>NC_062546.1:164251411-164558135 GCF_016906955.1 Phacochoerus africanus | reverse complement strand
GGGACATATATATTGACAATTGTAATATCCTCTTCTTGAATGGATCCTTTAACCATTAAATAGTGTCCTTCTTTGTCTTTCTTTATGGCCTTCGTTTTAAAGTCTATTTTGTCTGATATGAGTATTGCAACTCCTGCTTTCCTGTATTGTCCATTGGCGTGAAATATCTTTTCCCATCCCCTCACTTTCAATCTATATCTATCCTTTGTCCTAAGGTGAGTTTCTTGTAGGCAGCAGATGGAAGGTTTTTGCCTTTTTATACAATCTGCCACTCTGTGATTTGATTGGAGCATTCAGTCCATTGCCATTTAAGGTTATTATTGATAGATATGTATTTATTGCCATTTTAAACCTTGTTTCCCAGTTGATTCTATGTTTCTCTTTTCTTCTTTTCTATTTTGGGTTGTATGGTTTTCATTTATTTTATACTTGAGTACTTTTCTTTTCAGTTTTTGTGAATGTAATGTTTGGCTTTGATTGTGGTTGCCCTGTTTTTTAAGTATGTTAACCCTTCCTATATCTGCTTACTTTAGCCTGATAATCATAATGGTCAAACACATCATTAACATAAAAAAAGAATTTATTTTTTCTTACTTCCCTTACCCACATTGTATGATTTTGATGTCTTCTTTTTTTAATTTTTTTTATTAACATCTTCATGTTTAGATCTGTATGCTGGCTTATTTAAGTGACTATTTTCCAAATGTGTTTTCCTCCATCCTAGTACTTCCTTTTTTTTAATTTAGAGAAGCCCTTTCAGTATTTATTTTAGAATGGGTTTGGTGTTACTGTGTATTTCTTTTTTTTTTAATTGCTCAAATGAATTTATCACACCTGTAGTTGTATAATGATCATAACAATCTGATTTCACAGGATTTCCATCCCACAGCCCAAGCACATCGCCCCACCCCCCAAACTGTCTCCTCAAGAGACCATAAGTTTATCAATGTCTGTGAGTCAGCATCTGTTCTGCAAAGTTCAGTTTGACCTTTTTTCAGATTCCACATATCAGTGAAAGCATTTGATGTTGGTGTCTCACTGTATGGCTGACTTCACTTAGCATGATAGTTTCTAGGTCCATCCATGTTGCTAAGAATGCTGGTATTTCGTTCTTTTTAAGGGCTGAGTAATATTCCATTGTGTATGTGTACCACATCTTCTTGATCCACTCCTCTGTCGATGGACATTTAGGTTGTTTCCATGTCTTGGCTATTGTAAATAGTGCTGCAATGAACATCGGAGTACACGTGTCTTTGCAAGTCATGGTTTTCTCTGGATAGATTTTCAGGAGTGGGATTGCTGGGTCAAATGGTAGTTCTATGTTTACTTTTCTGAGGCATCTCCATACTGCTTTGCACAGTGGTTGCACCAATTTACAATCCCACCAACAGTGTACTAGGGTTCCTTTTTCTCTACACCTTCTCTAGCACTTATTGTTTGTAGACTTTTGGATGATGGCCATTCTGGCTGGTATAAGGTGGTACCTCATAGTGGTTTTGATTTTCATATTTCTAATAATGAGTGATGTTGAACATCTTTTCATGTGTTTCTCAGCAAATTTGAAGGAGAAATCAAAACCTTCACAGATAAGCAAATGCTGAGAGAATTCAGCACCACTAAACCAGCCTTACAACAAATACTAAAGGAACGTCTCTAGGCAGAAAACAACAAGAGAAGAAGGAAAGAAAAAAGAGCAGCAAAAACAAATCCAAAGTAATTAATAAAATGGCCATAAGAACATACATATCAATAATTACCTTAAATGTTAATGGACTGAATGCCCCAACCAAAAGACATAGACTGGCTGAATGGATACAAAAACAAGATCCATATATATGCTGTCTTCAAGAGACCCACTTCACTTCTAGGGACACATAAAAATTTAAAGTGAGAGGATGGAAGAAAATATTTCATGCAAATGGGGATCAAAAGAAAGCTGGAGTAGCATACTCATATCAGACAAAATATATCTTAAAATGAAGAATATTTTAAGGGACAGAGAAGGACATTATATAATGATCAAAGCATCAATCCAAGAAGATGATATAACAATTTTAAATATCTATGCACCCAACAGAGGTTCACCACAATATATAAGGCAACTGCTAACAACCTTAAAAGGAGAAACCAACAATGACACAATAATAGTGGGGGACTTTAACACCCCACTTACAGCAATAGACAGATCAACCAGACAGAAAATCAATAAGGAAACACAGGCCCTGAATGATGCATTAAACCAGATGGACTTAATAGATATTTATAGGTCATTTCACCCAAAAGCAGAAGAATACACATTCTTCTCAATTGCACATGGAACATTCTCTAAGATTGATCACATCCTGGGCTACAAATCCAACCTCACTAACTTTAAGAAAATTGAAATCATATCAAGCATCTTTTCCAACCACAATGCTATACGACTAGAAATCAACACAAGAAAAAAACTGCAAAAAACACAAACACGTGGAGACTCAACAACATGCTACTAAACAACCAATGGATCACTGAAGAAATCAAAGAGGAAATTAAAAAATACCTAGAAGCAAATGACAACGAAGATATGACACTCCAAAACCTATGATGCAGCAAAAGCTGTTCTAAGAGGAAAGTTTATAGCAATACAAACCCACCTCAGAAAACAAGAAAAAGCTCAAAGAAACAAGCTAACTTTACATCTAAAGCAGCTCGAGAGAGAACGGACAAGACCTAAAGTTAGTAGAAGGAAAGAAATCATAAAGATCAGAGCAGAAATCAATGAATTAGAAACAAAGAAAACCATAGAAAAGATCAATGAAACAAAAAGCTGGTTCTTTGAAAAGATCAACAAAACTGATAAACCCTTAGACAGACTCATTGAGAAAAAAAGGGAGAGGGAGCAAATTAATAAAATTAGAAATGAAAAAGGAGAAATAACAACGGACATCACAGAAATACAAAGGATCTTAAGAGACTACTATATGCAACTCTATGCCAATAAAATGGAAAACCCAGAAGAAATGGACAAATTCTTAGAAAAGTACAATCTTCCAAGACTAAACCAAGATGAAATAGAAAAGATGAATGGACCCATCACAAGAACTGGCATTGCTGTAGTCTTTCAGCTTTTGTTTGTTGGAGAAATTCTTTATTTCCCCTTCTATTTTAAATGTTATATTTGCTGGATAGAGTATTCTAAGTTGCAGGTTTTTTTCTTTTCAGCACTTTAAATATATCTTGCCACTCCCTTCTGGCCTGTAATGTTTCTGTAGAGAAATCAGCTGATAGCATTCTTGTGGTTCCCTTATATTTAACCCTTTTCCTTTCTCTTGCTGCCTTTAGAATCCTCTCTTTAACTTTTACCATTTTTATTATAATATGTTTTGGCGTGGTCCTGTTTTGAATTCAACTTATTTGGGGCCCTTTGTGCTTCCTGTATCTTGGTATCAGTATCCTTTAGATATGGAAATTTTTCAATCATAATTTCTTTAAATATATTTTCAATCCCCTTTTCTTTTTTTTCTCTTTCTGGAATTCCTGTTACATGTAGATTTGCCTGCTTTATATTATCCCATAGGTCTCTTATATTGCCTTCATGTTTTTTCATTTGGTTTTGTGTCTGCTCGCTTGTTTGGGTGATTTCCATTATCCTGTCTTTCATGTCACAAATTTATTCCTCTGCATTATTCATTCTGGTCTTTATTGCCTTTAGTTCAGTTTGTATCTCTGCAAATGAATTTTCTAGGTTTTCTTGGCTCCTCCTTATATTTTCTAGCTCCTTTCTGAGAGAATCTGCATTACTGTTCATATCCTCTCTTAATTCCTTCACTATTTTCACTATCTCTCTTTTGAACTCAAAGTCTGTCAGACTACAGAAGTCTGTTTCATTGTTCATAGCTTTGGGTGAATTGTCCTGTTGCTTTAACTGGGAATGGTTTCTGAGCTTTTTCATCGTGCTTGTGTTTTTCTTTTTCTGTGAATTTGGGGAAGCCAAACTGTAGTTTGGCACAGTCCAGGGTGGTCTGGTGGGGCTGGCTCTATAAAGGCGGGGCGTGGGTGCTGGGAGTACGCAAAGGTGCCAGAGGGGCCAGATCTGCGCAGGTGGGGTGTGGGTGCCAGGAGCACGTGAGGGTGCCTGTGGGGCTGGATCCACGTGGATGGGGTGCAGGCGCTGGGAAGGAGCACTCAGCTCTCTGTGATCTGGTGGGCAAGCATGTACACTGGGGCCCAAGGAGGTTTCTATGGTGGCCTTCCCTTCCTCCTCTCCCCTTCAGCACAGTAGTGCCTTGCCTCTCCTGTGGGTCCGAACCTTCTCCCGGGTTCCCTCAGCCATGGCTTTCTATTCCCTAGCCCTTAGTGTACCACACCCCCACCAGCAGCACACCATTCCTCGTCCCTTAGGCTGTCTCCACAGTGCCAATCCCAGCCTGCTCCCTGGGACTGACCTCTGGAGCCTAAATCTCAGTTCCCAGCCCCCACCGAGCATCTTAGTCTGTGGTGTCTGTGCCAGTGGTTCAGATGGTCTATGCATCTCTCACTCTGCTTCTTGGATCTCAGACCTGCTGCTGTGCTTTTCTCGACATCTTGGGGTTCCCTCCAGCACTGCTGATCTTTCCATTGGTTAGGTGGCTTCCCAGGGTGTAGGTTCCCTTTCTCCTTCACAGCTCCCTCATGGGAGTGTTAGACCTGTTGTGATTCCTTTTCTCTCTCTCTTTTTTTCTTTTGTTTTATGTAGTTCTGTTGAGAGTTTCTTGCCCTTTTTGGAGGTTTAAAATCTTCTGCCAGCATTCAGTTCATGTTCTATGAGAATCATTTTGCATGTACATGTGTTTTTTTGATGTATTTGTGGTAGTAAGAGCACATTCTCTTACTCTTCTGCCATCTTGCAAGACTCGGCTCTATTTTTTTTCCGTTATAGCTGATTCCCAGTGTTCTGTAAATTTTCTACTGTACAGCATAGTGACTCAGTTACACATACATGTATACATTCTTTTTTCTCACATTATCATGCTCCATCATAAGTGACCATAGTTCCCAGTGCTGCACAGAGGGTCTCATTACTAATCCATTCCAAAGGCAATAGTCTGTATCTATTAACCCCAAGCATATATTTTAAAGTTAGAATTTTCACTGGGCATATATTTTAAAATCTTTATTTCTTGTCCATCAAACTTTATGGCTCAACTTAAGTAGATAACTGAAAATGCTCAAGTTTCTGTTGAGTGGAATCAATGTATATATCGTAAAGTATTTTATAAAGTGACATTGTTTTAATAATTTTTTCTTAATATATATCCATATTTTATTTTAACTTTTTGTGTTGAATATATTTTTTTTTGTCTTTTTGCTGTTTATTGGGCTGCTCCCACGGCATATGGAGGTTCCCAGGCTAGGGGTCGAATCGGAGCTGTAACTGCTGGCCTACGCCAGAGCCACAGCAATGCTGGATCCAAGCCGTGTCTGCAACCCACACCACAGCTCACAGCAACGCTGGATCGTTAACCCACTGAGCAAGGGCAGGGACCGAACCCGCAACCTCACGGCTCCCAGTCGGATTCGTTAACCACTGCGCCACGACGGGAACTCCGTCGTGTTGAATATTTTAAGTAATCCTATACATATTTTAAGTAATCCTATACATATTTTAAGTAATCCTATACATCTCCTTTCCTTTATCTCAATGAATGACACTGGCTGATTTTACTTTTGTAGTCACATAACTTCTTAGAGGCATTGCTAATCTATGCAAAAAAATTTTGCTTTTTCTTATTCACTGGATAGGCTGGAGTATTCATTAGGTAGTAATTCAAAAGTGCTGACATTTATATCTCCATTTATTATATGCATATACATCATACTGGATATTTAATGCCCTACTGTTTACTTATTTTTACATTATAATTGGGCATTAACAAAAGGCATAGGACTACACAGCTGGAATTATGTAATATGTTTAATCTAATTATAAAACTTACATATAATTATTAATTTTAAAATTCTGATTATCATGAAATGTGGTTTGTCCTACTAGTATTTTAATTATTAATTTCCATTTAATATAGTCAGAACCTCTATATTTTCGATTCCTTAATTTCTTCTTTCATCTTCTGCCTTTCAGTCTTTCATTCTTTAGAGCTGCAATTTTACTTTTTAGATCTTTAATTTTCTTTTCTTTTTAAATTTATTTTGCAGCATAGTATTGAATATGTTTGATCTTTTTAATGCTTAAGTCTCCCAACTTTTTTGCTGGGTTTTTGGTGATGTTTTGTCAGTCTTTTTCTTTCCTCCTTTCCTGCAGCAATGTATACATTGCCCCCAGACACATAGTAATTGCTTACAAAAAGCAGGACAATGCTAGCAGTCAGAATACACATCTAAAAAGAATAATTTGACAAGAGTTAAAAATGCCTATGTACCATGAGGAGCAGAGCTTGTGATAGCAGTTTCTGTTTCTGATATAAGTGAAGACATAATTAGCAAGAGGTAAACTCGAGTGGATTATTTAACACATCTTTGTTGAGTATTCACATCCTGCTCCCAAGATTGTTCTGAATGTTTTAAAGAATTGCCAGATTTATCACGTTGCCGTATTATTGGAGAAGTATGTCAAACATGTCTGAAAGTACAGTTAATTACTACATTAGAGTACCTATCTTTCTGACCCAGTGTTCTGAAATTTTTGTTGCAATTTGACAGTGATAAAGCTCAAGGAGCTAGTTTATTTGTTATAAAAATCTAAGGGACCTTAAAGAGCAAGAGTTGCCATCTGAGCTTATATAAAAATCACTTCCTATTATAAAAGGGTAAATATTTTTACTTTAAATATTTTATTTAATAAAATTCAAATAGAAATATGTCTTTAGTGCACACTGATTCAGTTGAATGTGTAATTTTTTTAGAATGCCTCTTTTTAAATTTAGAAAATTTCAGTTTGACCTCAATAGCTTCTCTATATGTTTATGTGCCCATTTACTTTTCCATTAAATGTGTACACTAAAGAAAAGCCTTAGCTTTAAAATTTTTAATTTTCAATTCATATTTTTGATAAAATCTGTTATTGTACCTCAGAGTTATACAAAGGATCCAGAAGATATTTCTTACATATTCCATGTTTTAAAAAAATTCTGACACATTCCTTTGCATTTCAATATTTTAGAAATAGAAATCATCATACATCATATTTTATAATCCTGGTTTAAAGAAACTGACCACCATCACTGATAACAACATTCAAGAATAAAAAATAGGCTGTATATATAATGTTTATGTCATTTTCTCTCACATAAGAATTATCGTTATATGTCACTTTAGTTATTTCTGCTTGTAATCCCATACATAGTTTGATTTAAATGTAATCGGG
Organism: Phacochoerus africanus; assembly: GCF_016906955.1. Classification (NCBI taxonomy): domain Eukaryota; kingdom Metazoa; phylum Chordata; class Mammalia; order Artiodactyla; family Suidae; genus Phacochoerus; species Phacochoerus africanus. The sequence continues at coordinate 164,550,796 of NC_062546.1, read as the reverse complement.
AAGTTCTAATTTTTGCCATTTTCAGAGAAAATGAAACTGAAAATTATAAAATGAAATTTTACAAAAAATTCGAAAATGAAAACAGGAATTCCCATCATGGCGCAGAGGAAACAAATCTGACTAGGAACCATGAGGTTGCAGGTTGGATCTCTGGCCTCGCTCAGTGGGTTAAGGATTTGGCATTGCCATGAGCTGTGATGTAGGCCACAGACATGGCTTGGATCTGGTGGTTGCTGTGTCTGTGGTGTAGGCTGGCAGCTGTAACTCTGATTCGACTCCTAGCCTGGGAACCTCCATATGCCATGGGTGTGGCCCTAAAAAAAAAAAAAGAAAATGAAAACAAAAAGTTACTATATCCTCAGAATATTGTCTGTCATATGCCAATCAATATAATTAAAGAGATAGATATGGCTAAATTTTTTATATATGTGTATATATAGTAGAAATTGTAATGCCATAATGCTGGCATGACAGAGGGAGGAGTGACATATGTGTGTCATTAAGGGGCTATCATTAAGACAAAAAGCAGCTTTATTTTGAAGTTTATTTGTTTATTTGTTTTTTATTTTTTAAGATTTTATTTTTTCTATTATAGTTGATTTATGATGTTCTGTCAATTTCTGCTCTACAGCAAAGTGACGCAGTCATATCTATATATATTTTCACATTATCCTCCATCATATTCCATCACAAGTGACTAGATATAGTTCCCTGTGCTATAAAGCAGGATCTCATTCCTTATCCACTCCAAATGTGATAGTTTGCATCTACTAACTCCAAACTCAAGTCCGTCTCACTCTTTCCTTCTCCCCCTTGGCAACTACAATTCTGTTTTCCAAGTTTGTTTCTTTTCTGTAGATAGGTTCATTTGTGCCATATATTAGATTCCATGTTTAAGTTGTATAATACAGTATTTGTCTTTCTTTTTCTGACTTAGTTCACTTAGTACAAGAGTCTCTAGTTCCATCCATGTTGCTGCAAATGGCATTATTTTTTCTTTTTTATGGCCGAGTAGTATTTCCTTGTGTATATATATCATATCTTAAAAAGCATCTTTAAACCTCCAACTGACTTTCAGTGGAAGTAGTCTAACTTTTCGAATATATAATATTCTAAGGGAACTTATAATTGCAAAATACTCTGGGATTTTATTATATAATATATTATTTTAACATGGTGTCTGACATTCAGTTATGCACAAGGTGCTATATAAGCATAGAGACAAGACTCTCATCCCAATTAAAGAGAACAGATGAGTAATTATTTTATTATTTCATTTCATTCTCTTAGATGTGGCCTGTTATTCACATCTGTCAAGATCTGTTTGGATATTTATTATATCATACAAATTATGTTCCTTTCAAACTTTCCTTGTCATTCACAGGTTTTATAAGCTTACTTTAAGAAAAACTATATCTTCATTTTAATAATGTTGAAGAGTACATGGCTAAGGATTGAGGTTTATGAGATTATTTTGAGGATCTTTGCCCAGGTTGATTCACTCACCACATAGCTCAGATAAAGATTGCCTATGGTTGATGATGAACTGTTTACATTATAAAGATTTCTTCAAAATAACACATTATACTGTAAAAACCATATTTCCATTAGGTAACTCTAAAGCATTTTGAAGTTGTCAACTTCAAACCATTTCTCATTGACTAGTAGACGTTGATTGGAAGATCAAGAATTCCCCAGGAAAAATTTCAAATTACAACTCTTTTGTTTCTCAACAGTAATATTTTGAAAATATGGTCTATTTTATACTTTTCAGATATGTACACAGACAAATCTTAGTAAAAATTGAATGTATTTTATTTCCTATTAAAAACTTTTTCTTTAAATGTGACTCTGTTTACTCATGCTCTGCTATAGTGATAGTAAAATGTGGATCAAATGTTTTCTTGCCTTATTTTTCCCCTGCCATAAACATTTCTCATAATTGACTACCTAAATCAATACTCTGGACCACTTCTGAGTATCAGAAATGGAACAGGAGCAAAACCAAAGTAGCTGTGTTTTCCAATGGAGGTAGTCTTTAAGTCTCAAGAAACACCCATGTGAATATGCCTCCCTAAATATGAGAAGGCAGTTTTGCTTTTATATGACTTCTTTGCAGCATTGAGTGTTATTGACCACTCCTTTTCTTCCTCTGCTCTCTTTGACATCACTTCGCTCTGAATTTTATCAATATTTCCTATGAAAACAGTATTGGAAGAAGAAGCTGTAATTCTCATCTCTGGCTGCCCACTGTAGTCACCTGGTAATTTTGAAACAAAACAAAGCAAAATAACGTCTTATCCACAAAATTGTGATATAATATACCTGGGGTAGGGGAGAGGGTGGGCCCTGGAACTGGTAGTTTTCAAATTCCCTCAGGTAATTCTAATGTGTAGCCAGAGATAAGAATCATTATCTTGTATTATAAATTGAACTATATGCCATTGCCTACAAAAATGTCAATTTCATGTGGTTCAACTTAATATTTTTATTTTTCTATATATTACATAAATTATAAAAAATAGTAATGATAGTAAAAACTAATGTTTATATAGGACTTACTCTTTATACTTATTAACTCATTTACTACTTACCAGAACCCTTTGGGATAGACACTGTTGATATCTCTTTTTTGTAAATGAAAGAACAGAAGCAGAGAGATGTTAAGTGATTTGTACAAGGTCATACAGCAGGTATTCATAAGGTGTCTTAACATTTAAAAATTTTTTTTAATTTAAAACAAGTTTTTATAAAATTTTGTAAATTTACTTTCCATTTATGGTTATTACAAAATATTTATTGTATTTCTTTTGTTGTACATCCTTGAGCCTATCTTATACCCAGTAGTTTGTACCTCCTACTCTCTACCCCTATATTGCTCCTCCTCACACTGATAACCACTAGTTTCTTCTCTGTATCTGTGAGTTTGCTTCTTTTTTTGTCACTAGTTTGTAGTATTTTTTAGAGTCCACATATAAGTGATATCATATAGTATTTGTCTATCTCTGACTTATTTTGCATTGTCCTCCAAGTCCATCCATATTGCTCAAATGGCAATATTTCATTCCTTTTTAAGGCTAAGTATTCCATCATGCATATGTATTATATATTATACACACACACATATATATCATGTATATATACATATATGTATAAGATATATATTTTGAAGGGCATATCATTTTCCTGATGTAGATCTTTGGTGTGTCCCTCATTTGCAGTTAGACTATGCCTTCTCTTCCCACCACAATATTTTTATGATGAGTTATAAACAGAAAAGAAATCACATTTTCAAATAAAAGCAAAATAATCATAGCCTTAATTTCTCCAGTAGCAGCTGTGTGTACAGTTCAAGATTCCACATGCAACACCTTAAATCACAGACCATATTGCATTATGTGTGTGTGTGTGTGTGTGTGTGTGTGTATGTTTTTTCCATATCTTACCAATTATAGATAATACTGCTATGAACTTTGGGGGTGCATGTATCTTTTCGAATTTTAGTGTTTTTATTTTTTTCAGATATGTACCCAGGAGTGGAATTGCTGGATCATATGGTAGTTCTATTTTTAGTTTTTGAGAAATTTCCATACTGTTTTCCATAGTGGCTGTATCAGTTTACAGTGTACAAGCATTCCCTTTTATTCATATCCTTGACAGCATTTGCTATTTTTGTTCATTTTATTTTATTTTATTTATTTTTTTAAATTGTTATTTCCCCAATACAGTTTTTTTTTTTCCGTACTGTACAGCACGATGATAGCTCTTCTGACAGGTATGAGGTGGTATCTCATTGCAGTTTTTATTTGCATTTCCATGATGGTTAGGATGTAGAGCATCTTTTCATATGTCTGTTGACCATCTGCATTTCCTCTTTGGAAAAATGTCTATTCAGTTCTGCCAGTTTTTCAATTGAGGTTTTTATTTTGTTTTAATCCTGAGTTGTTTGAACTGTTTATATATGTTGGATATCAATCCCTTATTGATCATATCATTTGCAAATACTTTCTCCCATTGTGTAGGCTGTCTTTTCATTCTATTGATGCTTTCTTTTGCTGTGCAAAATCTTTTTAAGTTTAATTATGTCCTTTTTGTTTATTTTTGCTTTAATTTCCTTTATGAGATGGATTCAAAAAAATATTGCTGCAATTTATGTCAAAGAGTGTTTTCCTCTAAGAATTTCATAGTACCTAGTCTTACATTTAGGTACTAAATGACTTTTGACTTTATTTTTGTATATGGTGTTAGAGAATGTTCTAATTTCTTTCTTTTACATGTTGAAATTTTGACTTTATTTTTGTATATGGTGTTAGAGAATGTTCTAATTTCTTTCTTTTGCATGTTGCTGTCCAGTTTTTTCAGTAACACTTACTCAAGTGGTACTGGAAATTTTGATTTTAATCAATTTTGACTTTATTTTTGTATATGGTGTTAGAAAATGTTCTAATTTCATTCGTTTACATGTTGCTGTCCAGTTTTTCCAGTACCACTTACTAAAGAGACTGTCTTTTCTCTGTTGTATATTCTTACCTCCTTTGTTGTAGATTAATTAACCATAAGTGCATAGGTTTGTTTCTGGGGTCTCTATCCTGCTCCATTGACCTATATATCTGTTTTTATGCCAGCACCATAATGTTTTGATTACTGTGGCTTTATAGTATAGTGTGAAATCATGGAGCACGATTGCTTCAGCTCCATTCTTTCTCAGGATTGTTTTGGCTATGCAAGGTTTTTTGTGTTTCCATATAAATTTTAAAATTTTTTGTTCTAGTTCTATGAAAAATTCCATTGGCATTTTGGTAGAGATTGCACTGAATGTGTAGATTGCCTTTGGCATTATGGTCATTTTAAAATATTGATTCTTCCAATCCAAGAGCACAGTATATCTTTCCATGTGATTGTGTTGTCTCCAATTTCTTTCTTTCAGTGTCTTACAGTTTTCAGAGTACAGGTAGGTTTATTCCTAGGTATTTTATTCTTTTTGATGCAATTGTAAATGGGATTGTTTCTTTAATTTCTCTTTCTGATACTTTGTTGTTAGTGTATAGGAATGCAACAGAATTCAGTATGTTGATTTTGGATCTTGAAACTTTACCAAATTCATTGATGACCTCTAGTAATTTTTGGGAGATGTCTTTAGGATTTTCTACATATAGTGTCATGGCATCTGTAAACAGTGACCATTTTACTTCTTCATGAAGTATCTTTTTACTGACCAGATTGTGGGGCAGGACTTATTATTTTATTCACTGATGTTTTTTAAGTGCCTAGAATAATGTCGAGCGCATATAAGAGCTTAGCAAATATTTTTTGAAATAAAAAATAAAAAGAGGAGAATGTTTTGTCTTTCAATATAAAGTATATAGGTGAGGGTCAAATTTATAGGACTAGTTATTATTTAAGGTTTTCCTCTAATATCTTTATTGGATATATCAAAAACTAGAAAACTCTTTTGATGCGTAGAAAATATTTGCCTCAATTTTCAGTAAGTTAACTAAGAAATGAAAGTATTTTCATTTATCTCAGTAAAGTCTATAATTTGGGTGATACACCATTTAAATCCCGTTTTGTTTTTAATCTGAATTTGTAATTATATGGTGAGTAGTTCTGTCTATCTTTACTGAATGGTTGTTGGATTTTGCAGTGTGTGTATTTTTATGCTTTTATAGGGGACTCTTAAAGATAAGCTTCCAAACTGTATCAAACCTTTTGCTGAAGAAATTTCAAGGAAAGAGGCCTTTCCTTTCAATCTTCCTAGCCTGGCAGCAACCCACACTGCTTACACTTAAAGTAAATGCTAAAGAGCTGCTACCAAATGTCATATCCACAAACAGTAAGAAAATAAAAGCAATATCTATTTTTTTCTTAAGCATGTGTTACCATAAAAATGCAAAAGATAAATGTTTCCTTTTTTAAATTGTGGACTGAGATTATTACCCTCTTTGAAAATAAAATTTTATACCTGAGACCACTAGCACAATAGATTAATTGTGCTAAAAGAAAAGAAATATGTATTTTTTATGAACACATATAAGAATATAGAACACTTGTAAGAATAAAGTCTATTGAAATCATATAAGAACACACTAACTTCCTCCTACTACACTCTAAGGACAGGTAAGGGGCATTTTGTGGTAATATCTGCAAGCTTTCAGGAAGGTGAACCTAATTGGAGCATTTGCTGTTTAGGGAAAGATAAAGGCCTTTTTGTCTTTAGAGTAGTGAACTGGAGGCACAATAGGCCTGATCACTGCTTGCCAGATTGCTTGTGAGTCATTTGCTTCTTTTATTAGCTCTTTCTTACATTACCTTCTTGTCTCCTTCTTCTTTGCTGCTCTTCCTGCAATTTGGACAGCAAAATCGGGAAATATGTTGCACTTGGTGAACGGTGAAAATCGGGAGCGAGTGACTGCCTGGTTCCCGTGTGGTAACGTTAGCTCTGCTGCACATCAGATATTTAAGTGCTTGTCTCTCTGCACTGCCAGATGGGCATGAATCTGGACTCCCAGGACCCGAAGTCTTAAATTGATCAAGACACATTGTGAAAATAGTAGCTTCTTTTCATTGAGCTATCTGTTCACTGGGAATGCGGCTGCTGCTCCCTGATATATACTACCCAGAGACTTTTAGACTTTTAATTTAATTCTTGTTTAGGAGAGCTTTGGGGGAGGGTCTGACATAACTGCTTTGGGAGATAGAGGTTGGCATGTGGCAAACGATATCAAATGTTATCTAGTAGAAGGAAAGCTAGTTTTAGTGAGAACAAAATCTGTTCTATAATTAGATTTAAGTGGTAACTAAATCAGTCTTTATTTTCAGAACCACTGAAAGATATCTACTTTTATATAAATGCAATTTACATATAATTATTGCTGTTTATTAATTATTATTCTGGGACTGATTACTACAGCACAGAAGAAATAATTTAAACAGCCAGTGAAGGTCTCCCACAGACTAGAAAGAATGCACTCTTATGAGCTCCTCATGGGTTTGTTGTATGCTGCAGTATGCAGGGACCATCAATCAGTTTACTGCCTCTTGTTCCTTCCAAGTTTTTGATTGCTTCTATAAACCCCAAAAGGACTCATTAAGCTTGCTTCCTTTTCATTTCGAAGGCCCAGTGCTTAGAGCACTTTTGCAAATAATGATTTGAACTTGGGTGAGAGTTTCTGAAACATACTGAAGATCAAACCAATCATCTAATATGAAATATTTCAAATGACAGGACCTGGAAGTGAAATCTGTTTCTAAAATATCCGTCATGAATTTATTAAGAGATTATGTGGTAATTATAACCCATCCAAATGAAAGAAGGCAGAAGTAATAAGGGAAGATAAGTACATTGGTATTAATATATATGTATGGGTATGTGCATCAAGAGTGGGAGGGATTGAGGAAAGAAGCAAAAAGAGAATTATCAGATAGTTAATATTCTATCTGTTTATACTTCTTTCTGCAAAGTAACACTTCAAATACAATTCATTCATGTGACTTATGACTGCTACAACTAGAATGGACTTTGATATCCTAAGCATGCTTAAGTTATACAAACATACATTTCTTACCTCCACAACAGGGTCACCTAATACTTCATGAAATTGCATACTTGGAGACAGGGGAACATATTTAGGCAGCAGACTTGTGAAGCCCAGGAGGTGGTTTTTAAAATGATTTTGAATGTTCTGAGAAGGGTACATTCTTCTAGCTTCAAACTGGGATAATATTCCTTATTGAATCCTACTTCTTACTGAAGTATAGAGCCTCCCCCACGTACATTAATACTTAACCACTGAAGGTATTAGAGCTTTAGACTCTTCAGATGCTGACACATCTGTTTAAGACAGTATTTTTTAAATGACATAGTTATTCTTTAAAATTAATTAAATAAAATATACATTTATTTCTTGAAAGGAACATAAATCGTTATTTTTATGCACCCTGTTTAGTATATGTTCATTGATACTGAACAACTTGACTCATGTGGAATTTCTCCTGTGCTATGAAGATAAATCTCAATTAATACTGGCTCATTTTCTTGGCATTAGAGACTGTTTCATGGTATTCACTAGTTCATCTCATGGCTTAATTTACACCATATATATATGCACACATATACAACATGGTATAAAATAGTTGAGGGATGTGTGTGATGCATACATCATTCATTATTGAAGTGCACATCTTGTAAGTGAGCTCTTGAGGTCAGGGAATGAGACTAATATAAATTCAAAATTTGGTACATATCCTGTTTAATAGGAAAGTACTTTTAGAACATTTTTATTATTTTGTTTAATTTATGGCTGGTACTTTTCCTTCCTTTGATTTATAGAAGCAATTACCTTAGTTACACATTTTTGCTCCTAATATAGTTGACTTTTCAAGTTCATAAAAATGAAAGAGAACACAGCATTAGTAAATTAAAGAAAAATATTAGAATTGCTGCAAGAAAGTCATAAATGGCTTCTTCTTCTCTGGCACAGTCTTTTCCTTCTGCACTGAAGACTTTGAAGGCACAGGAAGAGGAAGGAGCCTTTGTATGTAAGTTAATCATTTCCTTGTTAACCTTTTGTCGTCAGTCACAATGAGATTCATTCTTCATAGCACAGTAAACCTCATCAGCAGGAATATACTTTTATCTTTGCCGCCTGGTTTTACAGGACTAGAGGGAATTGGCACCACCAGGGAATCATTAAAGAGATAATGGACAAATTATTTTCTCATATCTTCATTCAAACTTCTTTCTCACTGGTGCCCTCATCCTCAGTAAGCATCAATCAGAATTATTCATTAAGAACTGAGGGATGAAATAGTGTCCTGAGGGTGAAAGAGGAGGAGGAAGTTAAAAAAAAAAAAAAGAAAAAAAACCCTGGGCACAAATAAGTAGGACTCAGACCCAGTATGTCAAAAAGAAATATTGGGATTATTTTCTATGTGGACGTATTCAAATTAAAGAGGTTAGAACAGTGCTAAGCCATAAAAACTTAGGTAGCCTTTAATCTTTATAAATTGCTCTCCCACAAAAGGAATTTCAATAGTAGCCAGAACTTTTTCATTCTGTAAAAGTTTCTCTTTTCCCTTTTTTCTTCTTTTTTCCATTCATGCAGTGAAAGACTGGTTGCTAGTAATTAGGTTTGAGCATCTGTCTTGCTCTTGTTGAAAAATTGCACCAGATGAGTTACACAGTCAAGGGAGATTTTGTTCAGGAGTATTTCAGTATGGGAAAGAGACTGGGCTTGGAGGAGGGAGACTGGATTCAACTCTGACAAAACAAACATCAAGAGATATTTAAATTCTGGACGGAGCTGAGGAGAAGCCCTGGAGGACGTTAGGGGTGGGCTAATCAATGTGCTTAGGCCATCTGCATTTACTAATTGTTGCTTCTTAAAGTTAGTCTCCTCCCCTGCCACAGAAACTGAGAGAAAAGGATGCTGTCTCCTTCATGATGACATTTCAAAGTGGTGTCGTCCAGGACTTTGAGAAAGACTTTTCTGAGTTGTAGAAGATTTACATTTCAAAGGGGCAGAGAAAGAATTTATAATCGCCAAGTGTTCTAAAGTAAATACTCTAAGAAAAGGAAAGGAAAGAGCTACATTAGGAAAAACGCTGTCTAAAGTTTAATCGAGTTGAGAGGAATATTAAAGCCCTCTTCATCAATAATTTGATGTGGGACTTTCCTCTTTCTACTGATGGCATTTGGGTAGTAAGGCTAAAGCTGTGATCAAATGTCTTATGGGTCATGTCTCAATATTCATTTCCCAGAGGAGGCTGATTCAAGTTTGCCTAAATCAGGATAGGTTATGGGGAGAATTGCTTAATGAAATCCTTGATCTAGAGAAAAACAAGAGCCCAGTGCATTTTAAGGGCCAATTTGAAAGTATAACCTGCAGAGGAACATCCCTTTGGAAGTGAGATACTTTAGCCTGCTTTCTCCGGGGTGATGGCTTAGTATGAACCCAGTTGTTCTCTGGGCTGAACTCATACCTTCAGGCTCTAAGGGAAGCAAGATTTTATTTGTCAGAGTTCATTATTGTGTATTAGCGATTATCAAATGCCAAGAAGATTTCTGGACACACAGCCATCAAAGAAATTCTTTCAATGATATAAGTGACAAGATATTATTATCTACTTCTTAATACATGTGGAAGTGACAGATTCATGATTACAGGAATAGTTATGGAGAATATTTTCCCCATTGGAAATATTCTTGGGTTTTAGTTTTAATCTCCCATAATTAAGCAAGCCAGTATAATATTGTGTGTTTTCCAAGGAAGGAGAATATTTTTGTAAATTCATTCCAGGGGCAATGAATAGAAAAATCACAAATTCTATTTGCAGCTTTAATGCAGTTTTTCTGGGAACTTCCCCATCCTTTTCTGTTCCAAATTTAGCAGGTGGATGCACTGTATTTAACGTAAAATTGTTGTAGGCTACTTTATAAAACATGAGCAAACTGGGCTATGAATTGAATTTTTAGTTTGACATATTAAAAATGTGAAGAGGGAAAATGATGGCATCACTAGTGGCTCAAAGTAATGAGGTTATAAATAAACTGTTCACTGGTCTCCTGTACTTCTAGTAACGAGATTTGGGAATAGTGCAACTAATCCCCAATGCCCAATTAAAGTCTCTTAACTAATTTAACAAACGTATTGTAAATGTGTTAACTTGAGGTACTTTAAATAAACATACATTGCATGGGAGGAACTTTAATAGCTAAACAAATGGAAAAGTACTTCAGATGTTTTAGTTTTCTCAAAGTTCTTAGCAAAATAGTTATAAGAAAAAAAAGCCAAATACAGTTAATACATCAAGATGGGATTTTTTTTTGACTTTTAAAGATAGCTTTATTATCTTTTTTTAAAATGATTTTTATTTTTTCCATCATAGCTGGTTTATAGTGTTCTGTCAATTTTCCACTGTACAGAAAGGTGACCCAGTTACACATACATATATACATTCTTTTTTTCACATTATTTATTTACTTTTTAGGTGATGATAGTCTGTGGTACTTGCTTTTTAAGAAAATCGTAAGTTAAGACATTTTAAGATTCCCAGTCATTTAAAAATTTACTGATTCTTTTTCTGCTTGTTTCTTTTTGCATGTGATCTTATTGTACATATATGATACGCTTATAGATAAGAATAGATACACATAGATATAGAAATGGATAAGATAACGATCACAATCTGCTTCAACAGATATAGATTGCTTACGATTGATTGAAAGCTAACTCTCATGGAGACATAAGATTCATAGGTAGCATGTCCTTGCACTTTGGCAGCATTTTCTGCAGAGGCTGCCAATGAAATGAAGTCTATGACTTTCTGGGGAGGCTGGTCCTCAGTTTCTCATGTATAGGTCTGGTCCTGGAGGATTTCTTCCAAAGTATGCAAACTGCACTTCAATTAAAGAAATCTGCAGGGCATGTAGAGTGGATGAATAGAAGAGCTCTGGGACTTCTTTTGAGAAGACTTTGGCAGGTGGGAAGCCCAAATGCAAAGCAGGCATTTGGAAATGTTATATGGGAGCAAATATTTAACATGCTAGGGGATTGGGAAGCAATGTTGATTTCTCATTATGTTTCCCATTATCTTGGAATCTCCAGAAGGAAGTGCTTGCGACTGCAAAATAATGAAAAGAACTCAACACTTTTAATTCTGAGTTGTTGCAAATTCCAGACTTGTTGCTTTTAAACAGCTGACAAAAGGAAAGGCAATAGTTATTAACAAACCAGTACCATCTTTTCTGAAATACTGCTTGCATTCATTTTGGCTCAAATTGTTTTTGGAAGCTTTAAAAGTTGCCAGTGAGTCTTTCATTTTTGTTAGTATAGATGATTTGCTGTTTGCTTTTGCTTAACTTCAGCTGACTTTCATGTGAATATACCACAGACAGGGGGTTGAAATAGCCAGATGGCCACTGCAGAATGTTGTTCTGACACTTACTTCCCCTTTCCTTTACCCCTTTCATATGCTGCAATCCCCAGTACTATGGAATTGGGACAGAAATATGAATTATTTTTATGGATGTTCTGGCTGCTTTACCAACTTAAAAGGAAGGTAATTAGGCAGTTTCATTCATTTAGTTGAGACCTTCACTTTTCTGAATAAGACAGTCCCAAAGGAGCCTGCCTAGTATCATTTTAATTTGAATTGCAGTTATAAGTAGCTACGATAAAAAATTAATGGCCAAGGATAACTCAGTTGATGAATAACAATATCTACTCATTCTCTGCTGTGCTTGATGTCTAAAAATCTCCATACTGCTTCCATTTACTTCAGACCAAATGGAAAACCTCAGGAGGTATGCTAGAATTCAGTAAAAAAGCCCCACTAATTTAGCCAATACAAAGAGTTACAGTGATCCCACTATCATCCTGATTTGTTCTGAGGCTTTCTGAGACACTAGGATAGTTAAGATTGGATAGGCCGATGAATAATAAAATGACTGGTCTGTAAGAACTGGTTAGTTTGGCCTTATTTATTTAAAAATCTTTAGCATGAGGTATTCAAAGATAGGGAAAAAAGTAACCTTAACTCTAAATAAAATATCCTTAACAGAGGAGAGAAGGAAGTAGACTTTTAGAACCTTTAGTCTTTAATGATCATAAACATGGCTATTGCAGATATGAATATTTCATATAAGCTTTATTACTTTGAAACATTTTGGGGTAGTAGATATTTAAAATATTAAAGGGAATTGTATGTATAGTGCTATTCTGCTGGACAGAAATGGTATTCTTCCAAATATTTAATTGATCACTTAGGATGTAGTAGGAATTGTGCTGAGGATTACATAAATATTAATACATAAAGTCCTAGCATCAACCGATGAACAAACCTTATCCTCATTTTACAGATGAGAAAACCAAGGCTTAGGACACTAAGTGAAAATAAAAACAAAAATAAACAAATGTGACCCAATTAAATTTAAAAGTTTTTGCACAGCAAAAGAAACCATAAACAAAACAAAAAGGCAACCCACAGAATGGGAGAAAATATTTGCAAATGAAGCAACTTGTCAGTTGACAAGGGATTAATCTCCAAAATATACCAATAACTCCGGTAGCTCAATGTCAAGAAAAAAACAACCCAATCAAAAAATGGGAAGAATATCTAAATAGATGTTTCTCCAAAAAAGACATAAGTTGGCCAGAAAGCATGTGAAAAGATACTCAACATTGCCAATTACTAGAGAAATATAAATCAAAACTATGATTAGGCACCATCTTACACAAATAAGAATGGCCATCATTAAAAAATATACAAACAATAAATGCTGGAGAGGGTGTGGAGAAAAGGAAACCCTCCTACACTGTTGGTGGGACTTTAAATTGGTATAACCACTATGGAAAACAGTATGGAGGTTCCTCAAAAAACTAAAAAATAGAACTATCATATGATCCAGCAATCCCACTCCTGCGCATCTATCCAGAGAAAACCATAATTTGAAAATGTACATGCAGCCCAATGTTCATAGCAACACTATTCACAATAGCCAAGACATGGAAACAACCTAAATGTCCATTGACAGAGGAATGGATAAAGAATTTGTGGTATGTATATATAGTGTAATACTACTCAACCATAAAGAAAGAATGAAATAATGCCATTTGCAGCAATGTGGATGGACCTAGAGATTATCTACTATGTGAAATAAGTCAGAGAGAGAAAGACAAACACAATATGATATCACTTATATGTAGAATCTAAAAAAAAAAAAAAAGGATACAAATGAACTTATTTACAAAACAGAAGCAGACTCACAGACTGAAAACAAATTTATGGTTACCAGAGAGGACAGATATTGGGAAGGGATGGATTGGGGGTTTGGGTTTGGCATTTGTACATTATTGTATATTGAAAGAGTGGTCCAAAGGATCTGCTGCATAGCATGGATAACTCTACCCTATATTCTGTGATAATCCGTATGGAAAAAGAATCTGAAAAAAAATGGATGTGTGTATATGTATAACTGAATCGCTTTGTTATACAGCAGAAATTATCACAACACTATAAAATCAGCTATACTTCAGTGAAATTAGAACTTTATCAATGCATGTTATCATGTACTTACTAAGTGGAAGAGCAAGAATGAGACCCAAGAACCGTCTGAATCCAACTTAATGCTATGGACTCTGCTACTTTGTTAATAAATTTAGAACCTTGATTTATTTAGACACTTTTGTTTTATTCTTCTTCAAAGTAAATATTATTTTTTTTTTTTTGCATGTTAAATGTGAAGGAGGTGGGAACAAGTTAGCCAAGCTTATATTGTCTAAATTGGAATTTGAAAGCAACTTTACTATTTTCTTTTTTGTCTTTTTAGGGCCACATCCACGGCATATAGAGGTTCCCAGGTTAGGGGTCCAATAAGAGCTGCAGCCACTGACCCAGGCTACATCTACAGCAATGCCAGATCCGAGCCACATCTGTGACCTACACCATAACTCACCGCAACGCCGGATCCTTAACCTGCTGAGTGAGGCCAGGGATCAAACCTGCAACCACATGGTTCCTAGCCGGATTCCTTTCAACGGCGCCACAATGGGAACTCCCAACTTCACTGTTTTAATGGAATTTTTTGTAAATTTACATATTTAGAATGGGAAAACTGACCTGCCAGATTTCAGAGTCAGTATAACCTAATCAGATATAACTTTTGATAAATTAAGGACAACACTGGAGAAGGGTTAACTGAATTGCATTTGAAAAAGCTCTTCTGTTATGGCCATTTTTTTACACAAACCATGGCTCTTTCTATTCAATGAAACAAATGTAGAGATTCCAACTTGATAAGTTAGGTTCACTCTGAATAATATGTTTAAATAAGCGAATACAGCCCTGTTGGTTTTGCATTATGGAAAAGAAGACTGTGGACGCTTGTGACAAAAGGCGTCCATGGGGGCTCCAGTGTATATCTCTATTGCAGCCTCACGGACAGTAAGGGGAAGTTTGTCTTTTTTTATCTCCTCCATTTGATGGTGAGCTCTTTGAAGGCAGAGACGGGATTTATTCATGACCAAACTGCCAGTGGCTTACACTGTTGGTGACATGGATAGTGGGAAGAAGGGAAGGGAGAAAGGAAAGGAGGGAGGAAGGAAGGAAGGAAGACCTGGTGTTCAAACTTCGCTCTTCCAATAATTGACTGTGGACATTGCATAAAATCTTTAATCTCCCTCAGCATCACTTCCCTTGTGTCTAAAATAGAGATAATATGCAATTGTTTGTTGTGAGTTATGTGAAAAATGTAATGGGCCACATGAATTCAAGAGGTTGTTTTACATCTAATAATAATGAGTATAATAATCACCTGAGAATCAAATTGAATATAATAAATATAGAAAATTAATGAATATATAAAACTCACCAAGAAGGTTAGCTCTGCTAATTTAACATCAAAACTGATTAATGTTCATTAAGGTCCTTTATCTAGGAAAATTAGATGAGAATTTATTTTCCTGGCATTTTGTTTTACCTAATACCAGTGATTTCAAAGGAATTCTTTGCTTAAATCATCTTTAAGTGAGTTTAACAACAAATTTTAAATGATTCTTGGAAAATAAAACAGTTCAAAGTGCCAAATTGTATAGTTTGGACTTATAAAATATGCTGTTGTATGAGGAGAGGGTAAGGGTGGGTGATGGGATAAATAACATTTATAAATTATTAAACGTGGGCTGATGGACTACCTTGCAAAGTCATGTTTGCCATTCTCAGATCTCCCTAGGAGAATATTAATTTTCTTGTTTAACTTCTCTGTTGAAATGTCAGACCTTCATTGGCCGTGATCAAACAACAATAAAATCAGAATCTGAGAGATGGGAGTGTACTTAAAAGCAATATCTATCTCAGATTCTGTTCCTCTAGATAGAGTTATTTTCCCCACAGATGTTCATAAGGCTGATTGGCCTTTTATGGCCACTCAGGATTCAGCTTAAATATCCTGTCCTTAAAGAGGTGGACAGACCACTCAATTTAGTTTTATCCTGGGGGAGGTTCTCTCCATTTCACTGCCTCCTGTCACTTTTTGCTATTTAATCCATGCTCTTTTATTTGTTTATTGCTTCTTCCAGTTGCCTCTTTCACCCCTAGAATGTAAGCACATTGAAGTAGGGCCTTTGCTTGGGTTGTGCTGTGCCCCTAGCATCTGGGGTACACGTAGTAGGAAATCAATGCAATTTTTGAAAGTTGGATGAATAAATCTGTCATTTTACATATGAGGAAATAGAAGATAAAGCCAAGTAGGGACTTTGCCCAGGGTCACACAGATGGTCACTAGCAGAGCCAAGGATAGAGCCAGTTCTCCTGACACATAACCTAATATTCTGTTCATTGCACCCTCTTAGATGCAATTAGAATTAGATATGCTTATCCCTAAACAAAGAGGCACAAGGTATAAAGCCTAGTTATAAGCCTTTTTCATTTTCTTCTGAGCAGTGCACTTTCTCTAGTAATATTTTTCTCCACAGTGGTAGCATTGTTCATCATTGTAATCTGATCTAGCTTAATTCAGATTCTACTACTATCCTGCTAGTCCTATAGTTCTACCATGTAGAAGCAACAGAGAAGACTTTTAAAACCAGACTTTATAATCAGAGTCTTCTCTGCCACTGTACATGAAGGAAAGCAGAAATAACCTATTATGCATTCATTCACTTATGCAGTTATTAATTAATTAAACAAAAATCAGCAATTTACAGGCATTGCTTTAGACATATAGTTTTGGGATACAAAGAGAAAACTAAGACCTGCATCATTGGAGTAATAGAGGCATCTTTGCACTGCCATATGGGAAGTGATATGTGAGAAGCTGTGTAAGGGATGTTATGAGATCAGAAAGGAAAGCAGCAATGGATGCTGACTGGAAAAATAAGTCTTCAAAAAAAAAAGAGTATTACATTAGCATATGTTTAAGAATAAGTCACTGTATCCTGAAATGACAGGGACTTTTCATTTGTTGTTGGTGGGCAAGCTAAATGGCCACTTAGGAAGACAATTTGGCAGTTTCTCACACAACTAAACATACTCTTACCATACAATTCAACAAACATGCCCCTTGATATTTAGTCACATGAGTTAAAAACTTATGTCTATACATGCAAACCTGCTTATGAATGTTTATAGGAATTTTATTTATAATTGTCAAAACTTGGAAGCAACCAGGGTATTCTTCAGTAGGTGAAAAGATAAGCTGCGGAATATCCATACAAAGGAGTATTATTCAGTGATAAAAAGAAATGATCAATTAAGTCATGAAAAAAATAATGGAGGAAACTTAAACATGTAATTGCTAAGTGGAAGAAGCCAGTTAGAAAATGCTTCATATTATATAATTACAACTCTATGAAATTCTGAAAAGGCAAAACTATGGAGACAGTAGAAAGACCAGTGGCTTCCACGGGTTTTTGGTAGGGAGGGAGAAAGGGATGAATAGGTGGAGCAGAAGGTCTTTTTAGGGCAGTGAAACAATTCTTTATGATACTGTAATAGTGGATACATGTCATTATACATTCACCAAAACTTGTAGAACTCAACAGCACAAAGTGATCCCCAATGAAAAAAGACGGAAGACCTAAATAGACATTCATCCAAAGAAGAAACACAAATTGCCAACAGGCACATAAAAAGATGCTTAACATCACTAAGCATCAGAGAAATGCAAATCAAAACTAGAATGTGTTATCACCTCGTACCAGTCAGAGTGGCTATCATTAAAAAGTCTTCAAATAATAACTGCTGTAGCACGTGTGGAGAAAAAGGGAACCCTCCTACACTGTTAGTAAAAATGTGAATTGGTACAGCCACTATGGAGAACAGTATGGAGTATACTTAAAAAACTAAAATAGAGTTACTATATGATCCAGCAGTCCTACTGCTGGACATATATCCAAAGAAAATTCTTATTCAAAAGTGCACATACACCTCAGTTGTCATAGCAGCATTGTCTGCAATAGGCAAGACATGGAAGCAACCTAACTGTCCATCGATGGATGAATGAAAAAAATGTGGTATATATAAGCACAATGGAATGTTAGCCATAAAAAGAATGAAATAATGCCCATTGTGCACATATGATGAACCTAGATTTGATCATATTAAGTTTAAGTAAGAGAAAGACATATCAAATGATATCTCACATGGAATCTAAAAAAAATGATATAAATGAATTTATTTGCAAAATAGAAAAAGACCCACAGACATAGAAAACAAACTTATGGTTACTAAAAGGGATAGCAGGGAGTAGGGCAAGAGAATAGATAAATTAGGAGTTTGGTAACGTAGGTAGCCAACAAGAACCTACTATGAGCACAGGAAATATATTCAATGTCTTACAATAATCTATAATGAAAAAGAATCTGGAAAAAGATATATAAAACGGAATCACTTTGCTGCTGTACACCTGAAGCAAATACAATATTGTAACTTAACTGTACTTCAATAAAAAATGGTTAAAAATAATTCTATACCAATATTGGCTCAGCAGTTATAACAAATATGCCATGCGATTAAGAGTTGATACTAAGCAAAGATGAGGAGGGAGAAGAGGGCGTATTTGGGAACTATTTTTACTTTCTCCTCCATTTTCTAAAAAACCCTAAAACTGTTTAAAAAATTAAGTGTACTAATGAAAGAAAGGGTGAATGAGATAAACATTTTGACAGAGACAAGTTAAAGCAATTTCTCAGAAGAATAACTTATTGATTAATTTAAGAGATATTTACTAAGTGCATACTTGGTACTTATCTTTGTGCCAACCACTGAGATTCAGAAATAAAATATGATCTTTGCTGTCAGAGAGCTTATAGTCTCTCAGATGGAAGTCATTATGCAAAAAAGGCCGGAAAAGTATTGTAAGAGTTTTGGTAAAAGTTCATGTCAAGTACGATGAGCAGCAAAATGGGCATTTCTACTTCTTTGAAGGGGAGGTTCAGGAAAAGTCTTTCCAGAGAAGTTAAACCTGGAGCCAAGTCTTTATTGCTAAATAAAAAGTTGAAGGGAGTTTCCTTTGTGGATCAGCGGTTAACGAACCTGACTAGGATCCATGAGGACGTGGGGTTTGATCCCTGGCCTTACTTGGTGGGTTGGGGACCCAATGTTGCTGTGAGCTGTGGTGTGGGTCCCAGATCCTGAGTTGCTGTGGCTGGGGTGTGGGCCAGCAGCTGCAGCTCCAGTTCAATCCTTGACCTGGGAATCTCCACATGCCGCAGGTGTGGCCCTAAAAAGCGAAAAAAAAAAAAGAAGGTTGAATATGAGTTTGCTAATAATTCTAAAGAAAAAGATGGTTGAAGATACAAACCATGAATTGTATGCTTGAAATGGAATAGAATGAAGATATTTCAAGGAATAAAATGAAGATATTTCAAAATTGACATTACAGAAAAGGAGGCGGTGGTAAGGCCCTAAATGACCATAATAAAGTTGAAGAATTCAAGTAGGGAAGTTAGCGTGTAAGAGAGTTGGAAAGATGGTGATTAGGGATTCATAGCTTGAATTTTAAGAGTGTAAAAGTAGATGTATTCAAGAGAAACAGCTCTTGAAAGATTTGTGTCTAATTTGGCTGACATTTTGGGTTGAATTCTTTACATGTTTCACCTTAGCAGCCTGAGATAGAGGCTTTATGGATATAATCACCACTAACTCTCACCTGTAATTTAGATATGATGCTTGAGCCTACTCATTCCATTGTAATATCAGGGAGAGGCCATAAAAAGGAATGCTCACAAGAAATATGTCTTTTGGGTAACTAAGAGGTCAAGGGTATTTGAGGCTAGGTTGTATTATAGGTCATGAGCATGGAGACAGGTAGTAAAGAAAGCTAATGATCCAGGGACCCAAGTGCTGGACAAATGAGGAAGCATAACTATGAAGTCAGAGGAAGACAGCAAAATCAAACAGTGGAAAAAGTCAGATAACCAGTCATTGTCTTGTTTATTATTCTCATTATTGTTAGCATAATTACTTGTTTGTGTTTTGTACAAATGTCAGGGATCTATGGTTTGAGACTAATCGTAAGGAATTTAGGGAATATCAGTGCTGCCCAGGATACTGGAGAATGAGCAACTTCTACCCAGAGGACTGACGATAAGAAAGAGATGGTCTTGTTGGAGAAGGGTTGTGTTTCAGCTAAAGCAAGGAAAAAAGAGAGAACTATATGAATATATTAATTAATTAATTAATTAATTAATTAAAAAAATTTATTTTCCCACTGTACAGCAAGGGGATCAAGTTATCCTTACATGTATACATTACATTTACATTTTTTTCCCCACCTTTTGTTCTGTTGTAACATGAGTATCTAGACACAGTTCTCAATGCTACTCAGCAGGATCTCCTTGTAAATCTATTCTAAGTTGTGTCTGATAAGCCCAAGCTCCCGATCCCTCCCACTCCCTCCCTCTCCCATCAGGCAGCCACAAGTCCATGATTTTCTTTTCAGTGGAGATGTTCATTTGTGCTGGATATTAGATTCCAGTTGTAAGTGATATCATATGGTATTTGTCTTTGTCTTTCTGGCTCATTTCACTCAGGATGAGATTCTCTAGTTCCATCCATGTTGCTGCAAATGGCATTATGTCATTCTTTTTTATGGCTGAGTAGTAATTAATTAATTTTTTATTAGAATATAGTTGATTTACAGTGTTGTGTCAATTTTTGCTATACTACATAGTGACCCCAGTTACGCACATATATACATTCTTTTTCTCATCCTATCTTCCATACATATTTTTCAAAAATGGATTTTATTCTGGGTTGGATGTTAACAGTTGAAACAATGAGGGAAGAAAGCCCTGTAGATAGATGCTGGATCATGAGAAGACTGCGGGCTCTAGTAGTTTGACCAGTCACTGGGAAAGATGGAGGTGAGAAGCCTGTGGAGCTAGTAATACTGGGTTCTGGAATTTCTACAATAAATCTCTCTTTCAGAAACTTGATCTTAATTCTTGATCAAGAGTCTTAGAGGCCTGTGCTATAGAGACTTAAAGGTACATAAAGTTGAAGATATCACACTTGATCATAGTTATCTCCAGATAGAAAAGATTTTCCTTTATAGTGGTTGGAGGTATAGACTGTTTTTTTTTTTTTTTTTTTCCCCACACATGTCAGTTTAGCTCTCTAAGGCAGTGAGAAATCCCATGGCTCTGCTAAGGGAATTGTCACAAATTTCCATTCACAGATGAAATCTTCTGCTGCAGCCAGATTTAAGGGGTACACAGTGACAATGGTGTACACCCCAGCATCTGAACATTGAAGAAGGCATTGTCAATTAAGTACTAAAATGTGGGTGGAGAGAAGTAGGAATAGGGGAGGAAAACAGCCAGAGAGTAGCATAGGTAGGACATAAAGAGAGAGAAAATAGTGAGGTTTGAGGCAGACACAAGAGTTAACCTCCGAGGGGCATGCAATGAGAGCATCTTCTGGGATTTTTAGACATAAGGCTAGTGAACTATATTTGGAAAGAGACACATTTTAGGTTTAAATTAAAGAAACAGAAGCTTAGTTTTGAAACATCTAATGAAACAGTTATTATTTTCACATTGTTGTGACAATAGAAATTTATTTATAGAGATTACACTGCACTAAAAAAGTGTCATTTTATAAATACACAAAAAATGTGTTCCTTACACTTAATCACTTCTGTGGGTGTTTGCAATTTTCTTTTGAAAGGAGTCTGTTTCCAGAAGTGAAATTTTTTCGTGGTAAAGAGTATTCTATTAAAATAGTGTGGATTTCAAAGAAAGAACTAGTTCTAGAAAGAACAAATTATGAAGCATCAACTAGTGTACTCTTAAGAAAATCAGATTAAGAATAGCAGCTGAAACACTGGGACATCTTGTCACTTCATGCAAGTATACATGATAAGGGATTGCTTTCTGGCTGGCATCTATGGCTACATCAAAAACTAGGGAGGTGCAAGGGGCATGACTGCATGGCCTGTGTCTACTATGAACAAGTACTGTCATCCATCAATATTTATCAAGAAGCCCGATAGAGCCAAAGAAAGCTAGATTTGTAATGGTCATACAATAATCACCTGCATGCCCTAAACTCTTTACTGCTTAGGCTGTGTAAGGGCTTCAGTTTCCTCAAATACAGCCCACTCCAAAGGCTGGTTATGAGTAAATGGAGTAATACTTCATAGTGTGCCTAGAATGCAGAGTAAAGTTTCAATAAAAAAGTTATTTTTAAAAGTCCAGGTTCAATTTAAAACAAAACAAAACAAAACAGCAATCACAAATTTTACCAGAGCCCTCATCTGTAAAGTGGAACTATTAATTTATGTCGTTATTATTTAACGTAATTTCTGTTAAGCATTTCCAATAGTCCTGGCCCATAGAAAGCAATCAGTGGAAGCTACTTCTCATTATATAATCTATCTTCTGTACTTTGCTTCTTCTTACTACTATTGTTGGCAGTATCTAAAGCAGAAGTTGAAAAATGACCACTAAACCTACTCGATCTACACCTTACTGTGTTTTGTTTTGTCCACACACTATATAAGCAGTGAATTTGGATACATATGGATATACATGTGCTTCCTCATTAGTCACAGTCCCAACTGTCTTTTTTCTTATACCTGGCACAGTGGATATACTTAGGCCATCTGCTTAATGGCTAAACTATTTGTTCTAAAATACTTTGTCGGTGGTGTTTTTCTTTGCTCTTTTGTTCTCATTTGTAAAATTCCCTACTTCTCATCAAGTTCTATTTAATATATGAAGGGAAAAATAGTTTCTCCATTTGCAGAAACCCTAATAATAGCACTTCCTTGGCTTGAAATAGGAAAATGAATACTGGGTCAATATGCCATCTTGAAAGTTGCTCTGAAGAGAATTCAATTAATTACCTTTAGCTAGTTTTTCTTCAATGTAACTCAAAAGAAAATGAATAATATAGATTTTCATTTCCTCATTTTTCTTTGCTTTATGAGGTATTTTATTATTGAATTCTGTATTGTTATTTGTCACAAAAGCTATTTTAAATTTCATTTTTATAGAGCAGCTAACATGCCTAACATAAAAGCCTTACAATAATATTAATATTTTAAATGAATGCAAAATAATGGAAGCATTCTCAGGTCAAAAGTATGTCTTTATAAAGACACATTATTTTTTTCTTTCACAGGAGCTGTTAGTTACCAGATCAGTGTTTATACTAATTGAATCAGTAGAATATATGACAATCATTATCACCACTTGGGGACAGATCTAATTTTTTTCAGTGCAGAAAAATGCCCATGAGATTTTTCCACCGAAACAAAACGTTTCTCAGAATACGTTTAACACATAAATGTAGTGGGTAATTTTTAATGAAAAGAACTTTTATCCAATAAAAGATACTGGTTGAAGCACTTTATTTTACACATTATATTAATTTTATATGGAGATGTTTACTACAGATATTTTTATAGGCTGATATGTAGGTATGGCTGTTCAGGGGAATCCAAGATTAGAAAAAGCAGTACAGTCTTACATGCCCACATATAATGGTAGAAGCATAAGTTCCTGCTTTCTGCTAATAGTCACTGTTTTTTTTTTTTCCCATTCTATTTTTATCACATCTGCAGTTGTATAATGATCATCACAATCCAGTTTCACAGGATTTCCAACTCACAACCCAAGCACATCCCCCCAACCCCGCAACTTTCTCCTCTGGAGACCATAAGTTTTTCAGTGTCTGTGAGTCAGCATCTGTTCTGCAAAGAAGTTCCGTCTGTCCTTTTTTCAGATTCCACATGTCAGTGAAAGCATTTGATGTTGGTGTCTCATTGTATGGCTGACTTCACTTAGCATGATAGTTTCTAGGTCCATCCATGTTGCTAAAAATGCTGGTATTTTGCTCCTTTTAATGGCTGAGTAATATTCATTGTGTATATGTACCACATCTTCTTGATCCACTTCTCTGTCAATGGACATTTAGGTTGTTTCCAATGTCTTGGCTATTGAAAATAGAGTCACTCATTTTTTAAAATTTACTCCATATTGTTTTAGTTTATTTTACATACCAAGACATTAGTTTTTCAAATATTGAACTATGTCTGGCACCACTTAGGTGTCCAGGTTTTCACAATTCTGTAAGGAAAGTGTTGCCCAGTCAAATACATTTGTTTTAATGTTTGAAAGAGCTGGGAGATTCATAAAGCACATGAATATGTTGAAGCCTCTGATTATTTCTGTATTTAAAAATCTTTTTGATTTTCTTTTCTTTTTTTTTCTTTTTTTTCTTTTTGCTTTTTAGGGCCACACCTGAGGCATATGGAAGTTCCCAGGTGAGGGGTCAAATCAGAGCTACAGCTGCCGGCCTACACCACCACAGCCAAAACAACATGGGATCTGAGCCACGTCTATAACCTGCACCAAAGCTCACAGCAGATCCCTGACCCACTGAATGAAGCCAGGGATTGAACCTGAATCCTCATGGGTACTAGTCAGATTTGTATTTGCTGCACCATGATGGGAACACCTTGATTTTCTTTAACTTAATTTCCCACAATGGTTTTTGCATTACAGAACTCTCTTGTTAAATATCTGTTAACTTTACAAGGGGAGCTAATTAAAGGGGATGCTGCTATAAGGTTTTTGTTATTATTTTACTGTATTATTTATTTTTCTTATAACTTTGGCTTAGCATATTAATCTTAACTTTGTCTCAAATTTCTCCTTCCTCTGTGTCCTTACAGTCTAAGTACTGACTGCTAGCTGATTTAATTATTTTGTTGCTTGCTTGCTTTCATGCTTGCTTTTTTTCCTTAGTATGAATTCCTGAGGGAGGGATTTCAATTTCCTGCTGTGATGGTTGACCAGTGCTCTCACTAAGGAAAATTTGGAAAACCAGATGAAAAAGAAATGTTTGAAGGCAATGGATAATCTGTGCAACTAGGTCTTGAGGGGACAAAATCCTGATAAAGCAGATTCTGAGCATAGAGGTGAGAAGATATTCTGCAGCCATTATTTATCTCCCTCAGGGCAGTTTTGATTCTCAGAATGAGATAAGAATTGATATTCCCTAGAGATGGAGAAACTGGTGGAAATTCTGAGAGTCTCATAGAGCCCAAGAGACCAAAAATGTAGTGTTTAAGGGGCCAGAATTCCCCATAATAAGAGAGAGCCTAAGGGCTTGGCTCAACATTCTGAGAGAATAAAGAGCAGAGTTCCCGTCACGGCTCAGTGGTTAACGAATCCGACTAGAAACCATGAGGTTTCAGGTTCGATCCCTGGTCTTGCTTAGTGGGTTAAGGATCCCTAATTGCCACGAGCTGTGGTGTAGGTTGCAGACACGGCTTGGATCCCACGTTGCTGTGGCTCTGGCGTAAGCTGGTGGCTATGGCTCCGATTCGACCCCTGGCCTGGGAACCTCCATATGCCGAGGGAGCAACCCAAACAATGACAAAAAGACCAAAAAAAAAAAAAAAAAAAAAAAGCAGAAAGAGATTTCGTAGTCTCATGGTGCTGATTAGCATTCAGTGAGGAGGCACTGTGGACACCAGCTCCCCCACCCACCTTGTTAAAACCTACAAAGAGATACATCTTGGGATCTATAAGAGATTGACAGACCAAAACTGCAGCCCAGCCTCAGGTCAGCTCAGTCCCTCGTTGGAAGCAGGTGATCAACCTCCATTCTGTCTGTCTTCGAAGGAAACAGTGAACCTCCCCTGTATGAAGATAAGTTCATCAGAGCTGCACCATTTTTCCTATACATTGTTGAGCTTGCACTTAAAAATCTAAGGGAAAAACAAAACAAAACAAAATGACAGACAATGGAGACAAGTGCAGATGATGCAGATAGTGGAATAATTACACAGAGGCTTTAAAATAGCAATAAATAATATAGTCAAGAAAATAAAAGGATATTTGAAATGATGAGAATAGATGGAAAATGTAATGAGACAATTACAATCTTTAAACATTTTTTTCTGATAGAGAAAATTTAATTGTCTGAACTCATGCTCTTGCACTATGTAATAAGTATTGGCAAACCAATAGATTGGTAGATTGATTTCTGAATTTAGAAGTTCTTACCCTCTAGTTTTCCTAGACTGAGAAAGAGAACTCATGTAATAATTTTCCTAAACAAGTCTGTTGCTTTAGCAGACGCTTTGGGCTATGATCAGTAAGGCACCATGATGTGTCTAGGACACATTTAATGAAGCATTTAAAATATCAGATGCCACCCATAAGCAAAATGATGAATAGGCAAGGATATTTATTGCAGCACTGTTTAAATATTCATTAATTCAGACCATTTATAAAATGCATATATTAACCATTAAAAACAAAGCAAGTATAGAACTAGAAAATATTATCAGGGATTTTTATAAAGCTTGGGATTGGTCATGGTAGTGGTTGAATTTACAATGCAGAAATAGACATAAATCAACGTTTTATCCCCCAGGCTTGGTTCTAAAATATTTACCATCAAGTAACAAAGACTAATATTCTTCACTGATAATTTGGGGGTCTTATGTATAGTTTCTGCCTATGCCCAATCCAAATAATAGTGTGGGCATGTGCAATATGTGGGCACATACATTTAGCAAAAGGTGGGGTAAAGAAAATATTGAAATAAATCCAAAAAAAATACATTGAAGAATGCTAGTCTAAATCACTAATTAGACTAATTGTAGCACATGTACCATGGTTTTAAATTATGATACAGACTTTGGATAAGTTTTTTATACTTGTCTTTCAGAAATTTTTGTTTTCTGAGAAGTTTGCTCTAACTCTTCTTGTAAATTTTCATTCTTGAATTCAGTTAGTCTTTATACACCCTAATTCTATTGGTTTAAAGATGCCCTTTATTTTAATGTCTTTGATATTCTTTTAGTGTCTAATGAGTATTATTGCTAAAAGTTTATATTTTTAATAGGAAAATCTAACAATATAATTGGAGATTTTCTTTAAATTAGCATTTTGAGCTTCTAATGGCATTCACATTAACCTGTGCTTTATTCAAATTAAAAACAAACTCTCAAACTCTCCTATAATTTTAGTAACTCCAACTTTGTTTTTCACATATTTGTTCATGCTACGTATGTGACTTACCCATTACGCTCTCTGCTACCTTGTTCTCTTTTCAGGTTATAATAAAATTTTTCTGTTAGAAAGGACCAGAAAGATCAGGAAAGTTTAGGAGATTTATGAAATTAAGTTAGAGTTTATACTGTAAGTAGTATGTCTCAAAGTAACAGTAATATTTCCAGTGACTCATAATACTCCAAGAAAACTGATAGATTGTAATGTTGGAATTATTTTTGGGCTTTTAGGTTTTACTTACTTTTTTCTGGACACAATGTATTTTATTTCTCTTTACATTACTTTTTTTTAAAATACATTTGCAGTTATCTCTCTATCTACCATCTATTTATATTCTAAAAATAAAGGGGTGGTTTCCACTAGTGTATATCATCTTTTATTTTCTGTATTTTAGGCACATAGTCCTTACTTTGTTTATTTTGGTCAACAGTAATATTTTTCCAGATTTTGTACTTCTAGCTATGATTTTCTTTCCATTATTGTAATTGATGTATAATCCCAACTTTTTAATATTATTTCATAGGCTTGTCATATCATTCATAAAATGCATGACCTTTTTATGGACTTATGTTCTCATTATATATCTATTCCTCTCTGTACCTTTTGTCCTTATTAAACTGGATTACTGGGATTTCACTATGTCTTCAAGCAGCCCTGTGCTGTTGGTTCAAACCACTAACTGTATTTGGAGCATTGTACATATTCATATTGAGACAATCACATTCACCCATGTTTTGAGTATCAAAAGGTCTTTTAGAACCTGGTGATTTAGTAGTGGAACAAAAATCCAACAATTTCCATGTTTGTGAAGCTCACAAACTAGCAAAGGACACAGACAAAAAGACATCTGTAAAATTATTTAACATATGAAAGAGTGATCGGTGCTACAGAGCAGGGAGAAAGTTAATCCAAGCCATGCTGTCAGAAGAGGATGGGGTTGAAGTTTTATACAAGTTGTCAGGGAAGGCCCCACTGAGAAGGCGACATTTTAAAGGAGGTGCAAGAGTTGGCCACATAAACACCTGCGAGAGGAGTATTCTAGGAAGGGGGAATTTTATATGCAAAAGCCACGAGAAGTGTGAGGAAGAGCAGCGTGTTCTGCTGAAGGTTGTGGGTAGACCCGAGGCTCAGGTGGATTATCCAGATGAACGTAGCCTTTCTGAAGCAAAGTTTCCTAGATTTTTCTGAAATCTAGCTACAGCCTGTCTTTTCCATTTTAGTTCCTAATAAGCACCTACATGATCTCTCCACTTTATGTTGTCCAGATTTGAGTCCATTCTTTGTCCTAGGCCACTGGTAACTCTACCAAAATGCCATCATGACTCAAACTTTGGCATAGAAATTCTCTGTCTCATCATCTTTGTTCCAAAACTTTCATATTTTCACTTGGTTTCTATTTTTTTGACTTGTATCTGGAGTCTCTTTCTTTTCTTTCTGTACCTAATGTTAATGTGTCATCAATTATCTGGATGGGTTTCTTGGCTCTTTTCTTTTCTTCCCTTTTCTTTTCTTTTTTTCTTTTCCTTTCTTTCTCCCTATGCCACTCTGTCTTTTCTTTGCTTATTGATTGATACTATTGATTGACACCCACAGAAAGAATTAAATTTCAGATTGAATGACTGCATTCCTGCAATGCATCTGAATAGAAATTTTGGTCCACAGATCTGTTCCATAGAAGTGTCATATAATCTGACAGGAAAATGTCAGTATGCATTTCAAACATAGAAATGGGTGTTTCTCTGTGGTTTCACTGTGCTGGATTCCTATAATCAGGTTAAAGCCATAGAAGAGTGAGGGACATGGTAAAAATTAAAAAATATATAAAAATAAAAGATAATGAGAGCAAAAAAAAAATAAAATATTGGCTATTAAAAAAAATGAAGAGTGAGGGACACTGCCAGATTTGTGTGTCTGAGCTTTGGTCTAGTAGTTCTGGTTCCCACCTATTCCAGGACTTTTCCTATAGGAGTAGACACTACTGACACACACTTGTTGCTTAGACCCAGTGATCCAGCAGATAATGACCATTAGTTATGCAGAGGGGAATATCTCAAGAGAGGGATATTCCTCTGTGTCTCCCTTCCTTGCTTATCCTCAGTTCTTGGGCAATCCTAGTTGGATATCCTAAATTTTATATTTTTCTAAAAAATGAATGTATTTCACTTCACATTTATTTGTGCCATTTTGTTCCTTTTGTCATTTTTCTTAGACTGTATTACATTCATCTGAAACCTACTCACTTTTTTTTCATTTAACATCAGAAGAATTTTCCTTTATAGTATCAGTTCATTGTGATATGTCAATACATCTATAATACTTACTCGACAATTCTGTGTTGTATTTTATTGTGAGTTTTCTATTTATATGGATGGGCTTTATTATATCTGCAATCAGAATATAAATTTCAAATCTTTGCAAACAGGGATTATGCTTCCTTGTTTCCTCTAGCAGTGAGTGGATAGCAACCGTGATATGCTATATATGTTAATGATGTTCTGTGACTCAGCATAGTGTCTTTGGCCAAATGGCCATTTTATGTTTCTTACATCTTGTAGATAGCACAATATATTATATTGTGCTGATTTAATCACACTTCAGATATTGACTTGTTTTATACTTTGGTGATATGAAGTGTACCGTCCAGATTTCATTACATCTTACATTGTTGTTCATTTTGTTGTGAAATATAACTGCAAAGGATTACTATTCCTTCAGGTTTTGTCCTGAAGCTTCAAAATAATCTGTGAATAAAAGCCTCTATGTGCTAATTTTCTTGTGGTTTACCCATAGCTGCCTTCTTTCCAATTTAAAGTCATTAAACTCATTAAGTTATATTGGCGTTAACAGGGACATCCAATAATCAATGTGAAGAACTGAGGAATGTGCCGCTTTTAAGAATGCTATGTTGGATGTCATAACGGTCAAAGCCGGCTTTCTAGCTCAGTGTTAGAACACAGTAATGATTCAGACTTCTTTCAGACTTATGACATTTTCTAGGATTATCAAATGCTTTCAAAAATTTGTAGGGTGATCAACTGATTGAATCACTCCTTCCTGTGATGAAATGCCACACTTTAGACAACGCTGGCCCAGTGGTGTTCTTTTCTCTACTGGTCTTTGATCTGTCAGGGAAATAGAGCTTTTCAGGAGGCTGTGAAGTATTCTAAAGACGTCTTTGAGAATAATCTAGACACAAAGCTTTCCGTTATTTAATTGAGATCCTTGTGTATCACATTTTGACTTAGATGAAGTTTAAAGGTCTTTTCCAAGTTCTACTTTCTCTAATTCTGTGCCATAAAAACTTTTAATTGCATGATAACAAAGAGACAGAAGGAATGATCCAGAAAAAGGCTTGCTACCTGTTTCCTAAGAGATCTGCAGAACAGTATTTAGGTTAAGTGACTTGCTGAAGCTATATAGCCAAATGAGTCAGAGCTGGGGCCTAATAATACAATACCCCCATATTTCATACCCCTATACTCTACAAGCTGCACTGCTTGACATAGCTCAATCCTCTGGTTATAGCTTTTGTTAGAAAACAGATTTGCCACTGCAAAATATTTGGTGATATATACTTCAGGGGTGCAAATGATTTCTTCTTTTAAAATATTTCTGTTATCAACATTTTAACACAACTTACATGTCAAGCATTCTCTCTCTAGCATTAAAAGGAATCTTTCCCTTTATGTGCCTATAGGTGAGAAAAACATGCATACTAGTTTAGAATATTTTGTAATCTTTAGATATAATTAAGTCCTTGGTTTGTGTAACTTGTTCTTATGGGAAATAAACATACTAGATTTTTTTTCAAAAAATAAAGTTTTATAATGTAGTTAAATCATTTAGATACATGGTCATTGATAATGTTAAATTTGTTTAAAACATTTGCGTTTATATAAGTTGTTTAGTATGACTGTAAAATGTACATTGTACCTTTTTTTAAAATGGTGTTTTTTTGTTTTTTTTGTTTTTTGTCTTTTTGCCTTTTTCTAGGGTCGCACCTGCGGCATATGGAGGTTCCCAGGCTAGGGGTCTAATCAGAGCTGTAGCTGCCGGCCTACACCACAGCCACAGCAACACCAGATCCTTAACCCACTGAGCAAGGGCAGGGATCGAACCCATAACCTCGTAGTTTCTAGTCGGATTCGTTAACCACTGAGCCACAATGTGAACTCCATTTCTTTATACCAAATAACATGAAGTTAATATGGAATTTTATATTCTATCACATTAATGACACTATTAAATTCTACTTGTTCTGTTTGTCATTAACCATGGCTTAGGTTTTTTAGAGGGGGGTTGAAATATACTTAAAGAGATAGAAAGAGGCATTCTTTTGAAACATTTAATTCTGGAATACATTTAAACATCCACATTTTAAAAAATCTTTTGGTTAATGTTTTAGAATGCCAGGATAACTTTTCTATATAAAATAAGAATAAGAATTGTACAAAGAAGGAGCTTATAGACCAATATCACTCATGAATATAGATCCAAAATTCTGACTAAATAGTATCCAGGTGAATATAGCAATTACACACACAAAAAAAACATGTTTGTAGGTCATATTTAAGTAACATTTATATCAGGAAAGCAAAGGTTGTTCAATATCAGTGAAATTATGTAAATGTTATTTAATATGAACAAATAAAAACAAGACAAATCATATGATGATTTTAATAGCAGAAAAGTAAGCATTCATCTGAAAGATGAGGCATTAAAATACGTGGGTAAAGGATGAATTATTCAATAAATGGTATTAGAACAATTAGCTTTCCATATGGTAAATGTAAAATTAGATCCTAATTGCACTCCATACAGAAAAAATAAACTCCAGATGGTTTAAGGATCTTAATGTGAAAAACAACTTTAAAAATTTTAGAAAACATGAACAAATATTTTAATGAATTCTAGGTAGAGGTGGCTTTCTGGTATAGGACACAGAAAGAAGAAATAATACAGAAAATAAATTATAAAATTGGCCACAACAAAATAAAAACTTTGTATAATGCCATAAATATAGTTTATGGCCTTAAAACAACTTGAGGAAAATAGCTGCAGTATATACAAAATTGACATACAGAACATATAAAAATTATTACAAATCAAAAAGAAGATAAACTAATTAAATGTCTAATGAAAAATGGAAAAAGGTTGTAAGTAGGAAGTTCCTAGTTGTCCAATTAATATATTCACTAGCAATGGGAGAAAAGAAAAATAATCTGGGAAGCATTTTATACCTCATGGACTCACTGGGGGCTTCTGTGAGGCTGCCTGTTGGCACTTACTTTGACTGGTGTGACCCTGTATCCTCCCAATACGCATCATCTTGGGTGTGGCCTTGGTGTACTCTGAGGAGCTTCTAATCTTCTGGGTAATGTTTGGTGTAGCTATGGTTTTAGATTTCCCAAGTCTTTATGAAATCTCATCCCAAATATTATTCTGGTGGTTGGTGGTGGAAAGTAAAGAGGAAGACATTTGCATCTTATCTCTTTTCTATGTGCTTTATATTCTTAGACCCCTCCTTAAATAGCAGTCCCCCAACCCCCTGCAAAAGAAAGGCTTTTTCTTATTTCCTTTCCCCACTCTCTTCTCACCCCATGGAGGGAGAAAAATTTTGGGTAAACCTAAATGGTAAACGCAAAGAAGGAATAGTAGTTGAAGGTAAAAGGTGAATAAGTGGATTATGGATTTGCCATCTCTAAGAGGGAAGATGTTTTCACTTATTGGGTTGAATAACTGAAAGAAATGATAGATGTGTGGTGACAACGTGACAGTGAATTGTAGGGTAAGTCAGGTGTGAAAATGGATTCCAAACCTAGATTTCTTGCCTATGGAACTATACTATTACCTAAGACTGATTATTCCTAACCTTAGTTTGTAAACTATTGTTCGTGTATACTTTGATGTCTTGTCCTTTCAATGCAAAAGCATTCTCTTACTTAGTGCTTACTCTAAAAAATGCCCCTTACATGGTCAGTCTAAAGAAGGTCTTTAATTGATGTCTCAGAATTCCTATTATATGTAACCAATTGTATTTTTCAGAATTATAATATGTAGGTAAACCCCCAAGTTATAAAGCTAAAGGGAAGCTGAATAAGAGAGGTAAGCTCTTTGCTATTATCACCTTTAGGCCTGTGTTCTTTTTCAGCTAAAACTTATTATCATCCTTTAATTCAGGGATAGTTTAAGAAGACTTATTCTCAAGTTCTATTCAGCAAGAAAGTCTATTTTTTTTTTTTTTTGTCTTTTTGCCATTTCTTGGGCCGCTTCCGCGGCATATGGAGTTTCCCAGGCTAGGCGTCGAATCGGAGCTGTAGCTGCCAGCCTACGCCAGAGCCACAGCATTGCGGGATCTGAGCCGTGTCTGCGACCTACACCACAGCTCACGGCAACGCCGGATCGTTAACCCACTGAGCAAGGGCAGGGATGGAACCCGCAACCTCATGGTTCCTAGTCGGATTCGTTAACCACTGCACCATGACGGGAACTCCAGAAAGTCTATTTCTATCACAGAAAACAGTGAATCTTTTCTCAAATGTTTTAAATATTCGTCCTAATCATGATGGTAATAAGATTTTTAAAAATAGAATGAATTAATAGAAATATTTTACTCGCTTCTTTTCATTGTTGGATGAATATCATTTAGGAATGTCAGTGTCACAGTAGACAAAATGTCTTCTTTTATTATTTTGAAGACTGTAACCATTTTTTTCCAATATTAATTTGTTTAGAACAAGTGGCACATAGGTTTCCTGAAGGATCTCCATGAAAACATGTTTGTTTCATTAATTTGATGGTAAAAGTGAGCTTGTTTAATATCCATTTGTCATCTAAGATGATTTTTTTTTCTTACTATATGCGCCATTCCATTATGACCTGGGCATGTATGCTTTGTTTGTCCAGAGAACAGCCACATTTTATGGTCAGACTTAACACAGCTAATGAATACTATATAGATTAATGAGACTTTATAGAGAAGTGTTAGACTTAAAGCATCCCTAGTTAAACCGGTCTTACCATAGGTGTCTATTCTCTAAAAAAGTGGGGGCCAAAGATGGAGAGAAACCATCTTGGACTCACTTGGAGACCTATGTTACTATTCACCGAACTCACATACGACCTTCTTTTCCAGATCCTTCCACTTGAAACCCTTTATTTGCCTAATATTTGTCCAAATGGAGCAGAGCATTTTCCTTGAATCTGTAAGGTTCCTAAATATTTTTCTATATATGGAGCCTATAGAATTAATTAATTCAAGAGACATTTGCCTTTTTACCTTTAGTTACCATAACAATTCTTACCACCTGTTATTATTAAACTGTGTAACCTGCTTAGAGCTGTCTGCAATAGTGTCGAGTTGCAGCAATTTAATGACATTTCTAAAACTTTCTTATCTTTAGTGTACTCAGTAAAAATGATTAAGTGGCAACCAGGAGAGTGAGAAACAATAGCAACCATTAATTATAGTACTACTTAAAGGGAGGAGACAGGAAAGCAGCAACAAATAGACTTAATAACAAAAACCCAGAAGATAGAGACTGTGGCACTAAGAAGTTAGAATGAGAAATTAGATTCCATTGAGCACTGGTGACATAAACCACTCTGCATTTAATTGATAGATCGTGAGACTTAGCCAGACAGGTAAGCCTTCCAGGCCTCTAGGCTTCTTTCCAATTCTGCACCTGAGGAAGCTGAAAAGCCTTTATTTTAATAGCTTAGGAAATGATACTTATCTGTTATCTTAGGCTCACAGGAGAGAGTTGCTATGGAGCTAAAAAGGATTATAATGGCACCCTAGAGGAGGTTGGGGCTTATACACCGATACCCAAGGAGCTGGATATGAGTCTGCCCTACAGGGATGAGCTTGAGAGAGTAGTCTTTAAATCAGATCCAGGTGAAACAAGATCTGACCAGATTCACCCAAAACTGAAGAAAACTTTTGAGCTCTCTTTGGTTTTGTAATATATTCTCTGACCTCAAAAGCATTAGAAAATACACTATTTGTTTGTTTGTTTATTTTGTCTTTTTAGGGCCACACCTGTGGCATATGGAAGTTCCCAGGCTAGGAGTTGAACCAGAGCTGTAGCTGCCAGCCTAAGCCACAGCAACAGCAACACCAGATCCAAGTCACATACGTGCCCTACACCACAGCTCACAGCAATGACAGGTCTTTAACCCACTGAGCAAGGCCAGGGATCAAACCCATGTCCTCATGGATACTAGTCGGATTTGTTATCACTGAGCCACAGTGGGAACCCTACGCTGTATATTTATTAATCATGCATATATTACATATATACTCACTGAAACTCCAATTTTGGCTGATGTTCCAGGATGAGAAAAATGACAACCAAATATATGATATGTTTTTGTGAATGCTTTTTGAAAATCAAGACCACAGTTAAAGTACTCTGATTTGAAGAGGTTGTGTGTGTGTGTGTGTGTGTGTGTGTGTGTGTGTGTGTGTGTACCTATTTCCTGTTAGGTATATTAGACTCTTAAAAGTTAAGACTGATAACAAATCACAAACAGTTATTTTGGTCTTCAATTAGGATATAAACATATAATGTATTGAGAATTTAAATATATATATTAACACAATTTGCAGATGTACTATTTGCTAGATAGTTACTGGTAGACAAAATTGGCTGTCACAAGCAAACTTGAGGAAATAAAGAATGAGCATTTTCCCTGTCTCATGATTTAAGGCAGTATTCCTAGGCTTTTGAGTAACACAGGGAAGCAGGAATTTAGCTCTGAGAACGGAAATACCATACCTGATAGGAGGGGTGGGGTTTTTGACTTACTTGAGCTAAAAGGTGAGGCAGAGGCTGATGGAGAAAAACTCTGTTCATAAATAACAACATTCTTTGGCTTCTTTCCAATTACATTTCCTTTAGAAAAGGCAGCGTAGCAGTGAGGACCAGGCTGAAGAATCATATTTCAACAAATGGCATACGAAAGGAAAGAGGGGTGCATGGGATTAACAAAGTTTCTCTCTTGATCAAACTCTAGGCAAGCTCCTTGATTCCTTTTTTGACTAGGTCTCAACCTTGGCCTTTAAAGACTTAAACAAAACCCTACCAGTTTTGTACAGCAAAAAAGGAGCTTGCTGGAGAGAACTCAAGCTGCCAAAACGGTTTACTCTTTCTTTGAGTTAACACCCAGAGTAGGGCCCCATCTCCCAGTCTCTGTTAGAGGTAGGAACCTAATTTTAAAAACCGGATTTCATAGGATTATTATCCCTTTTCCCAACTTTCTGTAACTTTTCACTTCCCTGCTTCTACTGAGCCCTCACCTCCTCCCTACTTCCCCGTTTTCTCTTTGGAACGCTGAGTCAATTCTATACAAATCAAAATTGAGTTCAGTTCATGCTGGACACTTTTTTCGGGTAATATGCAGCTGTATATTACTGATTAAAATCTGCCCTTACACTTGAACTAGTCTGGCTGTTTATCTTTGACAGGGAAGGAGGGAAGGCACTCTGAAATCCCTGCATTCAGCTCTGGGCATATTTATCCCAGTGCAGTGGTGCCCCAGCCATCCAACCATCTAGGAGAAGTTGCTGTCATGACAAGGAGGTAGAGAGAGGGAACTAATTTATATATATATATATATGGCATCATTGGTACTTTTTAGTACCAGATCTGGTACATAAAACCATATTATATCAATGAATTTAATCATGACAGCAGTTCTGTGAGG
The DNA here is from genome assembly GCF_016906955.1 of Phacochoerus africanus. Classification (NCBI taxonomy): domain Eukaryota; kingdom Metazoa; phylum Chordata; class Mammalia; order Artiodactyla; family Suidae; genus Phacochoerus; species Phacochoerus africanus. Next base: position 164,514,053 of record NC_062546.1, on the reverse strand, counting down.
AAATAAGACTCAGAGTTAGAAATTTGCTTAAATTCATATGGCCAGTACTAGCTAGATTCTGACTTGGCCTCATGCCAAAGGTCACATCTCCACTAATTCTGTAGATTATAACACAAATTACTGCAGTTCCATTGGAATAAGAAATAAAACGGATGTCCATTTATACAAACTGGGAGAGTCCAGAAGGGTAAGAAAGGAAATTGGCACCTGAGGGCAAGGCAGGAGCCCAATGAGGCCCTCTTCAAAGTTGACACATTAGTTTGGGGCACCTCATGAGAGAGGGCCTTGGAATCTGGTTCTGGATGTGGCTTGTTCTTCCTGTCAGGGCTCAGAGTTGACCTTGAGAACAGGGAGGAGAACTTAGATTTCAGGTGGCAATCAGTGGAGTCAGCAGCCAGTGTGTGACTGTATAAAGGTAGGAAAACTGTTCAGGTTTGGTATCTGAAAGCTGAGTGAACACAATCAGTGCTGTAACAACCTCTAAGATAAGGAGTGAAATTATTGTCTCAGGTATAGTGAAAGTTATGCATAAGTGAGTTGTCTAAGGAGGACGTTTTCAAGGCATCCGTTCCAAGGAGTGATTACAATTCAGAGATTAAAAGATCATATATTTATGTATAGATAGCTACCAGCAGTATATCATCCTCTCTGGATATCTTGGATGCTAAGATTTATGACCACAGCTGCTAACAAGCCACCACATATGAGTGGTTATATTGCAGATATAATGCTGTTGAGATAATGTTTTTAGGCTAAAATCTTCCTATTGATTTATTTTCCTTGTTTCCTTTTTATTATTAAATTGCTCAATAAACTTGCAATGAATTCTTAAGCATGTGCTTCTAAAATTTTTGAAGAGTTTTGAGAAAATTTGAAATTGCTCAGGTGGAGAGAGTCCATTAAGTTGCCTTTTAACTCCATTAAGGAAGGAAGATCCTGTATCTTCTTTTTTTTTTTTTTTTTGGCTTTTTAGGGCCACATCCATAGCATACGGGGGCTTCAAGGCTAGGGGTCTAATCGTAGTTGTAGTTGCCAGCCTACGCCACAGCCATTGCAACGTCAGATCCAAGCCACGTCTGTAACCTACACCACAGCTCACGGCAGCGCCAGAAGCTTAATGCACTGAGTGAGGCCAGGGATGGGACCGGCAACCTCATGGCTCCTAGTCGGATTTGTTTCTGCTGCACCACAAGGGGAACTCCAGAAGATCCAGTATCTTATAGCAAACGACCCTTTTTTGAAAACTTTCATTCCATGCAACATTTAAAGACATTCTTTGTCTCATCCCAAAACCACACCCTTGATAATATCATGGTTTTTTTTTTTTTTCTTTCTGAAAACTTTCTGAAGATAATTTTTCTGATGCAACACTACTAGACAGGGTTCTGGGGTGGGGGCAGAGATTAAGGGGAACCTGTGATGAGACTGAAACACATCAGCTTGAATTCAAATTGAATACACCCAGCACAAATGGTCACTGGGCCATATTCTCATGACTGATTCTTTTTTTCCTTCCACCTCATAAGTACAATTCAAGTTCTCAGGGGAAGGGAAAGGGCAGCAAATATACTTGTATTGTTGAGAGTTGTCCTTTACTCAGCCCAGGAGAGCCCAGCCCCTAATATCCCAATCTACAGAACAGCTGCTCCTGCAGACACTCTTGGCAGAGCAACAGAGGTCATAGCCACACCTGCCACACGTGACCTGAGATCCCACCCCCCTCCTGACAAAAACATGTGCATGGTGCACATCCAGAACAATGTAAGGAAGGGTGCAAAGCTGACACATAGCAATTTATAGCAATTGTTTAGGATCATTAGAATCAACACAAACCAAAAAGTGCCTCTGGATCTTTATCTCTTTCTCGTTAGACTCCTGTCCCCTTGGTTCAAAACAAAGATTGCATCTAAATGTTATTACAGGGAAGAACACTCAGGAGACAAACATTGTGAGGAAAACCATAGAAATAGCTTGAAATACTTATAGAACTTTTAAAAAAAATGAAAAAGAGAAGATTTTGAATCTTATTATACAAAGTGAATCTTAATTGTAATTTCTTGTTTATATGTTGGGCATATTGGAAAAAGGGAGTGAAAAAATTTACAAAGGATTTGGTTAGGACAATAGAGGCATAGTGCTTGCTCAGACCTTTCACACAAATTCTATCATAACAGTCAGTCTCAATGCCCCCTTTTTTTCCTCAAGCAATACTATCTGTAACACTGTTGAGTTAGGGAAAGTATGTGTGCCAGGTACTTTCTAAATGTTTTACATGCAATATTTTCTTTCACCTACACAGCAACCTCAAGTAGTATATATTAATATGATTCCCATTTTACGGATTAGAAAAATGAGACCCAGAGAGAAAGCTAAGTCTCAGTGAGGCAAATAAGGAACAGAGTATTTGGATCCAGCATGAGAACTTGTGCTCTTACCCATCAGTGTGCTACAACCTCCTACTGGGGTTGGTCATCTCTAACTGGAAGGAACTCCCCTTCCTCTGAACTCTTTCTACATTTCTTATGCCCCTTAACACTTTCTGTCTTGCATTACAGTAATCTATGTGCACATTTTACCTCTTTGACAGCAAGAATAACACTTTTAATCATGTTTTTAACTCCTCTACTGTCACTCACATGTCATTCATTCAACACTTGTTGATGAATGAATAATGCATTTCATTTCATGAGAAAATTTCTGAAAAAAAAGTGTAAGAAGAAAATCACAGCCAAAGTAAAAAGTAATTCTTCCAAGTGTCAAAGAGTAAAATAGCCCCGGGTAGTTCATATAACTCATAGTTTTCTTGAAAGAAGATGATCACATTTGACCAAAACATCAAAATAATGTGGACATTTCAGTTTTGCATGTCTAAATAATAACATTAATCCTAATTACTTAGATATTAACTAATGGAAATTGCTTTTTTTTGGTACAGGTACAATAATTCAATGGAGTGGTTAACATTGTGGAAATCTTGAAATTATTGTTAAATTATCTTAGTGATATGGAAGGATATAAAAGTGATCAAAATGGATATGGCTGTCCCCAAAACCTGATTGTATATGACATAGGACCTTACTTTGGAAACCTCAGTTGAGGCATCGCTGCAAAGAAAATGGGCAGATGATATTTATTTGCATTATATTTATCTTCTTACAAATGTGTAGGTAGATTCTAAAAAAAAAAAAAAAAAAAACTTAAAAGCCAAAAAACTTAAGACAATTAAAATTACCTGTAAATTCTATGCATGTAAAAACTGATGAAATTTGAGTACATTCTGCAGTTTAAAAGTTTGTGTCAATGTGAGTTCCCGTCATGACTTAGTGGTTAACAAATCTGACTAGGAACCATTAGGTTGCGGATTTGATCCCTGGCCTTGCTAAGTGGGTTAAGGATCCGCGTTGCTGTGAGCTGTGGTAGCAGACACGGTTCGGATCTGGTGTTGCTGTGGCTGTGGCATAGGTTGGCAGCTAAAGCTCTGATTAGACCCCTGGCCTGGGAACCTCCATATGCTGCGGGTATGGCCCTAGAAAATACAAAAAGACAAAAATAAATAAATAAATAAAATAAAAAAATTAAAAGTTTTTGTCAGTGTTAATTTCCTGGCTTTGAAAATGTACTGTGGTTTTGTAAGTTGTTCATTGGAGAAAGTGGGGTGAAGGTAAATAGGGACTCTATGGTTTTTGCAACTTCTTGTGAATCTTCAAAATAAGAAATAAAAAACCAAACCAAACCAAACCAAAAAAAAACCAATATACCAACTCACTATCCAGAGATAATAATTGTTAACATATTTTAAATCTTCTTCCAGGAGTTCACTGGTGGTGCAGGGTACTAAAGATCCAGCATTATCACTGCTTTGGCCTGGGTCACTGCTGTGGCTTGGGTTCCATCCCTGACCCAGGAACTTCTGCATGCCATGGGTGTGGCCAAAACAAGCAAACAAACCACAAAAAAAAAAATCTTCCAATATTAAAGAAATAATTTCTGGCACGTATTTCTCAGAAGTATACGAGTTTGAGTGGAGTTCCAGAATCTCATTTTAAATTAGCTTCTATCTATCTATCTATCTTAGAAAAAAGTTAACTATGATAAGGAATAATTTACAATAAAAAAGGTAATGTTCAAATAATGAGTAGTTTATTTGTACATAATTATTATAAGACTATTATATAAGCTAAAGTGTATTTTCACCAATTTTTTTTTCTTAAGTCTACATTTAATCCCCTCCACTTCAAAAAGGCCTGATGTGAAGCTTCACTGTTCTATGGTGAACATCCCTGGGGAAATGACACGGGATGGAAAAGAGAGTGCAGATTTCTTATTTGTTATTTGTTATTTTATGTTGCCTCATGCTTTCCCAAGTGGTGTTATTTGTTCATTCTATTTTTTCTAATAGCACATTTGCAACTTTTTCAGTATAATTGGGTTTTTTTTTTGCCTTTATTGTAGTTAATTGCTTCTACCTGAATCTGTGGAAAGAAGTGTGAATTTCTTAATGGCATATCCATACCTTATTTACTTTTGTCCATCTCCAGACCATAGGATGATGGTTGTGGAAGTTGATTGTGATTCACTTACTGATAACTCCTTTTTTCCCTCTGTTTTGTACAGCCAAATAATTCAGTGTCATGGAAACAGAAATCAGGAAGGAAATGAATTTTATTACCTAGTTTTTTTGGAAGAATACTGTTCTTTTCTGGAGATTCTTAGGGAAAAAAAGTATTCCTGAATGGGACCTGGGAACCCTTGGTAAATATTTTCTTCTTAACTAAACATATATGTCCATTGTTCTTAGTTAAGTTTTCTGAGGTCAGTGCTCCTTTCCTATGGGATAACTGTCTTTCTACACAGGGGGATACTGAGTAACACTCATATGTCTTGGAAGCCAACATTTACTACATTGCAGGAAGTTAGATCTGGAAAACCCAGGATTTTTCAGAGTCTGCAGAGAAATTCACACTTCTGAAGCAGCACCAAATCAGTGCTGCTAACTTTCAAATATAAGATGGAAGACGAGGACAGCAAATCTGATAAACTGAAGATCAGAAGGCTTTCTTCTATTTTTATACTCAGTCTAGGTCTCTGAATTTTTCACTAGCCTGGCTAGACCATAACTCAGATTTATATGTATAATGGGTATTCTTTGCATAACTGAGTTTGTGGAATGAAGATTAATATCGACTCTACATTTATTAAAATGAAGTTACTATCTATATCCTGTTGCAATGAAGCACTAAATAGTCAAAAGTATTCCAGTTGTTTCCTGGTGGCAGTGGTAATATTTAAGTTTGGATGTGAAAACATTGTTAGTTGACATAATTCCATTTTCCTTTTGCATTCTCCATTATAAACCCCATTGCTCCGCATTCTCTTGATAAAGCTAAAGGCTTTACTATTCCTCTTATTCATAGTAAGGGATGTTAATGTGCAATTTGATATTATATAATCATCAAAGCTTAATTTTCTTATATGAGCTTGAACCTGAATTTTTGTCATCTGGCTGTTTTTATTAATAAGACAGAAGATTTGAGATTCGTATGTGCTAGTGATTGTACTACATTATATAAGATGCTGATGCTGACTGTGAGATGCTTAAGTAGATAGTCTTTGGCGGTCTGATTCTTTTATGGCATTACAAAAACATTTCCCCCAAAATAAAATAGGACAAAAAGATGGAAAATGATTGCATTTTGTTAGCCAATTTTATTTTTCTTTTGATGTAAGATTTTTTTTAGCTAAATCTAAGAATAGTTTTATGTGTTGATAAATTAATAGCTATTAATTTTTTTAGAAAATAGTTTCTCTAGAAGTCTTAAAGATAGACAAAAATGGAAAAGATACATCTTTAAATATTCCTTTCTAAGGAATACATTACTGAAATAATAAAAATTAATAATTAACCAGTACTTAACTATCTTTGTTTGAAGAAGTAAGCCTCCTTATGAATAAATGGGTGCTTTTAAAGTTACATAGTTAAGAGAACTAGGACCAATTCTTTGATTTTAGAAAGACTTTCAGCAATATAGAAGTGTTGGTTTATTTAGTCTAAATGATGACTAACCACCAAATGTTTGGAATGTATATACGACTAACTGAAACTTTCTTTTTTTTTTTTGCTTTCTATATAGATTTACAAGTGTATATACAGTTACTTTTTTGCAACTCCCAAAACACAATTGTAGTGAATATCTATCTTTCTATCTGTCCATACCCCCCCCACGCACACATACACACACTTGTGAAACATATACTAGGGTATGTAGATAATATTAAGGTAAAAGTCAATTTCATATTGTTGAAACATTCATTTGTTTCTTATTGCTAATGGGAAATTAATATGTTAAAAGATTATATTAAACCCTTTTGTGCAATGGGATTAAGATGGTGGAATAGAAGGACTGGAGCTCAACTTCTCTCATACAAACAACAAAACTACAACCAAATGCTGAACAACCTTCAACCAAATGGACTGGAAACTTTCAAAAAGAAATCCTACTCCAGAAGACAAAGAGGAGGCCACATGAACAGGTAGGAGGGGTGATTATATAATATAAGCAACCCCATACCTACTGGGTGGGAAGCCCACAGACTGGAAAGGCTGGAAAGTAATTATATTACAGAGACTCATCTACAGGAGTGAGAGTTCTGAGCCCCACATCAAGTCTCCATGCCCGGAGATCTGGCACTGGGAGAAAGAGCCCCTGGAACATCTGGCATTGAAAGCTGGAGTAGCAATACTCATATCAGACAAAATATATCTTAAAATGAAGAATATTTTAAGAGACAAGGAAGGACATTACATAATGATCAAAGGATCAATCCAAGAAGAAGATATAACAATTTTAAATATGTACACACCCAACATAGGATCAGCACAATATATAAGGCAACTGCTAACAACCTTAAAAGGAGAAATTGACAATAACACAATCATAGTCGGGGACTTTAACACCTCACTTACAGCAATGGACAGATCAACCAGACAAAAAATCAATAAGGAAATGCATGCCCTGAATGAAGCATTAGACCAGATGGACTTAAAAGATATTTATAGGATATTCCATCCAAAAGCAACAACATTCTTCTCAAGTGCACATGGAACATTCTCTAAGATTGATCACATCCTGGGCTACAAATCAAACCTCACTAACTTTAAGAAAATTGAAATCATATCAAGCATCTTTTCCAACCACAATGCTATACGACTAGAAATCAACAACAAGAAAAAAAACTGCAAAAAACACAAACACGTGGAGACTCAACAACATGCTACTAAACAAGAATGCATCACTGAAGAAATCAAAGAGGAAATTAAAAAATACCTAGAAGCAAATGACAACAAAGATATGACACTCCAAAACCTATGTGATGCAGCAAAAGCAGTTCTAAGAGGAAAGTTTATAGCAATACAAGCCCAGCTCAGGAAATAAGAAAAAGCTCAAAGAAACAAGCTAACTTTACATCTAAAGCAGCTCAAGAGAGAAGAACGGACAAGACCTAAAGTTAGTAGAAGGAAAGAAATAATAAAGATCAGAGCAGAAATCAATGAATTAGAAACAAAGAAAGCCATAGAAAAGATCAATGAAACAAAAAGCTGGTTCTTTGAAAAGATCAACAAGATTGATAAACCCCTAGCCAGACTTATCAAGCAAAAGAGAGAGAGGACTCAAATCAATAAAGTTAGAAATGAAAAAGGAGAAGTAACAACGGACATCACAGAAATACAAAGGATCATAAGAGACTACTATATGCAACTCTATGCCAATAAAATGGAAAACCCAGAAGAAATGGACAGATTCTTAGAAAAGTACGATCTTCTAAGACTAAACCAAGAAGAAAGAGAAAAGATGAGTGGATCAATCACAAGAACTGAAATTGAAACCATGATTAAAAAACTTCCAGCAAACAAAAGTCCAGGACCAGATGGCTTCACAGGTGAATTCTATCAAACATTTAGAGCAGAGCTGACACCTATCATTCTGAAACTATTCCAAAAAACTGCAGAGGAAGGAACACTCCCAAACACATTCTATGAGGCCACCATCACCCTGATACCAAAACCAAAGATACCAAAAAAAAAAAAAAAGAAAACTATAGGCCAATTTCACTGATGAACATTGATGCAAAAATCCTCAACAAACTGAATCCAACAATACATTAAAAAGATTGTACATCATGATTAAGTGGGATTTATCCCAGGGATGCATGTATTCTTCAGTATCAGCAAATCCATCAGTATGATACACCACATTAACAAACTGAAGAATAAAAACCATATGATCCTCTCAATAGACGCGGAAAAAGCCTTTGACAAAATCCAACACCCATTTTTGATAAAAACCCTTCAGAAAGTGGGCAGAGAGGGAACCTACCTCAACATAGTAAAGGCCAGATATTACAAACGCAGAGCTAACATCATTCTCAATGGTGAAAAGCTGAAAGAATTCCTGGTGAGATCAGGAACAAGACAAGGATATCTACTCCCCCCACTACTATTCAACATAGTTTTGGAAGTCCTAGCTACGGCAATCAGAGATGTAAAAAAAAAAAAGGAATCCAAATTGGAAAGGAAGAGGTAAAATTATCACTATTTGCAGATGACGTGATACTTTACCTAGAGAATCCTAAAGACTCTACCAGAAAACTGTTAGAGCTCCTCAATGAATTTGGCAAAGTCACAGGATACAAAATTAATACACAGAAATTGACTGCATTTCTATATACTAATAATGAAAGATCACAAAGAGAAATTAGGGAAATAATCCCATTTATCATCACATCAAAAAGAATAAGATACTTGGGAATAAACCTACCTAAAGAGACAAAAGACTTGTACTCTGAGAACTAAAAGACACTGATGAAAGAAATCAAAGATGACACAAACAGATGGAAAGACATACCATGCTCTTGGATTGGAAGAGTCAACATCATCAAAATGTCTATACTACCCAACAATCTACAGATTCAATGCAATCCCTATCAAATCACCAAGAACATTTTTCACAGAACTCAAACAAAATATTTTAAAGTTTGTTTGGAAGCACAAAAGACCCAGAATAGCCCAAGACAATCTGAGAAGGAAAAATGGAGCTGGAGGATACATGCTCCCTGACTTCAGACTATATTGTGAAGCTACAGTCATCAAAACTGTGTGGTAATGGCATAGAGACAGAAATATAGATCATCAGAACAGGATAGAAATCCCAGGATTAAACTCACACACCTACAATCAACTAATCTATGACAAAGGAGGAGAGAATATACAATGGAGGAAAGACAGCCTGTTCAATAAGTGGTGCTGGGAAAACTGGACAGCCACATGTAAAAAAATGAAATTAGATCACTTCCTAACACCATACACAAAAATAAACTCAAAATGGATTAAAAACCTAAATATAAGACCATATACTATAAACCTCTTAGAGGAAAACATAGGCCAAACACTCTCTGACATAAATGACAGCAACATCTTCTCAGATCCACCTCTTAGAGTAATGACGGTAAAAACAAAAATAAACAAATGTGACTTAATTAAACTTAAAACTTTCTGCACAGCAAAGGAAACCCTAAACAAAATGAAAAGACAACCCACAGAATGGGAGAAAAATCTTTGCAAATGAATCAACTGACAAGGGATTAATCTCCAAAATTTATAAACTCTTCCTACCACTCAAAACCAAAAAAACAAACAACCCCATCAAAAAATGGGCATAAGATCTAAACAGATAATTCTCCAAAGAAGACATACAGATCACCAAAACACACAGGAAAAGATGTTCAGCGTCACTCATTATTAGAGAAATGCAAATCAAAACCACTATGAGGTACCACCTTACACCAGCCAGAATGGCCATCATCTAAAAGTCTACAAACAATAAGTGCTGGAGAGGGTATGGAGAAAAAGGAACCCTATTACACTATTGGTGGGAATGTAAATTGGTACAACCACTGAGGAAAACAGTATGGAGATTCCTCAGAAAACTAAAAATAGAATTACCATTTGATCCACCAATCCCACTGCTGGGCATCTATCCAGAAAACACCAAGACGTGAAAAGACACATGTACTCCAGTGTTCATTGCAGCACTCTATACAATAGCCAAGACATGGGAACAACCTAAATGTCCATCGACAGAGGAGTGGATCCAGAAGATGTGGCACATATACACAATGGAATATTACTCATCCATTAAAAGGAAGGAAATAAATGCATTCGAGGCAACATGGATGGATGTAGAAATTATCATGCTAAGTGAAGTCAGACAATGAGACACCAACGTCATGTGGAATCTAAAAAAAGGACAGAATGAACTTCTTTGCAGAACAGATACTCACTCACACTCACAGAATTTGAAAAACTTATGGTTTTCAAATGAGACAGGTTGGGGCGCGGGGGAATGCAATAAGGGTTTGGGATGGAAATGTTATAAAATTTGATTGTGATGATTGTTGTATAACTATAAATGTAATAGCATTCACTGAGAAATTAAAAAAATAAAGCCTTCATAAAGTTAAAATAGGTCCAGACTAGATAACCTAAGTCAATGACTTTTAGATACACCTCTTAGTTTATTGCTTGTTTTTTGTTGTTGTTGTTGTTGTTGTTGTTGTTGTGCATTTTATAGGCAACTATTTCTCTATATCAGAAAAACAATAGTACTATCCTAATGATAAAAGATGGTAGATGATCTGCGTAACCATCAAGGACTAATATGGAAAGGAGGAGTTTGTGTCAAAAGGGCAAATAAATGCTGATACTCCCACCACCTGCTGCCAAATTTTAAAAAAAGTAGCCAGAAGTTTAGACACTTATCAGAAATCCCTTGATTTTTAAATTATGAAAATTTGAATGTGAAAAGTATCATGTATAGACTAAAAGAATATTTCTACAGACTAGATTCATCTGTGCCCTGGTTTGTGAAATCTGATACAGAGACTATAATGCCTGGGGGTCACAGGGTTATACCCTTGGTACTCAGAATGCTTCTTTCTCACCTGAGCAGGAAAAGCAGACAATATTGTCGTAATTATTATTCTTATTTCTTCATACTCATATAGTGTTTGTAAGGTTTTATAGTGTTTTCCTAAAGATTCTTGAAAACATAAGGAGTAATATCATATTTTCACCTTTTAGCTAGTGTTTGGAGTTTCCCTGCTTGTTTTAGTTCCCTCTAATAACAATAGCTTCCAAAATTCTATTTTGAACTGCTTTTCTCAGGCACTGCCATTTCCTGTATTTGCAGCGTATTGGGATGACTAGCCTCAATGTTCTTAACTAAAAGAACTTAAAATATTCAGGTCATAAATTAGACTTACAATTTCTAAATGAGTTTTTACTCAGGCGTTTAACCTACCTGTGAATTTTATAGCACTTTCCCATTAAAAGGGAAAAAATATAAACTGTTGAAAGATGATTGCTAGTTATTCAGCCACACATGGTAGTGTGCCTAAAGATTTTATTTTCCTCGGAAACTACTACTACTTATAAAGTTCATCCATCATATGTAATGAGAGCTGTCAGGAATATTTAGTGAGAAATAGCTGCTTGATATGCTAATAGCAGCCCCTCAGTGAATTCATTTTGTTCTGCTTCTTGACATTAATGGTTTTCATAATCTAATGAATGATGTGTGCAATAGAAGCAAGGCCACAGGGAAAGATCATATAAAGTTAAAGTGGGGAAAATCTTTATCAGTATTTGCATTCATTTAGTAGAAAGCATTTTATATATATCCATATTTATTGTGACTTTTACTGATTTCCATTTTAAGATATAATTTGGAATTAGAGATTCTAGTTTACTTACTGCATTTTGCCTTGCCTAATTTTACAGTTGTTTTGGCTTCTCACTTGGTCTGGCTAGTAAAAAACTAGTGAGGAATGATTTCTTATATCCTCAGAAGTAGATAAAAATTTCGAATCCTTAAGATGCTACTGATTTACACGCAAAAAGCAGTTGGAACCATGGAAGTGCTCATGCAACCAATAATAATTTGATTGGTTAAATTAGGAGTGCCATTCTGAGCTCTCTATTCTCTAGAACTATGTGTGTGATTAATTTATATGAACTTCCTGAAGTATGGCTTTAAAAATAAGATAGGTGCACATTTGTCAGGGACAGTTAAGTAAGGTGCTGCCTGAGAGTGGAGATGTAAATGACCTCTCAAGGTCCCTTCCAGTGTTAAGATTTTATGAATCTATAGTAATCAAAGTGGAGTCACCCAAGTCAGTACTTATGAATGTGCTTCTAAGGTTATAGATACAAACAAAATTTAAATCAGGGGTTGCCCCTGACATATCTCAGCAGGATTTAATTCTATTTTTAAAACAAGATATTTAAATGAAATGTAATAATCCATTTCAATGTAAGTATTAACATGTTTTATTATTTTTTTAATTTTAATTTTAATTATATTTGGCTGTATGTGCAACATGTGGAAATTCTTCACCAGGAATCAAACCCGTGCCACAGTAGCAACCCAAGCTGCTACAGTAAAATGCCAGATCCTTAATCTACTGTGATACAAGAGAACTCTAATGACATCAAATTGTAAAATTGTATTTCTTTAGCTAAAGAAGCATTGAAACATTTGATGCACTTTTCCCCCCCTGGGTCTATTATCTTTTATAAACTGTGTTGTTGTGAAAACATAGCACTTTTCAAAAGATAAGTATAATAGGGGCCTTAATTTTTTGGTTAGAGGAAAAAGGGACTTTTTTTTTCAAGTAGGGAAAAAGTAAGTTCTAGACAATTAAATATTCAAGCTTTTAATAAAGCAAATGAACAGAATTTGCAGACACCAATGGACTATTAATTTACTGATTTATCTTACTTTTCGTGGCCAATCATTTTCTCTTTTCACTTCTTCAGCAGATTTTGTATTTGAATATAGCAGTTTTGAAATTGGGAAATAATTAGAACTGTTTTCCTACTCGTCTGGTTTTATGTAGCTGCATTGTGTGTGGTTATATTTTATGTGACCTACCACATCGTGAACATCTAAGCAGTCTAATCATCTCTGAATGCCTGCAAGTCCGACTAAACCTAAGTAGTCTAATCATCTCTGAATGCATGCAAGTCCGACTAAACCTAAGTAGTCTAATCATATCTGAATGCCTGCAAGTCTTGGTTAGAACATAGATTTGCCAGCTGTGTGATACTGTTCAAGGCACTTGAATTCTCTGTATTGTAGTTTCCTCAAGTATAAGTGTGGACTATAATGGTACCTTTAACAAAGTGTTGCCATGAGATGTAAAAAGATGAAAGTACTTAGAACAGAGATTTACATATAGTGCTCAAAGTGTATTGGTTATTTTTACTCATGCTTGCTAAGGTGCTGTTTTAGATATGGGGGCACAGATTTAAAAGATAAAATCCCTGATCTCATGGAATTTACATTCTTGTGGTCTTAAAACATTTATTTTTCCTAAATCATAATATAGGATATCAAAAAGGTATGCAATAATTGTTTACTGACTGACTGAATGAATGGATAGAATGGATGAATTAAATAAATGAATACCTACATGTGTGACCTACTTGCTCTTACTATGTGCAAGGTAGAGTGAACAAATACAAAATGCATGTAACTCACAGCAGGGAAATTATGGCAAACCACTCTAGAAATAGGTACTGATTTGGTAGCCATGCTTATTCAAGGATGTTATAGAAAGCCAGAGTGGAAAGTACCTCATTAAGGAAGAAGGGCTCTTTCTGAGACATCAGAATGGCATTGCAGTGCATCAGAATGCACTGAAGTGAGTTAAGATACATTGAAACTAGTTAAGATACATTGGAGCTAGTCATCCCAGTACTCTACAAATATAGGAAATGACATTTTGATGTCTCTGAAACAGTCCATAGATGGGTGCATAAATCTCTGCACATCCACTCTTTTGGTTTACTAGTGAGTGAGGTTTTAAGAACTTCTAGTAAGCATTTGGTCCCAAAATAATCTTCCCTTATAATTATCTGCAAACTAACCATTAGTATCTCATCCCTTTGTTTTACATGTGGATACTCAGTTGTCTAGACATCATTTGTTGGAAAAAAAACCCAAAAACTGTTCTTTCCCTATTTAATTGTCTTGGCACGCTTGTCAAAATAAATGTAAAGGTTTAGTTATAGATTCTCAGTTCTATCTCCTTGTCTGTGTTTATCCTTATGTCAGCACCAATCTTGGTTACTGTAGTATTGTAGTAAGTTTTGAAATTAAGAAGGTTTTTTTTTATTATTATTAAAGTATAGTTGATTTACAATGTTCCTTCAATTTCTGCTGTATAGCAAAGTAACCCAATCACACACCTTCTCTGTGCTGTACTGTAGGGCCCCATTGCCTATCCATTCCAAATATAACTGTTTACTTTAAAACCTGCCCATCCATCCCACTCCCTTCCCTGTGAGTCTTCAAAATGTATTTTTTTTTTAAAGATTATTTTGGCTATTTTGGGTCCCTTGCATTTCCGTATGAGTGTTAGGATCAGCTTGTCAGCTTCTGTAAAAACGCCAACTTCCTTTTTCATGAGTTTGTGTTGAATCTGTAGTATTGCCATCTTAACAGTATTAATTCTTCCAACCCATGAATGTGGAGTATATTTTCATTGTTTTTAGTTTGTCTACATTTTTTTCAACAGTGCTTTATAGTTTTCGGTGTGCAGGTCTTGCACCCTTTTAAGTTTCTTTCTAACTACTTTATTGGCTTTTGTAATATAGTGAGTGAAAATTTAAAATTAATGTCATTTTTGGATTATTACTATTGTGTATATACTATTGTGTATATATATATATACAGTTGATTTTTATATATTGGTCTTTCATCCCATAACCTTGCTGAAATAATTTAGTAATTCTGATTTGGGTAGTTGTGTGTGTGTGTATTTTTAAATACATGATAATATATAAGGATAGTTTTACTTTTTCTTTCCAATTTGGATGCTTTTTGTTTGTTTCTTTTTTTAAATGTAAATATCATCAAACTGTCTATGAGGCAAAACGCATTCAGCTATCAACGTTAAATTACATTGATTTTACTAGGTGTCAGTGTTAGGAACTGTGGAGGTAATAGATATTTTTGTTACACTATGAAAACAAGTCAGTGGATGAAGAAAGTTAAATTTCCCTTTTCATCTGGAATGCACCCAGTTCCTTGGTTACCTGGTCTTAGTTTCTAGCTTTAGAGAACTTGAGAGGTATAGCAGAGCTCAGTGTGTCATCTTTCACCAAACGTTAACGAGAGGAATTTATGAGTTGACTCACTCATTTGTAGACTTTATCCATTCTATCAACAGGTTTAATTGCTGTTTCCATTTTCAATAAGAAATACCAGTTCAATGTAAGGCAATTAAATCTATTTTTCAAATCATAATTCTCAGTCATTGCATCAACTCTATGAAATATAAATCTATCACATCTACTACATTCACTTCTTCTATGAATTATGTATTTCAATTGAGTAAGTAATTAAGTTTGCTTGACATGATTTACTCTTTTACAAATGCATCAAACTTATTGCTCATGTTTTCATTATATTTCACTCATTTGAAGTTATTTTGGTTAGTGGCTTATGAATGATGCCACAAGAGATTTAAACTTGGTTTATATGCAGCCTAAGAATTCTCAGATGTGAGCGATTAGCTTCTAGCTTACCGTCGTTTTCTTAATTTTTTTTCAAAATAATGGATCTTGTATCAATTCTGAAAATATTAACTGTTTTTTCCTGAAAACCGTGTTAATGAAAAATATTTATAATTCATTGTTACATAAATATTACTTTTTTCTGGCTATTATATAAATACTCACATTTAACAGTAAACCTGTATTTTTGAATCATTAAGTACAAAATACATCTTGTGTATTTGTCGTGAATTGTGTCTCACACATGTAGCATTTAAGGATCTTTCATATTTTGATATAGAAAAACAAAATCAAATTATTTAGACAAATTCTTGAGGAATTGAGAGACTTTGGTTTTTGCCTTTGAAGAGGTTAAATTTTCAATTTAATCTTTAAAAAATATATCTTACTCATGTAGCATTTAAGTCTCTGTCATACTCTGACATGAAAGAACAAAATAAAACTATTTAGACAAATTCTTGAGGGAGTGTGTAGGCCTTAATTTTTGGCTTTAGAGAGGTTAAATTATCAATTTAATCTTCAAAAATACTTAGCATTTGTTTTAATTTTAATGAATGTTTTCTCTTATAATGTCTTGAGTAACCATTTATTTTTCATTATAATATAGTATATTCCTAGTTCAAATAAATTATACCACTCCATATATGATTTTATTTTATTCTTAATCTTTTTAGTATGGACTACATTTCAAACATAAAAATATAGACTGAATAATGTAATGAACTTTCAAATATCTGTCACCCACTTTCAGCAATTATCATCACATGGCTGGTCTTTTCTTGTCTATGTTCCCACTTGTTTTCTCTTCTGTCATATTATTTTAAAGCAATTTCCATAACTTATATTAATTTATTAATAAATATTTTAATATTTGATTCTTAAAAATAAAGAATACTTAAAAAATAATTTCTTAATATCACCATCTGGTTAATGATAAAATTTCCAATTGCTTTATAAATGTGATATGTTTTTAGTTGTTTGCCTACAGATCCAAATAAAGCCCATTCTTCCATTGCCTGCCATTTTAGAATTTAGGAAGTCCAAAAGTCATGACATGAGAAGTAGTGCTAACAGCTGATATAAAGGAATAAGCAACTATTGAGGTGTAAGACATCCATGGAAACTGAGCTCTGGTACTATGACCAGAACTGATAGGTCACCCTATCCCTTTTTCTCTTATGATTTATTTGTTGAAATAATGAGGTCACATGACCTGCATTATTTTGTACAGTCTAGAATTGATGATTATGTCCCTTGATTGATATGACCAATATGTTCTAACATATGATTTATGTGTTCTAGTCATTGTATTTACTTTGAGGTATTTGTCATTGGATCTAGTAAACTGAAAGATTCAGGAAGATTTTTTTGTGTGTTCAGTCTACTTCACAGGTGGTGGTGTGTTCTTCCCTTAGGAGGCACAAAATATTTCCATGGCTTTCTTTTCTTTTTTTTCTTTTTACTTTTTTTATGGCCACACCTGCAGAATATGGAAGTTCCCAGGCTAGGAGGCAAATCGGAGCTGCAGTTGCAGCCTATACCACAACCATGGCAACACTAGATCTTGAGCTGCATCTGTGACCTACACTGCAGGTTGCAGCAATACTGGATCCATAACTCACCAAGCAAGGCCAGGTGGTGAACCTGTATCCTTACAAAGACAACACCAAGTCCTTAACACATGGGGCCACAGTAGGAACTCCTGCTTTCTTTTCTTGATGGTACTAACTCTTGATGTGTAATGCCTATCTGTTAATTTGTTAAATATTGTTGTGTCGAGGTGTACCTATAAATAAACACATATATTGTAATATAATATATATGAATTTACACACATGTGTATATATGTGATATAAACCTGTCACTATTATATAAATACATGAAGAGTGGAGAGCGGAGAGGAGAGAGAAAAAGTGAAAGAGAAAAAGATTTCTACTTTACCAACCTGTGTCATGTGTAAAGCATGGGTGCTGTAAATGAGAACCCACATGTGCATGAAGAATTACTCTGATTTTTATTTCTAAGAGTGACTTTTAAATACATGAAGCCAGACAAATTCTATTTTCCTTGTTTGCTTTCCCCATACAAGCTTATGGAGTCATTTTTTTCTATCTCATCATGGGCATTAACCTCTCCAATGCTCACTCCTGCCCTTAATGTCTTGTTTTAAAACCCTCCTAAACTACTAGCCATGAGTTGTTGGTCATCACTCTGGCTTTTAATTGTCTCTTAATTGACTAAAGATATTATATTCCTACTTTTCAGCTTAGCTATTAAAAACACAATATCCTATGTAGTTTTATTTGTGTTTAAGTGTGGGTGTTTTTTCCATTAACGGCACAGTCAGCCATATTTTCTAGAAGGTTTCTTAACATATTGTGTGTGTGTGTGTGTGTGTGTGTGTGTGTGTATAACACTTTTCCTGAGATCAGATGTCTTTCAAGTGTGTAAACATACAGTGGAATATAAACATCCTTTTCTTTAAAAGATAATTTCAATTATTCATACATAAGTCCTTCCTCCTCATTTGAAGTAACATGACTGATGATTGAGCTTAAATATTAAATAATATTATGTATTATAATACACTTTAGTTTTATAAAAATTCTTACTTTAAAATGGTTATAAATTATTAAATGTACAGATATAAACAAAAACACAAAACATGCCCTTACTTGAAGAGAGTTAAGATCATGACTTCCTCCCTGTTAGGTTCTTCACTCAAATCCTGATATGGATTATTAATCCATGAGCTACATTAAATACTTATTTTTAATATTCTGTAATATTGCCTAAAATTCAGAAATTAAATTTCACAAAATTTATAAAACTATTTTCTTCTAATGACTCGTTTTTACACTGAGCATTATGGTCATGGTACCAGAGCTCAGTTTCCATGGATGTCTTACACCTCAATAGTTGCTTACTCCTTTATATCAGCTGTTAGCACTACTTCTCATGTCATGACTTTTGGACTTCCTAAATTCTAAAATGGCAGGCAATGGAAGAATCATTTACATTGAAATCGAATATTTATTATGGCAGGCAGCTAATCTTAAAGTTCAATAGCTCTCTAGTGGTACTCATAAGAGAATGTAACTACCTCTAAATTATTACTTTGTAATAAATATGGAAATGAATGTTCCTATTATAACTTTTTCTTCTTCTTGCCTGACAGGAAGTAACATTATGGATGGTTTTTCATCATCAATAACTAAGAGAAAAGCAGGTAGATGTTCTATTTCATAGATCTTTTCACGGTACCATCAGATGCATATTCAATAGTTCACATAATGACTTGTCTGCTAAAATCAAAGAAATTGAATTTCCTTTTTTTTCTCATTAGTTACCAAAAACGTATAGTATGCTACCATATTAAAACAGGTATTCAGGGCAAGTTATGCCCCAGTTAATGAATAGCAACATATACAGAAAAGAGAAAGAAGTAGAATTTAAAAGGGCCTTGGTTTTAGGGAACAAAACTATGACTCCTTGTGGAGAGAATGATAAAAAAGCAAGTACAAGCAGCTAAAAGGGAATGTGGTAGAGGTGATCCACTACCAGATTAGGGGGAGAAACTTGATACAGTAGTTTGGGGACTGACACTTGACTTTCTTGGAAATAATCATATATGTCTTTGTTCTGTCTTTCTGAATATAATTATAAGTCCACATATTTCTGGGAAAAGCTCACTTAATGCTAGGAAAGCTATGAAGACTACTTATTGTTCACCTCTACCATGGGAACCATCTTTGCCTTTAACTTTCTTCAACAGCTTCCTCTAACGTGGTCTTCTGTCCATTGAGACACACTTGGGTAATCCCAGGAGTTGAAAACTCACGCAAAGTGGATCTCACTGATTCTAAAGATCCATCATGACAGGGAAGCTTAGCTCACTTTTATAGTTTTTCTATAGCAAATATTTTTATAATGTTATTTATAATTTTTGTTTAATAATTATTTCAGAATACAAACTATTAGGAACTGTTGTAACTCAGACTTGTAAAGAGATTTACATGATGTACACATAGAGCTATTCAGACCCATGTATTGCTACATCTTTTTAAAAAAAATTTAAATTATGATTGATTTACAATGTTGTGTCAATTTTTGTTGTTCAGCAAAGTGACCCAGTCATACATATACATTCTTTTTCTCACATTATCCTCCATCATGTCCCATCACAAGTGATTAAATGTATAGTTCCCTTTCCTATACAGCAGGATCCCGTTGCTCATCCACTCCATATGCAACAGTTTTTACCTACTAACCCCAGACTCCCAGTCCATCCCACTCCTTCCCCCTCCCTCCTGGCAAACAAAATTCTGTCCTACATGTCCATGATTTTTTCTGTTTTGTAGATAGATCATTTGTGCCATATTTTAGACTCCAGATATAAGGTATATCACATAGTGTCAGTCTTTCTTTTTCTGACTTACCTCACTCAGTATGAGAGTCTCTAGTTCCATTCATGTTGCAGCAAATGGCATTATTTTGTCCTTTTTATGGCTGAGTAGTATTCCATTGTATATGTATACCAAATCTTCCTAATCCATTCATCTGTCAATGGGCATTTAGGTTATTTTTGTGTCTTTGCTATTGTGAATAGTGCTGTGATGAACATAAGGGTGCATGTATCTTTTTCAATGAAAGTTTTGTCTGGATGCATGCCCAGGAGTGGGATTTCTGGGTCATATGGTGTTCTAGAGTTAGTTTTCTGAGGTATTTCCATACTGTTTTCCATTGCGGGTGCACCAGTTTACATTCCTACCAACAATGTAGGAGGATTCTCTTTTCTCCACATCTTCTCCAGCATTTGTTGTTTATTGACTTGCTAATGATGGCCACTCTAACTGGTGTGAGGTGGTACCTCATTGTAGTTTTGATTTGCATTTCTCTAATAATAAGTGATCTTGAGCATTTTTTCAGGTGCCTCCTGGCCATTTGTATATCTTCTTTGCAGAAATGTCTTCAGGTCTTCTGCCCATTTTTCAATTGGGTTGTTCATTTTTTGTCTTTGAGTTGTATGTTATTTGTATATTTTGGATTGTTTGAGTCCTTTACAAAAATTTTCTCCCATTCTGTGAGTTTTCTTTTTCTTTCTTTCTTTTTTAAATGATTTCCTTTGCTGTGCAGAAGCCTTTGAATTTAATTAGGTCCCATTTGTTTATTTGCATACCTTTATTGTCTTTATTCTAGGGGGTGGATCAAACAATATGTTGCTGTGATTTATGTCAAAGAACATTCTGCTTGTTTTCCTCTAGGAGTTTTATAGTATCTGACTTTACATTTAGGTCTTTAATCAATTTTAAGTTTATTTTTGTGTATGTTGTTAGGCAATGTTCTAATTTCATTCTCTTACGTGCAGTTGTCCAGTTATCCCAGCACCATTTATTGAAGAGAATATCTTTTTTCCACCTTATTGTCTTGCTTCCTTTGTCATAGAATAATTGACCATAGCTGTTTGTGTTTATTTATGGGCTTTCTATCATGTTCCATTGATTTATATTTCTGTTTTTGTTCCAGTACTATACAGTCTTGATGACTGTAGGTTTGTAGTGGAGCCTGAAGTCAGGAAGCCTGATTTTTCCAGTACCATTTTTTTTTTCTTTTCAATATTGCTTTGTCTATTTGAGTTCTTTTGTGTTTGCATACATATTTTAAAATATTTTGTTCCAGCCCTGTAAAGAATGTCCTTGGTAAATTGATAGGGATTGCATCGAATCTGTAGATTGTCTTAGGTAGCATTGTCATTTTGACTATATTGATTCTTCCAATCCAAAAGCATTGTATATTTTTCCATCTATTTGTGTCTTCTTTGATTTATTTCATCAGTGTCTTATAGTTTTCAGAGTACAATTCTTTTGTCTCTTTAGGTAGATTTATTCCTAGGTATTTTATTCTTTTTTATGCAATGGTAAATGCGATGGCCTCTCTAATTTCTCCTTCTGATCTTGCATTGTTAGTATATAGAAGTGCAGTAGATTTCTATGTATTAATTTTGTATACTGTGACTTTACCAGATTCATTGATGAGCTCTAATAGTTTTCTGGTAGTGTGTTTAGGATTTTCTAGGTATAGAATCATGTCATCTGCAAACGGTGATAGTTTTACTTCTTATTTTCCAATTTGGATTCCTTTTATTTCTTTTTTCTTGATGGCAATGGCTAGGACTTCCAAGACTATGTCAAACAATATTGGTGAAAGAGAGCATCCTTGTTTTGTTCCTGATCTTAGTGGAAATGCTATCAGTTTTTCATCATTGAGAATAATGTTAGCTGTGGATTTGTCGTAAGTGGCTTTTATCATATTGAAGTAGTTCCCCTCTATGCTCACTCTCTGAAGAGTTTTTATCAGAAATGGTTGTTGGATTTTGTCAAAAGCTTTTTCTGCATCTATTGAGATGATCATATGATTTTTATTTTTCAGATTGTTGATGTGGTATATCACAGTGATAGATTTACAGATATTGAAGAATCCTTGCATCCCTAGGATAATTGGTCCATCTTTAGAAATCTAGATTTTGAAATCCCCTAGTAACGTTCCTTTATGCTGTGGAGGAAGATAAATCAGACATTCCAGAAATAATGCATAGAAAAAAATGAAATAGTGATGGAAGAATTCATGAGGGAATGTGAATTTTCAGGAAAAAAATGTAAATATCAAGCTTTCTCGCTGGGTTCCAGAACTGGGCTTTCTGAATGGCCGCCTCTTTCTCCATTCCTTTTCATATCTAAAAAGCACCGAGAAACTTCAAGTGTACCTAACAAAGAAGCTTTCAAACCTGTATACTTATTTCTAATGCTATTGTATAACTTTTTAAGTTTCTTCTCTCAAAGATATCTCTGAGCACCTCTTAAATAGCGTTTCCATTTGTATTCCTCTCCTTCCTCAGAGCCAGTTAGTCCCATTATCACCTAATCATCCATTTACAAAACAAATATAACTATTTGGCTCCCCTGTGTAAAGTCTTTCAGAAAATTCTGACCTAGGGTAAAATCTAAAAGTATTTACCACAGCCTTTGTAGCCCTGTATGACTTACTCCTTAATTATTAAACTTTTTCTACTGATACTCTTTACTTTCCATGTTAGTGAGATTCACAATGGAAGGTTTGTAAATGATGCTTCCTTTGTCTAGAATATTCTTTACCCCACACTTTGCTAAAGTAAAAATTTTATTTTATATGTTATTTTCTCAGAGAAGCCTTTTCTTCATGTCCTACATTATTGTGTTCTCATTTCTCATCAAATTCTTTTTCTCCTCAGAATATTTTTGTTATCTTGTAACTATAAATATATAGTGTGATTCTTAAAAATGTCTGTTCTAATTGAAAATTAGTTCAATGAGGGCTGTATCTCCAGGATGTGATAGGATTGTTGTATGCAAAAAGTGCTCAGGAAAGAGTTGTTGACTGAATGATTCCCAGGCAGGGAGGTAAGTAACATGGGAGAGGGTTCATCTTGGAGCTTTCATCTAGAGGGATAAAATGCATCACATCTTCCACCTAATGCCCTTCCATTTTCCACTTGACTCTTAGTAAAATTAAACTTCCCCCATTCAGATAGGAACATATTATTTATAAGTTTATTAGAGTATACTTCCCATAGATGAAAATTAAATTTGTTATTTAATACAAATGCTATATTTATTTGTGGACCATGTTATTTGTGGCCATTGGAGAAACAATGAAACTCTATGTTATAAATGTTACTATTTTCCTTTTACCATCTTTTAGTTTCTTACTATGGTTGTATAAATATAGGATCCAGTAAACATTTGGTGGATTGTTGGGCTCGTGAGAGAACTTTATACAATAGAATTCTCTGATTATATGAATATAGTATGTATAGGATTGTCAATTTGGAAACCAAGATGGTATCTTTCTTGGGTTCCAGACTTCATTTGTCCTAGAGGATTGTCCTTAAATCCACTTGCTCACATTTCACATTTAGTGTGGATCAGTGAGACAGTGGCGTTTGTTAGCCATGCTCATTGATATTTCCAGGTCTTATTCTTATGGGAACATGATAGAGTTTCATTTTCTGCCCTCATTCAGTTAGACGTGGTCTGGTGAATTAGTTTGAACAAGTAATTATGAATAGAAAGGGCAGATGCCACCTCTGGCATAGGGCATTTAAAAGGAAGTGCTCAACTTTTCATGTTAATGTCCTCTGGTCCAGTGACCAATGATGGTTAAGATGATGGGGGTTTCAGATCTCTCTGGGTCCTTGAGGATCCTTAATATCTCCACAATGTTAGTGATATTAATCTCAGAGAAACTAAGAGGCATGACACAGAAAAAATTACTCCACTGACCTAAGATTATATGTAACATGAAGAGGAAATACACCTTTCTGTTTAAGGCCATTGAGTTTGAGGGTTGTTACTGTAGCCTAATCTGGCCTGACCGTATTAAATAACAACTAGATAAAATAGTAGGTATTACTCTATCATTAGAAACTAAAAATATTTGTTTCCAGTTTTCTTTCTCCAAGACTCTACAGGAAATATTTCATATTTTAGTTCTCTCATTCAACTGTATAAGTTTCCATAATATACAAACACAGAATGATTCTTTCCCAGAGATTCCTTTTGACCTCTTAGATATGCTGACTTTGATTTGGGGCAATCCTGGAACCAATCTCTTATTGTAACTGTCCTCAAGTGCTTATCTATTGGCCTTTCTTTCTTTAGTTTTTTTTTCCCCCATCATTTTGATTCTATTTTCTTTTATTCACTGTTAAAATTCTTACACTTAAAAAAGGTATTTGTTATATACAAGTGCCATTATGCAGTCATTTTATACAGATATATGGGGAAGAATGAAACCTAAGGTAAACTATGGACTTTTGGTAATTATGATGTGTCAATATAAGTTCATCACTTGTAACAAATATACCACTCTGGTGTGGAATTTTGATACTGTTGGAGGCTAAGCATGTGTGGAGGTAAGGGGAACACAGCAAATCTCTGTATCCTCCTGTCAGGTTTTCTAAGTTCAAACCTAAAACTGCTCTAAGAAAATATAATCTTTAGAAAATATTTAGGTTGTGGTTGCCAAGGGGGTGGAGGGATGTGGGTCGGGGGATGGATTGGGAGTTTGGAATTAGTAGATGCAAACTATTATATATAGAATGAATAATCAACAAGGTTCTACTGTATAGCACAGGGAACTATGTTCAATATGTTGTGATAAACCACAATGGAAAATAATATCTGTCTATATATAGATATATAATATGAATCCTTTTTCTGTACAGCAGAAATTAACACACCTTTGTAAATCAACTATACTTCAATAAAATAAAGTAAAAAAAATTTTTAGGGTAGGAAGAAAGAAAATCCTCAGTCAGCTGACATCTTCCAGTTTCTCCATTGCTATTTTAATGTATAAAGAGTTTAGCTCTCATTGATCAGAATATATAGTAAGACAATGTATTTTAGTTTTATTTTTCTATTTCACAGACTTCAGAATCTCTTAGAACACTTGGCATTGGACAGTGTTCAGTAAAACTGCTTCAATAATTTATTTAGCTCATGAAAAACTTTTTTTTGTAGATTCTATATTTCAGTCAATACTGACAATATTTATTATTTCTGAAATAAACTTTTTTTGTAGATTCTATGTTTCATTAATATTGACAATATTTATTATTTCTAATAATATTTATTATTATTTGAGATAATTATTATATCATGTGTTAACTTGTGTTTGTTTAAGTTGATTTTCTTTGTACCACAAAGCTTGGTAAAGATTTTGTAATTCATTATCTCCACAATGTTAGTGATATTAATCTCAAAGAAATTAAACCTAGTGTATCATTTCACTGTCTGCTTTGATCTCCTGTCTATTTATGACATGGCTGAACAATGTCATCACTTCTAGAAAATGGACACAGACTAAGATTTAGATAAATTTAATTCTCAGTCTTAGCACTATTGACATTCTGGGATGGATAACTCTTTTTACTGTGGCTTGTAGGATCTCTGTGGCACCATTGACCTCTACCCTTTAGAGGCTCTCCTGGCCAGTAGAACTCCCCAGTAGTGACAATCAAAACTGTCTGCAGTGGTTTCCAATATTTCCTGAGGGACAGATTGCCCTCAGTTGAGGACTGTTGTGTTATATGATAAATATTACATAAATACTTATTGTGTATAGTGAAATTTATAATTAATATAATACTAATTATATTTCAATAAAATGATAAATATAAATTAATAAAATGATTTATTATAATATAATTTATAGAAAATAAATATCAAATAAAATATGTTTATAAATAATTAGAATACTACTATGTTTGAAAAATGATAATTAGAATATTCTGCAAGGTCAACCATAAATACATATTTAAATATAGAGGAATTATTTTAAAGGAAAATAAAGGAAACTTTAAACTGTAATTTCATTTAAATGAAAACAAAAAATATACTTTGGAGGTTTATTTTCTCATTGTATTAATTCCTATTATCTGTTTAGAATAATATCAAAACTCTTTGAATAAAAATAAGGGGAATTAGGGGAGCAATAATTGAATGTTCGGAGTTAGCGTGCTGGGATGAAAGATGAACACTCACAGGTACACATTTACAAACGTCTAAGTGGGAGCTATGAGCACAAATCTCATTCAAATTATGAACATTTTGCTCTTACTGTTTTATAAATGTACAAGGAACAGGTGGATACATATCTCTCTAATTAATTAGCAAACATTAATTAGAATCGTGAACAAAATTTTAAAAGGACATTTCTGTGCACTCTGATACTCCAAGAACTTCCTTAATCACGTTCAGTTTTTCTCTTCTCCTTAATCACATTTAATTCCCCTTCCCAATTTAAATTAATGCTTTCTATGAGTTTGCAAGGCAAGATATGATCTATGTTCTTTTTGATGAGTCACAAAATATTACTCTTTTCCCATAAGAAATCTTAACATTTCCTCACTGTATGCTGATGCATGTGATCCTCTATAGTTTTGAACACTAAGAAAAATACATTTTCTGAAGTGGGAACTGTAAGAATAGCATCTGAGAGCAATATCACATAAGAACTAGTCTGGGCTTGAACAACTTGTGATACACCTGAGTGAAGAAAATATCTATTTAGTACAAAAGAAGTGTCATGTATGGTTTCAGGAAACAAACAAAAAACAAAGCTAACAGCATGGGCTATGAGCTAGTTATCCCAATCACGGCATTCTACTATGGCTTCCTAAACTAATTTGTTGTTACCTGATGAAAAAGAACAAAACAAAAAAAGAATCTCCAGCATGTCACCTTTCATTAGAAGTGTATTTGTCTGAGATTTTGTTATTTGCAATTGCTCATCTGTTAAATTAGAACTTTTAATTCTTCACAGTTTGTCACCTTTTTAATTCTGGTCTGTTGACATGTACTTTTTTTTTTTAATAAATCCAAAGAAAGTTGAAAATGCAATTTGAAAGCAAATTAGCAGTTATGCTGGGTGCTAAAAAAAAGCCTCATGCTTCATCCATGTTGTTTAAGCATGCTTTAAAAAATGAATCAGCCATGTAAAGGGGTTGTTAATAAGTTTTTTCTAAACAATTGCCACATTAGCCCTTGTAATGGGGTTACTAGTATTTTGAACATCTTTCCCTCTTTTCCATAATATGTCAGAGGACACTGGTGATTTGGAATAAATATTTATTTGAAATAATTAAAATAATCAAGGAAAAATCTTAATATAGTAAAGGATAGGACAAGTAAATAAAAAAATAACAAAAATGTATAACAAATGTAAAATATAAAATGAAAGAATATAATTTATAATGAGACAAGCAATAGAAAGGAGGTTCTTGGTATTCCTAGGGAATTTAGGAAGTAAAAAAAAAATTACACATACTCAAGACACATGAAAAATATTCAACACCACCCATAATGAAAGAAATGCAGGAGATCCTGTCATGGCACAGCAGAAATGAATCCTACTAGGAACCATGACGTTGCGGGTTTGACCCCTGGCCTTGCTCAGTGGGTTAAGGATCTGGCATTGCCATGAGCTGTGGTGTAGGTTGCTGACGCGGCTCGGATCTGGTGTTGCTGTGGCTCTGGTGTAGGCCGGCAGCTGTAGCTCTGATTAGACCCCTAGCCTGGGAACCTCCATATGCCATGGGTGCAGCCCTACAAAAAAAAAAAAAAAGGAAAAAAAAATGCGGAAAGTTTTCTAATACAGCAAAATTTTAAAAGTTAAGGAGTAGCATTGCCAAGGGCAGGGAAAGTGAGCTCTCTCATATACTGTTGATGAAAATCTGGATTGTTGCAATATTTTAAAGAATTTACCAGTACTTAACAATATTTCCACGGAAGAGTACAATGATTCATAGGGATGTGTTCACTGTAGCATTGCTTGAAATTTCAAACTGTATATCTGTGGAAGAACAGTTATATCAGTTGTAGTGTATCTCTATTATAAGCAGTAGGTTGTTTGTTTCTTCTTTAAATAAAGGCAATCTGTGTGTATCACCTTGGAGAAACACCCATCATCAAATAAGTTTAAAAGTGAGTTGAAGACTTATATGCCTAGTCTTTCCTATAGCATGGAAAGAAAAAGAAAATCACAGTCATAAAACATGTAGAGATATATATTCTAAATATTCTGTGCTTTGTTTTGATATATGTATATGCTAAAAACTATGATATGTTTTGATCTAACTATACAAGAGGATAATTTAGATGAACATAATTCATGGAAAAAAAGACAATTTAGTGAGAGACAGAAGAAGAGGTAGGAAAAATGTTGATTGCATATGTACCAAACAGTTAATAGCGATAACCATGAAAGAATTTTAGAGAGATGAAGTGATGCGGTAAGAAGTCCAAAAAAAAAAAAAAAAGGCAGTGGTGTGGCTTATTTGCCTTATTAACAAGTATGAAATGTACTTGTTACTTTGAATATAAAGTAACAAGTACATTTTATAGAACAGAACAAAAAAATCAATAAATATTCACCATTACCAAAACAATATTGCTAGTGCTACTACCCTGATGCAGCCACTCCTGCCACCCAGCACCACCTGGGATTGACCTGATGATTGTGAGACATGCGTATCTTAGCAGGAGTCATTGAGAAATTACTTAACAGAAGAAAATTGCAATTTGTGTTTAGGTCATGCACAGAAAACAGAAGGCCCAGAAATATTGTGTGAGAGAGAACTCAGGGACAGAGAGAGAGTGGTGTAAGGATTGTTCATGCGAACGATGTTGTCTTAACTCCTCTGTGCAGGCTCTTTTTCATCCTTGTAGGCCTTTTTGGTGCTACTGACAGGCCACATATGGCTACTCAGCTTTCATCTCCAAGCAACATGCTATATGTATAGGATAGATGATAAAGAACTTGGTTTGGTTTGAAACATAAGTAGGCCAGGCTTCACTCAGGAAATGATTCAGGAAGCTCTTTGGTACTCATTCCTAGTCTCTAACAAACACTTTGGTGGAGGGTGGGGTATGGGGACCTTATATTGTACTCAGCCAGCAACTAAGTATTCTACTGTGAGACTATGAGTTTCCTTTGAGGAGAGAATTGTTAATGCCAAGGTTCCTTTAGGCCATTACCCCTGGGCACCAGGTCTGGGCCTTACCTCTGCTGCTCCATGTAGGTGATATACAGAGGTGTAGAAGAAGGTAGCTTTGGGAATTTCTTCCATGAGTGTTCATCTTTTCTGTGAAAATAGTCAACATCAGAGTGGATGGTCTCTCAAGGGGACCTGGAGAACTATTGCTTTTTCCATCCTCAAATCATACTCAATGCCTAGCCTTTGGAGCTCTGCCTTTGCCAGTGTTCTTAACCCTCTAGGAGGGTCGTTTATCATCTCCCTTCAAAGGAAACCAAATATCTTATTTTCATTATCCTTTTACTGCTATCATACTACAACGTGCACATTTAAAATAAATTGAACATGCTAATTAAGAATGTTTGTGCTATTCAGATAGCTTTTAATAGCTACCAACAAAATAAGGTGCAACTGACAAAGGGGAGGGTAGGATTCTACAATTTGTGTTGTCAGGGTTCAAAGGAAGAACAGAGGCTGAGTGTAAAGTCAAACATAAGTTCCATGTTAAAACATTTAAATATATGAGTCTGGAACTTCGCATTTTACTCTTTGTTCATGGTGAGCGCATATTTAAGCTAGTTTCTTAAGTTTACTTATTTTAATCTAGGGTAAATGGAATTGGGTTATTTCAGTTTGCTTTATTCTGCTTCAAACTATTTTTATTTTTATCTCATAGTAAGGATTTTGGGCATATCAAGGACCCTCCTGACGCATTCTATTGAGTGCTTTTCAACATTATAATTACTTGGGGTAGGAAAGAATGTAGATGTGGAGGAGAAACAGGTGTATTTTTTATCTCATTTTTTTCTTTGATTTTGGTTTCTTGTTGTCAGCTTTTAAATTTCTTACCAATAAACTTACTATAATCTTTTTTTTTTGAGATAGTGCAAAATGAACTAAAAGCCAATATTTCCTTTTCAAGAGGGCTTCCCACACCCTATACCACCCCACCTGAAAGGTGACTTGGAGAACAATTGTTCTGAACCTGAAACTTTTCAAAGCATTGACACAGATTGAAGGACTTGGGGAAAAGAGAAAATTGAACCCTGAGAATCTGTCCAGCTATTGTTCAAACAATCAATGAGAAAGATACTGGCCTTTTATGTTCTTAGCAATCTCTTTTGAACAAACAGAGGCTGTCAGACTTCTGATTTTTTTTACCTTGTTTACTTTTTCCTTCTGTGAAAAATTGTAAGGAGGTTACAGTATAAATAAGAGAAAATTCTCAAAGACAAGTCAGGATATTGCAGCCAGTAATGCTATCAAGGCACTGATGCCAGGGATCTTGATGAGTGGGTGCAATGTCTCAGAGAAAAAGGAAAAATGAAACTGTTGTGATTTGACCTTCCTGGATAAACACAAAACGCAATTTAAAGACCCATTTGAACATTTTAGCAACATAAATTTTATATTTATAACAATGCATACATAGCTAATGTTAAAATGAAATATTTCATTTTTGTTGTTAATTGTTTTACTTACAAAGCTGTTTTGCAGCAGTTTTCAAAGTATCTACTTATAATAAATTGAAATGCCTGACATTGAGTTGCCTTATCTTTTCTATTATTTTTTATTTTTTTAGTTCAGGGACTGAACAAGAAAAAAAAAATCAGCTTTGGTTGCTTCACTAATCTAGAATATGATGAGGTTGGTAAACTCAGTTCAAGCTAAAATTTTTACCAATGATGTTTCTCTTTTGAGGTCTGTATTCATTCTAGTGGAAAATTGGTTGCAGTAAGGTAAACATTTATAGGCTACTAGACTTTTAAGAACTACTAATTCTTATTTTTGCCTTTTTGACTGCTAACATATTCTGTACATATTGTTTTAAAATGACTTATTCTTTGTTTCCCCCATATTTGTAGGGAACACTAGGCTAAAAATTTGAATAGCTGCATTACCGTAATTCAAATAGCTTTATAGACTAATAGCTTACCTAAAGAAACTATTCTCTCTTCTAAAAAATGGAGAGAATGACATTTTGATGATTAAATAAAATAACAATTGAAAATCTTTTAACATGAAGCATTAAAACATGACATTTTTAAGGCCTGTGTGAAAGGACTAGGGAAATATATACATATACTTCATTCAAAAGAAGCATCTCTGTGAATACCAGGATTCACAATCTGTGTGAATACCAATCTATGTGAATATACACAAATATATTAAAAAATATATCTGCATGTAATTTATGCTAATATGTACATTTCCATGTATATTTAAGAAAAAAATATAGGCATTGAATACGTGTAGTGATCCTAACTCAATTGGAGCTTACTTAAATAAAGGAGTGTCTGTTTATGTATTCATTTACTCTTGGGGGTGTGTTTTTCTGAAACTATCGCTAAATGTCAGTATTTAGAGATGTTGTGGCATAAGCATATTGGTTATGGATTTTATCAAGATGTGGCATCAATAGGTATGGTAGAAATGGTACTGGATAATGAGTCAGAATTAGTCCCGCATCATGGCTGCATCAAATACTCTGAGTCCTTTAGAAACCTGAATCACTTTTCTGAAAAATGGTAAATATATTACTTAGTATACAGAACTATTGAAAAATTAAATATTATTATACATTTAATGAAGGTATTTATAAGACCAAAAAGGGCCATAATAGTACTATCTTTATATCATTGTTTATACGTCGTCTTAGAAATGGTGATTCAGGGAGTTCCCGTCGTGGCACAGTGGTTAACGAATCCGACTAGGAACCATGAGGTTTCGGGTTTGGTCCCAGCCCTTGCTCAGTGGGTTAAGGATCTGGAGTTACCCTGAGCTGTGGTGTAGGTTGCAGACGCGGCTCGGATCCCGCGTTGCTGTGGCTCTGGCGTAGGCCAGTGGGTACAGCTCCGATTCGACCCCTAGCCTGGGAACCTCCATATGCCGCGGGAGCGGCCCAAAGAAATAGCAAAAAGACAAAAAAAAAAAAAAAAAAAAGAAAAGAAATGGTGATTCCTTT
This sequence comes from Phacochoerus africanus, assembly GCF_016906955.1. Taxonomy (NCBI): domain Eukaryota; kingdom Metazoa; phylum Chordata; class Mammalia; order Artiodactyla; family Suidae; genus Phacochoerus; species Phacochoerus africanus. The sequence goes on along the minus strand of NC_062546.1, from coordinate 164,481,875 downwards.
GGCGCAAGAGAAACCACTTAACTCCTTGTATGATTTCTCTCTCTCTCTCTCTCTCTCTCTCTCTCTCTCTCTCTCTGTCTCCTCTTTCTCTCTCTCTCTTCTCTTTCTTCCAAAGCATTTTCTTACCTTCTGGTACTACATCATGCTCTAGACTAATCTCCTCTATTTTCTGCCCCTATTCTAGAATCTGCTATTTCTCCAGAAATCCCTGGTTCCTTTTATTGGAGAATGGTATTAGAAACCAAGATCTGGGCACAGGTACACTTGTTGCAACTAAGATGTGGTTGCTTCTAGGCCCCCTTTACAAATAGCCAAAAAATATATGTCTATACTAACCTGTATATATTTAGCTATTATGAATCTCTCTCTCTCCATATATATATACATATATATATAACTGTATAAAGTTATGAAATATGATGTTATTTGTGATGCCTTTTCTTTCCTATGGAAATAGAGAACATAAGATGACTTTGGGAACATCTGAAGAAATATTTCAGTACATAGCTTTAAAGAAAACAGAAGCAATATAGAATATTTACTGCGTGAATAATCTTTGTGCAAGAGCCCATGGACTCTATGCTCTGTGTATAGTAGAGGTGCTGTCCTATTAAAAAGAAAAGCTACAATAACAGCAAAAAAATTTAAAATTTCTCTGGAAATATATGTTTACATGAGACAAGAGTATAATAATTAAATATATTTTTTCATTTATTGATTCCTGATGGTGTTATATAAAAATCATTTCCTCATATGTGAATTTCCATCCTCCTGTCTTTAAAGCACATATATGTAAACCATTGATTCTCCAAGCACTCAGCATGGAGAGTGCTTAGTATCATCCTTACAATGCACAGGACAGCTCACTATAAAAATGGAATTACCCAGTTCAAAATATTAACATGCTGAGGTTGAAAACTCTGATCTGGAGTTCCCACTGTGGCTCAGTGGGTTAAGAAGCTGATACAGTGTCCATGAGGATGCAGGTTTGATCCCTGGCCTTGCTCAGTGGGTTAAGGATCCACTGTTGCTACCAGCTATAGTGTAGGTCATAGATGCAGCTTGGACCTGGCATTGCTAAGGTTGTGGCATAGGCCTGCAGCTGCAGCTTCTATTAGACCCCTAGCCCAGGAATTTCCATATGGCACAGGTGAGGCCATAAAAAGAAAAAAAGGAAAAAGAAAAACTGATTTAAGTAAATATGCAATACTTGTTCACACTGTTTAGGATGGTGAACACATGCAGATACCCATTTAATTGGTGCAATCACTTCTCCACCAATTCCATGGAGTTAGGCCAAACTTTAAAGTATTATTCTTATTTAACTTCAGGCCCCAGCTTCAGGTTCAGGGGTTCCCAGGCCACCTGTACCTCACCAGCTTGATACAAATTCAGGGTTCTTTCTTACCCCTTGGTGTTTGATAATTCACTGGAACAACTAACAGAAGTCAGGAAAACATTATATGTAGGATTAAAGTTATATTATATTCAAAGGGTACAAATCTGAACCAGCCAAAAGTATAGATCATAGGGTGAGATCTGGAATGTTCCAAACATAAAGCTTCCATGTCCTCTCCCTGTGGAGTCAGGACACATCTCTGTCCTGGCACATCAATTTGTGACAATATCCAGGGTATTGCCAGATAAGAAAACTCACCTGACCTTTAATGCCAAGAGTTCTCTTGGGTTTCATTACATAGGCATGATTGATTGAATCCTTGGCTATGTCACTGACCTCAGTCTCTAGTGTCTCTCTACTCCCTGGAGGTCAGGTTGATATTGTCGCAGGTCTGTGCATTATTCCTTTCGGTTCTTGCCCACATGCAGCAAGGACTTGAAGTGGTGGGAGTTCAGGATGTAAACAAACCCTTTGGCTGGGCTGTTCCTGCTGGGAGGTGCCGCAGTCATGTGAGCCGCAGTCATGTGAGGATAGAGGCAGTAGACAGGCTGCTTTGGAACCAAAGCAGGGTTATGGATGTAGGCAGGCAGAATCTCTAGGTGGGAGCATTCCGTTAGGATCCAAACAGGAGCCAGTTGGAGCCAAGGGGGATTCTTTTAAAGAAACAGCATCATCTTGGGCCATTTGGTTGCTTTAAGGGACCCTGTCCCCTGTCTGCCTCCAATGGGGTGAAAACACTATTGCCGTGGGTTTCCCTGGAGTTGGCAATCAAGTGGAATTAAGTTCACCAGAACAAAGTGGACAGCCGATTTATTCATGCTCTCAGAGAAAGTGGGTCACCCTGAGAGTAGGCACTGGCCTCACTTTACAGTTGTGTTTCCCCTATATCTCCTTGCTGGGGACTTGATTGGGACCTTATTTCTCTTGCCCTAGGCCCCTGTGCTGTGCATAAAGACTGAGCATTGATTGATCTCTGTATAGGGGCACATTTTGGTCCTCTGATTGGTTTTGGGCAGGATGTCTTATCTGCATGGGGAACAGGTGATATAGAAGTGAGGTGAGGAGTGGGTCACATACCTTTCCTAGTAGGGATTAGGAAGGAGCAGGCCATGCTGTTCAAGGTGGGAGAAGGGGCATTACAATGAGACAGTTGGGGCAATGATCAGGGTCTGGTAATTCTTGTCTTTCTGAGAGGCTTTTGGGCTCAATCTCCTTGAAGGAGACTTGAAGCATATAACAATGTCACATGGCTCAAAACCCCAACACAGGTTGGTCTTTCTGGCATGGCCAGTCCCAAAACTGAATCATTTCTTAAACATAAACCATTTAGGACCCTGAGATGGGTCATCTCATTAGCATATGCTATCAGGTTCTACCATAATTAACAAAGACATTCTCATCACTTGGAAAATACCAAAGATTTAGACTGTCTCCCAGGAACCAGGGACAAAGATAAGCCAAAGACCTTATTTAGGAATTGACCTTCTAGATAGATGAATGGAGAGATGAATGTATAATGGTGAAAAAAAATCACTATAATCTGAATATTTATCAAATATTTTTACCAACACTAAATATTCCAAATATAAACCAGAAGCAGTTGGTTAAAAACATTTTGAAATTCCCATATGAAAAATGTCAATAGATAAGAAAAAACCTTGTAATTTCAATTAGAGAAGAGGATAAGTGGAGAGTAGACCTAAACAACATGTGAATTTGGATACTAATCTGCAACTTTCCATTTCTAAGAAGGAAAAAATAAAATCATTTAAATGTAATTCAGAGAATTCTGATTTGCTAGAAGTTTTTTTTTCTGACAATTATACAGATATTTTATTTAAATTAAAATTTGAGGTAAGTAATTTTTAAATCTATAAAATATATATTATAGAATATATAAATGTGGTAAAAAAAGGTATTTAGATGACCTTGGGAGTGGAAAGTTTAGAACAAAGGAAAATGTTAGTTCTCTTTAGCAAACATCAGGGTGTATAAGACTCAGATATTAACTGTTGAGGTACACAGATTATGAAAATGTATAATTGCTTAAGTACACAAAGCTAAAGAAAAAGCAGCATAGCGAACCACATGGAGCTTACTAGTATTAACTTAGAACAAATGAATTTCAAGAAGGTAAAAAGTGTTATATAGTGTCACTCTATATGAATGCAAAAAACGTGTGAGAGCAGAAAGGAAGAGCAAAATAAGTTGTAAACAAATAGAAGCTTACATAACATACTTGAAAACTACTGGAATAAGCAGAATATCAGCTTCCTAAGAAAAAGGTCATTAAGGCAAGAAGACAGAATTAATTAAAGCAGCTAGAAAGTTATCATACCTTAAAGTGCTATATCCAGTTGACTAAGATTTGAAGAAGAAACAATTGCCATCTTTTGCAGCTGTGCTGTAAAATGGGTGCGTGGGGTGGGGGTGCTAGTGTTAGTGCTAAAGAAGAAGGACAAAGAAGTATACCAGAGCATGGTACGGATGAATATGGATGGAGAAATGTATCTCACTTTTGAAGGAAGAAGAAAAGAAGTAAAAAAAAAAAAGAAAAATAATTTTAGAACTGAATTTATTATTTTCAATTTTCAAAATTCTGGTGTTAATTTGTTTCACAGAGAGAAAATTCTAAAGAATATCTAGATGGTTTTTATGAAACATATGTCATTCCTTTTAAAAATTCGTTATGATGCTTCCAGTATTACCCAGTTTAATTGCTTCAAAAGTAAATGTCTTCTCAAGGATTTTTCTGCCTTCTGAACCTAGGACTTTAACCACTATAGCCATCAAATATTTTATGGGCTCTAAACAGAGCAGGGTGAAAGTTCTTTGGGAAAATATATTACACTCTCCACAAAAGAAGTGCTTGGATGACGTGATTCATGACATTTCTTTGACATATTACACACCATTTTGATTTTTAGTTTGATTCATTTGTATGATGCAAAAGAAAAGCAATATCATAATTTGTTGATTTATGGCTTGTAGTATAATTACAATTGAACTTACTTTTATGCTGAATTTCTTAAAGTGTTATTAATCACACACATGTGCATGTACACAGAGAAGACATTTGCCAAGATATCAACAGAGGTCTCCTTCAAACGGTGGGATTTTAAAAGATTTTATAAACTTACAAACACACTCGTAAAAAATGTCAATTAGAAATTATTTTAAAATCATTTACAGGAAGTTCCTGTTGTGGCTCAGACAGTTAGGAACCCAACTGGTCCATGAGGATGTGGGTTTGATCCCTGGCCTTGCTTAGTGGGATCCTTAGATCTGTGGGTTTGCTGCTGGCTGCAGCATAGGTCACAGATGCAGCTCGGACCTGGCTTTGCATAGTCTGGCAGCTACAGCTCCAATTCAACCCCTAGCTTGGGAACTTCCATATACCACAGGTGTGGCCCTAAACAAACAAACAAAAAACAGAAACAACTTTTACAATAAAATAATGTTGTTAATCATTATATAATTATTATAATTATATTTATAAATTGAATACCAATATAATACAATAAATTAATAATAAAATACAATGAAACTTACAAATAATTATTAAAATTATATAAATATAGGAGATACGCATGATCATGCTGGCAGTATTTATTGTCAAAATGTGGAGCTCAAAAAAAATTTTCTGTTTTTCTCTCATCTGCATTTAAATTTTTCTTTTAGGAGTTCCCTTTGTGGTGCAGCGGTGAAAGAACCATGAGGATGTGGGTTATATCCCTGACCTCTCTCAGTGGGTTAAGGATCCAGCATTGCCATGAGCTATCATGTAGGTCACAGATGTGGCTCAGATCTAGCATTGCTGTGGCTGTGGTGTAGGCCGGCGACTACAGCTCCAATTTGACTTCTAACCTGGGAGCCTCCATATGTGGCTCTAAAAGAGAAAAAAAAAAACCTTTAATATTCAATCATTACTTTTAATTTTAAAGCACTATTATTTATTAATACATAATTCACACATAAAATTAAAAATTTCAAATGCTATTTAAAGATATACAGTAATAGGAGTTCCCAGAGTAGTGCAGCAGAAATAAATCAGACTAGGAACCATGAGGTTTTGGGTTCGTTCCCTGGCCTCACTCAGTGGGTTAAAAATCTGGCGTTGCCGTGAGCTGTGGTGTAGGTTGCAGATGCGATTTGGATCTTGTGTTGCTGTGGCTCTGGCATAGGCTGGCAGCAACAGCTTTGATCAGACCCCTAGCCTGGGAACCTCCATGTGCCGTGGGTGCGGCCCCAAAGGACAATAGACCAAAAAAAAAAAAAAAAGATATACAGTAATAAATAGTCCTCTAAACTTGTCTTTCAATTTCCTACTTCCTATTCCCCCAAAAGAACTACTTTTACCATTTTTTTATGTACTTAATAGGTGTGGGTGTGTCTGTGCCTGTGGACCTATATCTATAATATCTACAGTTGTATATAAAACACTTATGTAGATAAATATATGGTGTATGCATTCATAGTTCTCCCTCCTTTGTTTTAAGATGAATGCTTGTACTATATTTTACTCATGCATAAGTATGTGTGTATATAGTACATATGTTTTAAATGCATGTATATTATATATGTTATATATATTTTTAGATTATTTATCCTAGGGATATTTCACATCAGTCCTAGTGTATATTCTTCATTCTTTTAAAAATCTACAGAGCATTTTGTTTTATGGCTATATCATAATGTATTATTTGAGTACCTCTTTTTTTTTTACCACACCTGCGACATGTGGAAGTTCTTGGGCCAGAGTTAAAACTCATGCCACAGCAGTGACCTGAGCCACTGCAGTGACAATGCTGGATCCTTAACCTGCTGCACCGCAAGGGAAATCCTTAAGTCTCTTTTGATTAGACTTTGTTTCCAGTATATTATTATTGTAACTAATAAGTCAATAAATAAATATGGTTGTATTTACTCATTTTGGCATAATACCAACAGAAAACTGTAAATAATTGGAAGATGTCTTTCTGTTCATCTACATTTTTGCAAATTTCTACAACAAAGTTCAAAATTTAAGTAACATTATTTAAGAAGGGAAACATCAATATTCATCCTATTATATGAAATGACCATTGTAATGATTTACTAAAAAAAACATGCTAAAAGCCACTTCTTAGTAACTTTTCAGTTCCTAATATTCTATTCTACTGGTTTTATTAAAGGTTTATTGAACATCCAGTTTGGAGTTCAGGCCTTCTCATCCTAACCCCACCCTTTTTAACGATTCTATATTCTTCCAACCCTTGTTCCTTCTGACTCCAAAACGGAATCATTTAAATCTGGTTCTTGACATTTAGAACCAAGGCTGGTACAGACCATGACTGCAAATTGGTATTTAATTACTGATACTCACAATTCTGTGTGTGCTCAATAAAGAATTCTTTCAAGCCTTCTTATGTACCACATCTAAAATTAACAGTAAAAAGACATCAATTCTCAATTCAGATAATTTAAACCATATAGTTAATTAATACTATATTCAAGTTGGCAGGGGAGACTGTGCTTTGATGTACTTCTGGAGCAGTTCACAAATGCTAATGCAGGTAATCATACATTGAAAATTCTGTTTTTTGTTTTTTTTTCCCCTGAGAGAAATAATCATGCTAATTCCTTCTATCAGCTTTGAAGGTAAAGTAAACCATTTCCACAATTGAAGAAATAAGAACAATCAGTTCAAAGATTTCCCCTCAGCAGTTCTTTACTATAAGGATTAATTCCTATAGAAACCTTATTATCACTGAATCTCCAATCTGCTTTCAAATAGTCCTAAGTGTACTTTCTTTTCAATGTATGTTTGTGATTAAGATATTATGTAGTCCTAGTTTATTCATAATTGTGGATTTTGTTCACAAAGAGAATTTCAGTAAACACCAAACGCATGGTTGTTTGTACCTAGGAAAGAAGGAACCTTGAGATGAAGTCAGTTTAAAAGGCTCTGTGATTCAAAAGCAAAATGGCCCAAAACCAAACAAAGCACTAGTGTTTCAGATGGTTGATGCATTGTCATTCAGAATTTGGTAATGACTAGATTTATAATCACTGCAATATTATTTGACAGATAATTTTTGAAACTAGAATGCATGTACAAAAAAATTTGATAGCTATTCTTCTTTAGCAGAAATAATTTTGTTACCACTTTTAACCAAATCTCATTATTGAATGCCTTTGGGGAAGGGGTGAGGCAGATGTGAATAAAATGAAGAAAACAGGAGTATAGCCTTAAAATAATACAGAGAATGGATCTTAAAGGTGTATTATTTTTATTCTGTTACAGCACTTATTTGGGGATATCAAACACATTTATGATATGTACATTTATATTCCTTTTTAATAAAATATTGAACAAGTGGTTTTATTCAGGTGACAAAATTATATACATCAAATTGTCATTCTGATTTTGGAAAGATAAAGCAGATCCAGGGGCATAAAAAGTTTATAATACTGAGATTACAAGTATTTTTTAAAAGAACTTTAAACAGTTGTCTAAAAGTAAAAGGATTGTTTTGATGATGAATAATCCACAATACTTCATTGTATTTTAAAATTTAGATGTATATGCTGGGTACTACATTATACAATGTAAAGTACTGTAACAAAATAATATGAATGTAATCTTACATAGAACCTAATAGTTTATTTATCATAAATTACACTGTGGAATTACAAAGTTGTCTGGAGTTACTAGCTTACACATTATTAGTTAAATAATGGTTGTTTCACAAAGTACATGACTGGTTCAAAAATGGCTAAAGAGGGCAATAATATTAAACATGTAACAAACAAATCTCTACAAATCAACAGAAAACTTATTCAACCTGCAGAATACCTAATAGCCTAATATTGTGTTGCAGTATTTATAGTAACATATAATACAGATTATTAGCATATTCCAGACTGTGCATCACATAGAATAAATATTTATGTTTAGGAAGGGGAGAAATATAGAGTGAAAACATGCTGTGGAGAAGTTGAAAAACTCATTTAAAAATATTTCATTGGTAGGCAACATACAAAACATGAATACAGAAATAAATGAGACAGTTCTTCCAGTTTATGTTGTAAAGTATCTTGAGCACATCAAATATAGCACATGTGCACAAGCAAATAGCAATCATAAAATATTATGTTACCAATTAAGTAAAATACATCAAGAGAAGCATAGTTGACATATGCCCTGTAAATTGTATAAAAATGGATTGCTGAATTGAAATTTAAACATCAGCTATTAAATGAAAAATTAACGTGCTATAATTCTGCAACGACATGAAGTAAAGTCTAATCATCAGAGAGTAACTGAGCAGTCTGCTTTTTATTGATCCCTTTCAGTAGTAGGAATAGTCTTGGTGAAGAAAACACTGACTTCAGTAAGTAATAAATTCCAACTTTTCAGCGACTTAGCCCAATGGTGATCCATTTCTCACACATGTAACAGCAGGGGAGGGTGTTCCTGGTCAGCATCTGTTTCTGTCTTACGATTTGACCTTCCTCTAGATTCTGAGGTCCTCTGAATCAAGATAGTACATAGGGGAACATAGGGTGGGAAGCCTACCTACTTCAAGCTGTTTCTTAAGATTTGAAATTTTACCCTAATGATCTCTACACAGAAAATAAACTTGGCTATATTTCACTCTGGTGACAGAGATGACCAACTATTCACCAATATTGGTGCTTCTGCTTCTGTAGCACAGAGTATTTGCTGGGAAGCAGCTGCCCAGTCTAGAGCTACATTTCCAAACCCTCACCAAAGAAATAATGAAAGCAAGTGGTTTTTGTAGTTTCTAGGCTGAGTCCAGAAAGACTCAAGAAATAATTCAATTGAGCATTCTCATTTTATAGGGTAGAAAGTTTGTTTTTATGTAAAAATACAATAACACGTTTTAATTTTGGATTCCCTTTAGTTTTGTTTGGTCTTTAAAAAAAACGGTAGAGAAAAAATTGTGTGTGATTAGCTAGATACTATCTTCACTTGGAATTCCCCAAACTTCCATTTAACAGGAAGATGGAGTAAATGATAGAGCCCATATTTCTTTATGTAACCAGTGCTCTCTTCTATGAAAACATTTGGTAGCCCTTTGCAGCAACATCTTGCGAAGTTGGTGGACAGTTGTTACTGAAAGCACACCTATATTTCTTAAAGTTTAGAATATCTCAAACTATGTGCCATGATACATTAATACTGATTAAAATTTTAACAGGTGATCTGAAAAAGTTATTTCTGTGATCAAATACATTTGTCAAATGCTGAGGTTTTTAAATTTAATTTGTTGCTACTGCTTTCTGTTTCAGGAGGTTTTTTTATAAGTATGCAGAAATTACTTCTAATTTAATTTTGAAACACTTGGCTATATGATACTTTAATCTTAGAATATGTATTTATAATTTGTAAGATATTGATATTCAGCTAAATATTATTTTTGGGGTGATGATTGTGGTTTTCCCCTCAAATTATATTAAATCCAGTAAATTGTGAGAGGTTCTATTACCAGTTTTGTTCTGATAAAAGCCTATCTCATGTGCTTTACAGCTTATTCTTGCTAGATTTTAGGAAGATGTAGTAAGATATTAGATTACCTGTGTGTCCACTCTTCCTTGAGTGCTCTGCTCATCCTCCAATGGGATCAGTTCCCTGGAGCCTTGTTACTGTAGCATGACTCCGTGCCCTCTGCACATAAAGAATAGAGTCTGACATGCAAACTAGACAGGCTTTGGCTATTGTTATGGATTGTATTTTGTGAACCCCACGAATTCATGTCTTGATATTTTAACTCTTGTTGTGAGGATATTAGGAGTTGGGGGTCTTTGGGAGGTGATTAGGTCATGAGAGTGGAGCCCTAATGGATGGAATTAGTGTCCTTATAAAGTAGATCAAAAGCTCATCTCATCTTTTCTGCCAAGTGAGGACATAACAAAAAGACAGATGTCTGAGTAAGGAAGCAGGCTCTCACCAAGCACAGAATCTGCTGGTGCCTTAACTTTGGATTTCTCAGCTCCCAGACTGTGAGAAACAAATGATCATTGTTTAAGCCACTCAACGTTTGGTATTTTTGTTATGCAGCCTGAATGGACTAAGACAGTTATCCTAATGTGGTTTGCTTTCCAGGTAAGTTGTACAGTTACAGGTCAGGCTGGCTAGACAGAGAGAAAGTACTAGAGGAGCAAATGCAGGTGCCCTGCAGTGGCCTCTACAGAACAAATAATGATGGTATCCCTTGACTACGCACACAACAAAACCTGAAAGCTATACATTTTAACCTATGCTGCAACTCTATAGGGTCCTTGTGAAACATAGGTAAAGTTCAGATCCCTACTCAGTGATTGTATAACTTTGGATTATCAAAATCTAAATTTCTGAAATATAAATTTTAACTAAAGATAGGACTTGTTTGGAAACTGGAAGGAAAAAAATATATAAAATAGTTTTGGCACTATTTTATAGCCCTATTACAAAATATGTGTTACTTGAGCCCAGTTATGTTTCTTATAACTGACATTTTATAGTGAAGTTAACAATGGCTGAGACTTTCATAAGAAATACAAAGCTGTGCAATCTATGCTTTTAAAAAAGCATTTGAGAATATTATTAAAGAATACTTCTTCATAATAATGAAAAATTATAAATGATAATGAAAGTTTAATTAACATTAAGACCTGACTTTGTCAGTAACTCTTCCTACAGTGTTTCCATGTTATGGATTTGTTTTGGTTGTGGTTAGTTTTTAAGCTTTGTTTGCATAGTTGTTTGAGAGTAAAGTACTGATTTTTCTGAGACTTAAAATGTTTAGGAAATTCAGTCTTTGGGTGAGATAGTTCATCTTTTTTTTAATGTAGCGACTTTTATTTTTTCCATTATAGCTGGTTTACAGTGTTCTGTCAGTTTTCTACTGTACAGCAAGGTGACTCAGTTACACATATTTTTCTCTAACTTTTATAGTGACAAAAATAGGACTTCAAGGAAATAAAACTCATTCTTTTAATGTATTTAATAACATACATTCTTTTTTCTCACATTATCATGCTCCATCATAAGTGACTAGACATAGTTCCCAGTTCTACACAGCAGAATCTCATTGCTAATCCACTCTGAAGGCAATAGTCTGCATCTATTAACCCCAAGCTCCCAATCCATCCCACTCCCTCCCCCTCCCCCTTGGCAACCACAAGTTCATCTTTTAATACATATTTGTAACTATTTCTCAAGTAAAAGGAACTGAGGTAGATAGGCCTTTACTGTGAAGATTATTTTTTTCTCTGGCTAGGAGTTAGGCCATATTTATTGGTTGCTGTAATTGTCATCAGAGCCTGCAATTTCTTCTAGTGTTCTTGTTTCTGATTCCTCTGTTGTTTTTGAGGTTGTTTTTTCTAGAGGTTCTTTATGTAGAGTTTGAGATTCTTTTAGCTTGTAGTGCTTTTAGCTGAACCCCTTGTTATTATACCAGAGCCCTGCTGATGTAGCAGTAAAGCATAAAGAGAGCAGAAGATTCGAGAGCCCCATGATTCGATATTTGTCTTTAAATGAGCTTGAATTGGGTATTTCTCTTCCCCAGACTGGTTAATCTTTGGTAAAAAACCCAGTAGGTTTAGGCTCCAGTACCATAGTTTCTCTTGAGGGGAGAATGGAGAGCTCTAAGTATATTTCAAAAGGTTACTTTCCCCCTCCTCTTGCATGAAGTTCAAAGGTATTTTTCTCTAACTTTTATAGTGACAAAAATAGGACTTCAAGGAAATAAAACTCACAAGAATGTGGCAGAGGTGGAGGGAGTAATACTGGGCCTCTTCAGCGTTTTTGACTCCCAAGCCAATCTACCCTGAGCCAACAACAACTCACCAAGTACACTCTAGGGCTCTTCCACTGGTATTGACTCCAGCTGTGATACTGGCTCCAGCTGCAGGCAACTACTGCTGAGATTTTGCTCCTGGGGAAACTGTGAGTCTCCATCTCTGCTTGTTTGTTTCTCCATACTCTGGGCGTAGTTTGCCCCTGTGACCTCAGTTCTCTGATGGATCTAAGAAGAGCTGTGATTATCAGTTTGTTTGTCTTTTTTTTCTTGTTGTGGGGACTTGAGTGACAACTTTCAAGCTATTTACATGTTGGACCAGAAGGGAGACATCTTCCACCACTTTTTCCAACTGTGAGTTTTTCCTAATTATTTTTAGAAACTATGGAGTCCTGATCATAAACATCTCCATAGTAGAAGACTATTTTACTGAAAGAAACTTTGATTTGTATGAGCCTTAAAGGTAAATCTAGATTTCAGTTTCATGAAACATCATTCTGTGCCAGTGGGAGATGTTTTCACATATATTTTTGGTGTAAGTTTGTGGTCCATTTGTGAGGCTGCAAAGAGTTTAAAAGGTTGGATTCCAGGGCCAGATTGACTAGGTTTGAATTTCAACTCCAAAAGTGAGTTTTGGGTTGGCCCTTGTTTCTGGCCAAGTTTCTTGCTTTTCTGTCTCACTTTCATCATCTGTGAAAACAGGGACAGTAGTGTCTGTTCTGAGAATTAAGTTAGATGATAGCATCATTATTATGGTAACATAATTTTCTCTTTGCTTCTGGCATTTAATTCATTTTTTGCTAATTTGAAAAAATTCTTTATAAACGTTTTTTGAAAGTTTGGTCGGAAGCAGCCTAATGTATTCCTCTACTGATCCTGACCATTTAAATAACAACTAACATGCTTTTCTTTTTTTGTGGCGGGGGTGGGGGGGGCACACCTGTAGGCTATGGAAGTTCCCAGGCTAGAGGTCGAATTGCAGCTGCAGCTTCTGACTTACACCACAGCCACAGCAATATGGGATCTGAGCCACATCTTTGACATACACCACAGCTCATAGCAATCCCACATCCTTGATCCAGGGATCAAACCCACATCCTCATGGATCCTAGTTGGGTTCATTTCTGCTGAGCCACAATGAGAACTCCTCCCTTTGAAAATTAAAAATAAAATACAATGAGGGACATTTTAATTGCATATATAGGAACTTTATCAATTCTTGTGAAAGGATATACAGGAAAATTTTCTATGTTGCTAGAGATAATCATTTTGATATCATCTAATGGTATGGTCACTGTGTAACTGCTATTGATTTTTTTGTGACTTTAAGTGGAACACATTTTTTTATAAAAGCCATAAAGTGGCAGGCCAGTGACTATTCAGTGTTGCCAATCAGGATGTGTGCTATGTTGGAGAGCAGATATACCACTGGACATCAAATCAAAGGAGGTGAATACATGAGCAACCCTGTCTTAGTCTCTAGATGCAAGATCTTGAAAAACAAAAAGAAAAATATTTATAATTTATTTATAAACATTTATTTATAAACTAGTTTATAAAATATAGAGAAATAGTTATAATTTTTTCCTTACTGAGCTTCATATTATATAGCATAGAATTCATCAGTTCAGTATAAGAGCCTAAAGTAGTAATGTTAACGATAAATAAACTTGTTAGTTTCAAAATTGAAACTATTACCAAAGAAGGAAGGATGAGGAAATACACTATTCAAATAATCCTTGAAGATAATGTTGTTGTTGTGAAAGACTGAGAAATTTTGTGTGTTCCATTTTCTGATTATTCAGTGAGGTAATTGTGTTTCAACATCTTTAAGTTATATTTCAATAACATAAATAACAAAATTATCTAAAATCTTTTCTAGTTAATTTTTTATAATGATTTTTATTTTTTCCATTATAGCTGATTTATAGTTTTCTGTCAATTTTCTACTGCACAGGAAGGTGATACAATCACACATGCATGTATACATTCTTTTTTCTCTCATTATCATGCTCCATCCACAAGTGACCAGACATAGTTCCCAGTGCTGTACAGCAGGATCCCATTGCTTATCCATTCCAAAGGCAATAGTTTGCATCTATTAAGCCCAAATTCCCAGTCCCTTCCAATCCTTCCCCCTCCTTCTTGGCAACCACAAGTCTGTTCTCCATGTCCATAATTTTCTTTTCTGTGGAAAGTTTCATTTGTGCCATATGTCAGATTCCAGATATAAGTGAAATCATATGGTACTTGTCTTTCTCTGACTTATTTCACTCAGTATGACAGTCTCTAGTTCCATCCATGTTGCTGCAAATGGCATTATTTTTTTTTATGGCTGAGTAGTATTCCTTTGTGTATATATACCACATCTTAATCCAGTCATCTTTTGATGGACATTTGGGTTGTTTCAATGTCTTGGCTATTGTGAATAGAGCTGCAATGAACATGCGGCATCCATGTGTCTTTTTCAAGGAAAATTTTGTCCGGGTATGTGCCCAGGAGTGGGATTGCTGGGTCATATGGTAGTTCTATGTATAGATTTCTAAGGTATCTCCATACTGTTTTCCATAGTGATTGTACCAATTTACATTTCCACCAAACAGTGCAGGAGGTTCCCTTTTCTCTACACCCTATCCAGCATTTGTTGTTTGTGGACATATTAATGATGGCCATTCTGACTGTGTGAGGTGGTACCTCATAGTAGTTTTGACTTGAATTTCTCTAATAACCAGTGATGTCGAGCATTTTTTCATGTGCTCATTGGCCATCTGTATATCTTCTTTGGAGAAATGTCTATTCAGGCCTTTTGCCCATTTTTCATTTGGGTTGTTGACTTTTTTGCTGTTGAGTTGTATAAGTTGTTTGTATATTTTAGAGATTAAGCCTTTATTCATTTGAAACTGTTTTCTCCCATTCTGTAAGCTGTCTTTTTGTTTTCTTTTTGGTTTATTTTGCTGTGCAAAAGCTTGTCAGTTTGATTTGGTCCTATTGGTTTATTTTTGCTTTTATGTCTGTTGCTTTGGGAGACTGACCTGAAAAAACATTTATAAGGTTGATGTCAGAGATGTTTTGCCTGTGTTCTCTTCTAGGAGTTTAATGGTGTCTTACCTTACATTTACGTCTTTAAGCCATTTTGAGTTAAATTAATATTTATTTAATACAGGGAGAAAATATATTTTTAGCCTGTGCTTTATATTTGTTTTCTCAATATACAGTCACAATAGACAACCTACGTTGTTTATCCATTTTAGCAACTGAAATGGAGGCTCATAAAAATTAGGCCAATACAACTAGTAAATAACAGGCCAGACACGGAGTCAATATAATATGACTTAAAATTTCTTGTTCTTTCCACCACAGCACAGCACCAGATATCTGAAATATTATACCATTCCATGGTTTATGGACTCTTTAAAATCATCCAGTCCAGCCATTCATCTTAAGTCTGGTTCAAGATCTCTCAACCAGGTAGCTTTTTAAATCAACTGTTGTTTACATTTAACACCAAGATCAGGAAGCAAACATCTCTGAAGAAATACCATTCATAAAGGAAGATAAAGAACACAATGTATATAAGGCATATTTTTTTCCCCTAGAACTAATTGACCCAGACCAATTGAAGTATATGTCTATGTATCCTTAGCAGTTATTCACACTACAAGTCTTAAGGGAGTGAATGGCATCAACTGTATGTTCTATTAACATACACTTTCCTTCTGGAAGAAAAGCCTCACAGCAGATAATTTTATTTGGCCTATCTTCTGAAGGCAAGGGAAAAAGAATAGTTAAACAAAACAACTCTGAAATTCTAGTTAGAAGAAGGTTTTTTTCTTTTTGACTAAACATCTTCAAGAGTTTGTAACTTCAGAAATACTTATGTAAGCAAAAAAGAGCTCATCATGGGGCAAACTGCTGCGAAACCACAATAGAGAAGTAAATACTAAGATGTGAAATAATATGGTAATGAAATCCTTCACTTTATTAGCATACTCAGCTCTCTTGTTTCCTCTTTCATGCAGCTCTTAAAATCCCACATTTTCCACTAAGTCTGCCCTAAACTCATATAAGATAACCAAACATATCCTATTTGGCTGACTAATTATAATAATTTCTTATTTGCTGTATAATATAAAGTATAAATTGATTTATACTTCAATTGATTCCTATTCATTTTGAGTCTGTCAGTGTTATTTCATATTCTAACATATACACACACAGAATTGGAGAGAAAAGAGGAAGAGTAGAGAGAGAGAGAGAAAGATTGCAGTTATTTTAAGGAATTGGCTCAGGTTATTGAGGAAGCTGGTAAATGCAAAATCTGCAGAGATAACCTGGAGATAAAAGAATGAGTTGCAGTTGGAGTCCAGAGACCACTGGAGATAAAAGAATGAGTTGCAGTTGGAGTCCAGAGACCATTGGCTGGTAAAAGCCCCTCCTTTTAGGGGGAAGTCAGTGTTTTTTCTTAAGGTCCTCTACCGATTGGATGAGACCCACTCAATTTATGGGCGGGTCTCAAAGTTTGCTGTACTCAGAGTCTACTGATTTAAATGTTAATTCCATCCCAGCCATAAAAATGGGGAAATCTTACCACTTGTGACAACATGGGTGGACCTTGAAAGTATTATGCGAAGTGATATAAGTTAGACAGAGAAAGATAAATCTAATTACTATTTGGAACCTAAGAAATAAAACCAAAAACAAACTCAGAAAAACAGATCATACTCATACTTGGGGTTATCATAGGTGGAGGGTGAAGGAAGAGGGAATTGGAAGAAGGTGGTCAAAAAGTACAAACTTCCAGCTAAAAGACAAATAAATACAAGGGATTTAACTGTAATATGATGACTGTAGTTAACATTGCTATGTGATATGTAGACAAGATGTTAAGAAAGTAAATCCAGGAATTTTTGTTGTGGTTCAGTGGGTTAAGGATACAGTGTTGTCTCTGTGAGGACATGGGTTTGATCCTTGGCCCCGCTCAGTGGGTTAAGGATCCTGCATTGCTACAAGCTTCAGCACAGGTCACAGATCTGGCTCAGATCTGGTGTGGCTGTGCCTGTGGTGTAGGCTGAAAGCAGCAGCTCTGATGTGACCCCTAGCCTGGGAACTTCCATATGTTGCAGGTGCAGCCATAAAAAAAGGAAAAAAAAAGAGTAAATCTTAAGAATTCTCATCACAAAAAGAAATTTTTTTCTTTTCTTTTTATTGCATCTATATAAAATGATGGGTGATTGCTGAATCTATTGTGGTAATTATTTTATAATATACTTAAAATTAGATGATCATGCTCTATGCTTTAACTATATACAGTGATACATGTCAGTTATTTCTCAATAAAACTAGAAAAAATATTAGTCCTATCCAAAAATTATCTTCAAATAAACATCTAGAATATGTTGGATGAATTGTCTGTGTATTGTGGCCTAGCCAAGTTGTCAGGTGGAAGTGAAGAAATAAAACAAAAACTTAGAAACCAAATATATATATTCTTTTTCCATTAAAATTAAAAAATAATCATGTCTGGGATAAGAGCTGGATTAGTCATGCTTGAAATAAGAAATGATAACCTGATTGGTCTTTCTGAGATGTTCACCCAGATATTGCACATGGATTACAAGAAAACTATCCAGAGACCTTGGATGCATTGTGAGACACACCCTTGGTAAAGCAAACTTACCTTGCTGAGTTTTCACTGAGAGAACTTTTTAAAAGATCCTGTTTACCTAGATAAAGAAATGTAGGATTCAACAAGGGTAGTAAAACTTTTAAGTCAGATATCTTAATTGTTTTACCTAGTTGCTATAAAAAATATCACCCAATTTCAGATGAAGTAAATAACTCAATAGGAAATTCATCACTAAATAGTAAATATAAGGAAAAAAGTATTGAATAATTAATTAATAAAGAAGCGACAACAATAAGGCAAAAGATAGATTTCTTCTCACAAAAATTAAAGATTTTGGTTTAACAAAAGCACTGTGGACAGAGATAATGGGTAACCAAACAACTGAAAGAGAACACTTTCATTATATTAAACCATACTGAATTTATAGAATACGGAAGGAGCACTTGAAAACCAACAAATGAAGGACAAGGAATTCAACACAAAAAAACTGAGCAAACATACAGACAGGTAACTCCCTAGTAGGAAAACACAAATGGACAGCAAATATATGCATAAATATTTAAACATGTAAATATAAAAATTAAAGTGCTTATAATAAAAATCATCATAAAAAATTAAAAAGTTGGAAGAAACCACAGACAGCAAAAATAAATAAATAAATTCTAGATGGTAGAATGGCAAAAAAAAAAAAGGCGATACCTCTTTGTAGCCATCGGGTTCACAAAAATTAAATAGTATCAAGAGGTGGTAGGATTTTTGGAAAACCAGACTGTTCATGCACTGTTTATGGGAGTTTATACTGCTTTGGCCATTCTAACATGCAACACTTTAGTACATTGTCAGATTATTTATATTTATGCTCTGTATACTCTTATTTCATACCTCGCTGTATATATCACAAACAGGACCATAAAAAGCCAAATATAATGAAGTGGGGAGTTGCAAGTGATCTTTATGTCCCTAAGTGGAGATTGTATAAATAAAATATAGTGGATGTATGCTATGGATCCCTAAAAAAATTAGAAACAGCAAGCTAAGTATAAACTCAGCAGTACCAATAACTTTTATGAACATAGTGCTTAATGAATAAAGTAAGAAACAGAATGTGGTCTTAACACAAGAAAATTTATGTGCATTTAAAATATTCTCACAACACATCCTGACATATTTTTAAATGGATGTATAAAATACAAGGATATACATTCAATACAGTAGAGTATTTGCTTTTGGGATAATAAAATAAGAACAAAGAATGGGATTTTTTTAAAAGAATAAATAAATAAAACAAGAGAGGTACCCTATGCAGAATGATGATATAGTTCACCAGGTAGTATTTGAGAAAATAATGATAATGAAATTAATAGGATAATAATAATAATTATTATTATATTTTTGTCAGTAGGGAAAAAAATTGTTATCAACTGGGTAATATAACAAGCTAGAGAATTGTCAATGACTATTTAAAATGTGTGTGGACACTTTAAGACAAGGATGTCCACTATCTCCTCCACTGCTTAACATTATTTTGGATTTATTACGAATACAATAGATGAGAGAAGTCAATTAGAAAAGTAATAATTAGAAAGGTAGTAAAACTGTTTTCAAATGATATGAATGTAAAGCTCGAAAAAGAGAATGATGATAAACCTAATGCAATTTAAAATTACTCAGAAATTACTGTTTAAATTCTGTTTAAATTACTCAGAAATCTAACAGAATATGAAGTTAACATAAAAATAAATAGTCTGACTTCCAGATACTGGTCTGACAACTCTAAGCTTGGACTTGATTAAAATTTTTGAAATTCTAAAATTTTTTAGAACTTTTAAATAAGAGGGAGGAGTTCCCATTGTGGCTGACATAGTGTCAGGATGCAGGTTTGATCCCTGGCCTTGCTCAGTGGGTTAAAACTCCAGTATTGCCACAAGCTGTGGCATACAGTGCAGCTGCAGCTCTGATTCAACCTCTCAACCCGTAGCTTTCCATATGCCATAGGTACAGCCTTAAAAACAAAACAAAACAAAACAAAAATAACCATAGGATGTATGTATGCCAACTTGTATGGTAAAATAAAACTTGTACTCTTTAAAAAAAATTAGAACTTCTGCTCTGATAAACACTGTTAAGAGAATAAAAGGGCAAGCTCAGAGGTTCTGGTCGTGGCTCAGCAGTTAATGCACTATGAGGACATGGGTTCGATCCCTGGCCTTGCTCAGTGGGTTAAGGATCCGGCGTTGCCGTGAGCTGTGGTGTAGGTCACAGACGCGGTTCAGATCTGGTGTTGCTGTGGCTGTGGTGCAGGCTGGCAGCTACAGACCCTATTAGACCCCTAGCCTGGGAACCTTCATAAGCCGTGAGTGAGGTCCTAAAAATGAAAGACAAAAAAGACCAAAAAAAAAAAAGCTCAGTCTGAGAGAACATACTTGAAAACATATATAATAATGGATTTGTATCCAAAATAAAAAACTGTAAGAACATCAAATAATTCACAATTTAAAAACAGATAAAAGATTTTACTAGACCTTTCATGAAAGAAGATACATAGCTCCTCATCATTTATCATCAGGTCATTGTAAATTAAAACAACAATAAGATATCATTATACTTCTATTAGAACATCAAAAATCCCCCAACCTGACAATAACAGTTTCTGGCAAAGATGGAGAGCATTCATTAATAATGCAAGTGCAAAATACAACAGACACTTTGGAAGACAGTTTGATAGCTTACCAAAGGACCTGGCAATCTCTCTCATATGTATTTACCTGGCTGATTTGAAATTTTTTGTCCACATAAAATCCTGCATGACAATGCTGATAACAACTTTATTTGTATAGGCCAAAAACTGAAAGCAAGCAAGATTTTCTTCAACTAGTGAATGGATAAAACAAACTGTGGTACATTCATACAATGGAATATTATTTAGTGCTGATCCTAGGACTACCACATTTTTGGTTAAGAACCATGCTACTTTAGGCTTGAAGAGGCCTGAAATGTTTTTATTTTTCCCTTAATAGCCAAAATTTGATTGCTCATAACCACCAGCCTAGGATTCCAGCTTCTATGGAGACAGTATAAACTTAACTAAAGCATAAGAGACAGGAAGAGACAGGTTTTCCACTCTACTCATATCCAAGCAGATACAAATGGAAAAGTATAACCTCCTGGAATATTACCTAAATTTATTTCAAATTGAGGCTTAGACACTTACGCATTTTGCTTAATTTGACCAAACTAAAAGATACAGCTACACCTTACTACAACTTAAAGTGGAACAGATTTTTTTTCTTATAATAAAGATGAATAAAGCCTATTGTTAGGTATGAATGGAAATGTCTTCAGCACCTTCTTGCTTAACGCAAACTTTTAATAGAAGTATAAGTTATTTTGCATGTACAAATAAGCTGAGTTCCCCAGACTCGAAACAATAAAGATATTATGAACATGTTCAGTTGCTCAATAATAAAAGTGATCTACTCACTACTACTTATTTATCCAAGTGTAAAGGTGATAAAACACAGTAGTATTCAAACTGACAAAGTTAAAAAAAACTTTTGAAGCTAATGAGGTAGGGAAAGAGGAGAATGAAATATAATTAACACCTCCCTCCCACATAGTTTTGTAGCACAAATCCACATTTTTTGCACCATATATTGTAAAAATAGTTTATACTTATATACTAATAGATATGCATATTATATTAAGCCATTATGTCTATTTTTATAATATAAATACTGTTAGATATCTTTTTGTTTGTTTTGTTTGTTTGCTTTTTTAGGGCCGCTCTCTTGGCATATGGATGTTCCCAGGCTAGGGGTTGAATTGGAGCTGTAGCCACTGGCCTACACCACAGCCACAGCAATGCGGGATCTGAGCCGCGTCTGCAACCTACACCACAGCTTACGGCAATGCCGGATCCTTAACCCACTGAGCAAGGCCAGGAATGGAACCCACAACCTCATGGTTCCTAGTCGGATTCGTTTCCACTGCACCACAACATGAACTCCCTAGATATCTTTTTTTTAACCCATTCTAAGATCTGTTATATATTTATATAATTGACACATATTACTTATAATTTAAATTTAAAAATTTAAAACTTTATTAAATACAACTTTTTAAAGGCAAACTACTAAAAGTGAATTAAAATGTGTAAAAATTAAATGTTAAGTAAAAATCTACTTCTTTAGATATTTCGTTGATGTATATTTATGGCTAACTCAGTGGATAATTGTCTTCTTTGATGAAATAAAAACAATTTAATCTCAAAGCAACATATAAGAATTAAATAGAAATCACTAAATATAATAAGAAAAAGATTTATATCAAATATTAAGAGGAAAGTTAAGGATTACAGTTTTCAGAAAGTTTTTTTTACTTAATATTTGTATCTGAAAGCAGTCTCCTATTCCTGGATACTGCTTATGCCACAATAATGGTTCTTTATAAACTACTTTTAAAATCAGTCTAATAATAGTGATTTAAAAACTAGAAGCACTTAACTTCTCTGCAAAAATGTGTTGATGTTTTCATTTAGCAATAAAAATCTAAATTTTGTTTAATAACATAAAAATATACTTTCAATATTTTTAAACCTTTTACACTTTATATTTTGGAAAAAATAACTCTCATTTATTATTAGTGGAACATATAAAATAATCTTTCAGCATATGCTTTTCCCTGGCAACGTGTACATGCTTTAAGGAAATTCCATTTTTTTCCAAATCTATTTTACTTAAGGATAAAATAAATCTTTAAAATTGTCAAGGTATTTATTTTTAATTTATGTTATTAAAGATCCTTAATTATCACTAAAAAAGTACTTTTAAAACCCCAAAACACATAGCTGTATTAATAAAAAGGGGTAACTAAATATATTGAATTATATAGTTTTGTATCATTTAAAGATGTTCTTTTTTTTGGAGAAAATGTTTCATACTGTCTCAGACTGCTGTGTCCACAGAAACATCACTGAGATGGAAGGTACCTATTTTACGACTGGGTTTATTATCCATAAGTGTTCCAAAGGTACCTGAGGTAGTAGCACAGATGCTAGCTACCTCCTAGTCTCCAAGTTCTCTTGGTGATTACATAAAAATACTCAGTTGAATGGAGAAGCACTAAATTCTTACAAACCAAATGAAGCATAGAGCAAAAATATGATTCATCCCTGAGGAAGAATGATACACTCCTCTTCTTACCAAGTGAAAGCAAACCGCTTATGGTATTCTATGTATAGTAGAATGGAGGGAAAAAATCATTTGCTGGGATAACTGTATTCCAATCCACAGTGTACTGATTTGCTCTACAAAGTGAGATTATTTTTTACATACTCTAAGAAGATATCTGAGTTTGAACATTAGCCATAAAACAAGTAAGGACACTGGGGCACTTACTTACCAATTTTTATCCATGCTGATTGGCTGATAATGACCCCTGGAGCAATGGATATTTTCCATCCCATCCTGCCTGACTCAGTATGCTCCTACAGAGAGTAAAAGCCCTCAGGCCAAGAATGTGGTCATAATAAAAAGCCATCAATGTGTATAAGCAAAAGTGCAGGAATATGACAGGACACTGACAACATCTACTAAAAATTAAAAAAAAAAAAAAAATCCTCCAGCCACTGCCCTATTTCTATCCTTCTTAAAGCAAAATTCCTTTTCATAAGTCTTATACTTGTATTTCTAATTTATTTCATCAAATTCTCTCTTCAACCTACCCCAAATATTTTTATCACTGAAACCGTTCTTATGTATGCAGCTTATAGTTCTTCCTGTTCTCACTTCTCAAGAGTGCTTAGCATGTGGAGAATGAAATCTAACTTTTGCTCTACTCAACCACACATCTTGTTGTGGGTTTTTATCTATCCAGAAGAAGTGGAATTTTTTTCCCCTAATTTGTACAAAGGGACATTATATATGACGTGTCTATTAGTGTCACCAATGATTTTGTATCTTGCTAACTTCAGTGACTGATTCTGAGAAATCACCTTGGTCTTCAAGCAGCATTTGTCAGAGGTTGAAGACTAAGCACTTTTCATTTCAGTAAATGACTCTCTTTTTTCACCAGCCTCGATAGCCAATCCAGGCAAATCCTCTTGATTTCACCTCCAAAATCAATTCTAAATCTTAAGGTTATAGATAATGTTTAAAGTTATGAAAACTAATGGCTGTTTAGGTAGATATAAGAAGGAAAATATAACAATGGTATTTATTGAGCTTTCCTGTGTGTCAGACATTTTCACACGTATTACACCCTCTTTTGTAACGCTAGTTGCCTGCATCAAGAGTGTTGTCTCATACAACCTCACACCAGTCAGAATGGCCATCATTAATAAGTCCACAAATAACAAGTGCTGGAGGGGTTGTGGAGAAAAGTAAACCCTCCTGCACTGTTGGTGGGAACATCTTTAAATGATGTGGAGAAAAGTAAACCCTCCTGCACTGTTGGTGGGTACAACCACTATGGAGAACAGTATGGAGGTACCTTAGAAATCTATACATAGAACTACCATATGACCCAGCAATCCTACTCTTGGGCATATATCCGGACAAGACTTTCCTTGAAAAAGACACATGCACCCACATGTTCATTGCAGCACTATTCGCAATAGCCAAGAGCTGGAAACAACCCAAATGTCCATCTGAAAGATGACTGGATTAGGAAGATGTGGTGTATATATATACACAATGGAATACTATTCAGCCATAAAAAAGATCAAAATAATGCTATTTGCAGCAACATGAATGCACCTAGAGACTCTCATACTGAGTGAAATAAGTCAGAAAGAAAAATACCATATGATATCACTTATATGTGGAATCTAATATAAGGCACAAATGAACCTTTCCACAGAAAAGAAAATCATAGACTTGGAGAATAGACTTGTGGCTGCCTGGGGGGAGAGAGAGGAAGTGGGAGGGATGGGGAGCTTGGGGTTAATGGATGCAAACTATTGCTCTTAGAAGGGATGGATAATGAGATCCTGCTGTGTAGCATTGAGAATTATGTCTAGATACTTACATCGCAGCACAACAATGGGAGGGAAAAGTATGAATACATGTACGTGTAACTTAGTCCCCGTGCTGTACAGTGGGAAAAAACAAAACAAAACAAAACAGTGTGGTCTCATACCATCAAGAGAAATTCAGGTGCTCTTAGTTTCTCTATAGAAGTTGCTGCACCTCTCTAGTGCTTACCCATTTTGCACTCTGTATTCTGGTGCTCTTGACACAAAAGGTTTACATAGTACATAAATGAGTATAATTCTTCTTTTTCACTTCACTTGCTTAAGGTTAGATCCAAAGAAGTGTTGCCTTATGCCTCTAACATAAGAATTTTTTTTTTGTCTTTTTAGGGCCACACCCATGGCATATAGAGGTTCCCCAGCTAGGGGTTGAATCAGAGCTGTAGCTGCCAGCCTACTCCACAGCCACAGACACACGGGATCCCCGCCATATGTGCCACCTACACCACAGCTCATGGCAATGCCTGATCCTTAACCCACTGAGCGAGGCCAGGGATCAAACCCATGTCCTCATGGATACTAGTTTTGTTTGTTAATCACTGAGCCACGACAGAAACTTCTAACATCAGAATTTTTAATGGAGCAGCCTTTTATATTTCTATTTGCAGTTCCTCTTGCTCAAGAATCAAATATATGGCCAAGGATCTTAGTCTCTAGTGATTCAACAAAGGTCACTATATTATACCTAAATTTCCCTGCTTTCATTCATCTAAGATTGCTTCTTTCCAAGGCCAATCTTTCAGCTAGGTAGATCTATGGTGGAATTTCAAATTTATCTGAACTATTTTTTAGCAGTGTTTATTGAGAACCAACTTTTCAACAGGTAGAAATTTGCACAGCTTGAATTTCTATTGAGACCTTTTTATTCTAATATAAGCACCTGAATTGTCAACTGTACTAGAAAAGGGCTCTTTGGCCTACTTCTGAATTTAAACATAGAATTTGCCTTTTCCCAAAAGGCATGTGTTCTGTTTCAGTTCTTAATTTTCCTGCTGATCACTTGTTATTCCCTTCATGAACCTTGATTTTTTTCCCCCTTAGTTTTTAGGCAAGATGCAGGAATATTATCTATATCTCAGCTTGAAGTTTAATATTAGTGTTTTTCTTTGCTAGTTTGCCCTTTGATATTGACATGCCACTGCAGGGATGGCATTATGATAAACCCCAATTTATTACTATTTTAAGTCATTTTATTCATTTACTATAGTCTGAGGAGCTAAAAGGCGCTTTTTAAAAATGACAACTAGTAATTTATCTTTACTGCAGCCCCTAGAGAGACACATCAATATCAAAGTTCCAGGGCTGGCTGAGAGAGTGGCTGTCTCACCACACCACAGAGAAGCCTCCAGGGACACTTTGGCAGTTTGTTGGATTTTTTAGCAAACAATGAAAAAGATGGTATCTGAAGAGAGAAAAAAGTTGATAGGGGAAAAGATAGGCTGCAAAGTAATTTATTAGGTATAAAATGTGATTAGTGCATTTAGTCAGCATTACCATAATGTATATAAAGATGACTTTTAATGACATTTTTTTAATTTATTTATTTTAAAGGGTCATTATTAAGATCATTGCTATGTTTTAGATATTAAATTTTTAACTCATCTTTTTACTGGTAAAGAAAAATAACAAATTCTTATCTGTGTGACAGAGGTTTTATATCTTATTTCCTTGATAAAATATATGCTTATCTTTTCCTAATTTAATCTAAAACATGAATAAGGAAGGACATTATAAATATCTTGATTCTTAATTTTTAATGCTAAGCTCATTTTCTAATGAACAATAGCTTAGTTATATATTGATTAGGTACCAAATTAATTGTAATCTTCACTGTCTAACATTTCTGTCCGTATTTTAGCCTTATTAATGGATCAGATAATTAAAGCTACGCAATGATTTATAAATGCTAGAGGATGATATTTATTTTAATAATTTCCTTTTCTTTAAATTTTCTGATTTTAGAATTGAGTGTCTTTAGTGGAAGAAGTGTTACTTTTTATTTTATTTTAATATTTATTGAATAATAAGCAATACTGTTTATTTGCATATTATCTAAAACTGTGAGAAATTTCATACCAGAGTTGAGAATTATAAGCCTTCAAAGGTATTACAGTCTAATAGAGAAACCAGAAAAAAAAATAAAGATAAATAATATTCAGTATTGTATCTGTTATTATGGGTGAAGCACAGGTACTAAATGAGAATATAGGAAAGACACCTAATATAATTTTTAAGAACTATGGACTCTTCTTAAGGAGTGACACATAATCAGAGGCAGGAGGTTTGACTAGAAATTGTACAGGCAAGGAGAGGGTAGAATATATTTTTAGAGAGAAGGGGTTACATAGACAAAGATCAAGAAGCTAAATTAAATATGAGAACTAAGCAAAAATTCAGTATGCCTGATATGTACAGAATGCAAAGGGAAAATACCAAGATAAGAAAAGAGAGAGTTAAGCAAGGGCACCATTTTGAATTGATTTGTGTACCATATTAATGGTGTTAAGAGTTAATTCCAGAGAAAACTTCGAGCAATAGACAAATTTTAAGTACTGAAGTCATCATTTGTATAATCTATGCTCTAGAAAAAGGTCTCCAAAATCTGTATAGAGCTAGGCTACGAAAAGGGCTAAGATCCTGCCGTATAGCACTGGGAACTATGTCTAGTCACTTACGATGGAGCATGATAATGTGAGAAAAAAGAATGTATACATGTGTGTGTAACTGGGTCACCATGCTGTACAGTAGAAAATTGACAATACATCGTAAACCAGCTATAATGAAAAAAAGAAAAAAAAGGAAAAGGGCTGACTAGAAGCAGTGAGAGGAACTTTATCAATAATCTAGATAAGATTTGATGTTGCCTTGCATTATCTGGCTGCATGTTTTAATATTTGATTATGTTTTATCATATAAAGCTCAATTTTATGAATAAAAATTCTGTCTCCCCAGCAGCTTGAAAGAACTTTAGTTTTCTCTCCTTTGAATTTTTGTGGCACTTTGTTTTTATTATGGCATTAATAACAGTCCATCTGCTACTATGGTTTCTTAAATTCACTTACACCCTTTCCCCTAATGGGAATTTTAGACCATTGTATTAATAATTTCTGAATATTCAGTTATGTATTAGAGAAATTTCTGTAAATGTACATCTTTAACAAATATGTTATTATTTTCTTAAGTATCTTCAAAATTGATGTTTTATCGGTTAGATAAATTAATACTTATGAATGAGTTTATGAATGGTATTTTATCTAACCCTATCCAAAGTTTGGTCATCTCTAGTCTCTTAGGCTTGCCCTGTTCATAAATAAGCCAACAATGGATGGGAGCATTATAGTTTGAATGTCTCCCCCAATATGTACTGGGCAGATAAGCCCAAGAGGCTTGGAAGTCTCTATCACTCATAAAGAACACTGACATGTTTGAATTGTATGCTTTTGATTAAATTATAATACAGTTTTAAAGTTTCCAGTAAAACTAGAATCTTCCAGTGATGTTAAGGACCTGAGTATATTTTCGTTTTCTTTCAGTACCTGTTACTTACAAGAGGGGTAACTCATTTTAATGATCTGAGTTTCTAATCCCCAAAATGTTGTAAGATATATTCTGGGTGCTTTATGGGAAGATTGGCACACATTCAGTGTTTATCACAAGGTAGTTTAAAGTTGTAAGTGATTTTAGATGCAGGAATATTCTAAGGGAAATTTGCAGGCCTATAAAAAAGATACTGTAGAAAAACAAAACTAGATATATGATAAATTGTTACATAGATGCTGCTGTGGACCATGCTAGTGTTTACTGTATGGGGATAGTTTATAGTGAGAAAGCTTTATTCTTTATGTCTGGAAATACACAGAACTATAAAAATGCAATGGTTGGTTTAACCTATAAAGAGTTTTCTAATCAGTTAGTTCCTGACAGAAGGTGGAAATTATATCTTATAAAGATTTATTTTATTTCTCTCCCTCTAATTTTCAGAGCTCTGGAATACTTTGAAGATGTTAGAGAGCTGATAAATTTTCACAGCTTCATGTAGAAGCCGTGTGAATAGAAAACATAGCAAGAAAATACTAAGTTGTTTGCATGTGCTTCCTAGTTTTATTAATTCACTCCACATTCATATTGATAAAGATGGAAATTATAACATAACTGAATTTATGGGTTGAGGTAGCAATTTGATTTCCATGGAAACACACAAAAATGATAAATTTATTAAATATAGCATTTATAGTTTGCTGAATAATTTAGTTGTCTGGTAATTATTAGCCTGTTTATAAAATGACACAAACAACTGTGTGGCTCAATTGTGTGATTATGTACAATATATGCCAAGCTGGCACTTACTGAAGATATTTTGCTGATTTTACAGGCAATTAATAAATACTCACATAGTGCAGCTGTGCTGAAAATGTTAAATAATTTAACAGAAATTGTGTGTATATGTGTGTTTCATCTAGATACACTTACACTGGTGCTGAGCTAAGTGGTACTGCTCATTAATAGATCAAAATGTAATTTAACCACGTCAAGTAGTGAGAACCTTTCAAGTTGAAGTAAGCTTCATTCCCTTAATTCATTTTTAAGCCTCATTTTGATTTCTAGGCAGAGTTTATTATCACAACTATCAGAGTAAAAGTATTCTATATTTTAACAAATTTACAAAAATGGAATCCAAACTGTTTAGTGCTTCAGGTTATTGTCAAATAGCAACCATGTTGACATATTTAGAAAATAACAAATGGACCAGTTGGGACCCTGGGTGTGGAGGCCAGCGTGGGGTAGAGTATCTCAAAGCACATTCTAGTGTAGTAGATGCTAGGATACCTGCTTTATGGCTGCAAAGGATGAACCAAGACGGAAATATTAGAAGTAACATATTTGTGTCAATTAAAATCTGGAGTTCACATCAAATCAATTTACTAGTCTGAAATGGTTATTTAGGGAATAGAAGTTAAAACCTATAAAGGCCATAGCACAGACACTGAGAAAATTGACCCAAAACACACATGTTCTTATGTATACATAGATGCACATACATATATGTTTAAAACAGAAGGCAAAGATTAGATCCAAGGTAATTTCCACACAGACCAGTGACTAAATGCAGTAATTTTTTCTTTTGGGTGTCCATGGCAGTATCAAGATAGGAGGGAAGTCTGGGTGGATGGTATTATAGGGGCTGTTTTGTGGAAAAAAAGATGCTGATAGCCATGGACATAAGTTCCTGAGTGCTTTCAGGAACCTTAAGTATAATCATGCTCTAGCATGGAAACTGTAGTTAGTGCTAAGGACTATAAACCCTTTTCAGATTTACAAACCACTTAATTGCAATAATAATGATGATAATAACAATGATAAAAATGATGACATTTATTTTTAGAGTTTTTACCTTTTATTTTATTTTTTCTACTGTACAGCATGTTGACCCAGTTATACATACATGTATACATTATTTTTTCTC
Organism: Phacochoerus africanus; assembly: GCF_016906955.1. Lineage (NCBI taxonomy): Eukaryota > Metazoa > Chordata > Mammalia > Artiodactyla > Suidae > Phacochoerus > Phacochoerus africanus. Next base: position 164,451,569 of record NC_062546.1, on the reverse strand, counting down.
ATATTATCATGCTCTATCATAAGTGACTAGACATAGTTCTCAGTGCTGCATAGCAGGATCTCATTGCTAATCCATTCTGAAGGCAATAGTCTGCATCTATTAATGCCAAGTTCCCAATCCATCCCACTCCCTTCCCCTTGGTAACCACAAGTCTGTTCTCCAAGTCCATGATTTTCTTTTCTGTGGAGAGGTTCATTTGTGCCATATACTAGATTCCAGATATACGTGATATCCTATGGTATTTGTCTTTCTCTTTCTGACTTCCTTCACTCAGTATGAGAGTCTCTAGGTGCATTCATGTTGCTGCAAATAGCATTATTTTGATCTTTTTTATGGCTGAGTATTATTCCATTGTGTATATATACCATATCTTCCTAATTCAATCATCTTTCAGATGGACATTTGGGTTGTTTCCAGCTCTTGGCTATTGCGAATAGTGCTGCAATGAACATGTGGGTGCATGTGTCTTTTTCAAGGAAAGTCTTGTCCGGATATATGCCCAAGAGTAGGATTGCTGGGTCATATGGTAGTTCTATGTATTGTTTTCTAAGGTACTTCAATACTGTTCTCCATAGTGGTTGTACAAGCTTGCATTCCCACCAACAGTGCAGGAGGGTTTACTTTTCTCCACACCCCCTCCAGCACTTGTTATTTGTGGACTTATTAATGATGGCCATTCTGACTGGTGTGAGGTGGTATCTTGTGGTAGTTTGGATTTGTATTTCTCTAATAATCAGTGATGTTGAGTATTTATTCATGTACTTGGTTGGCCATCTGTGTATCTTCCTTGGAGAACAGTCTATTCAGGTCTTTTGCCCATTTTTCCATTGGGTTGTTGGCTTTTTGTTTTCTATTTATTATTATTATTATTATTTAATAATTATTTCCCCAATATAATTTTTTTCTACTGTACAGCCTTGTGACCCAGTTATACATACATGTACACATTCCTTTTCACACATTTCATGCTCCATCATAAGTGACTAGATATAGTTCCCAGTGCTACACAGCAGGATGTCATTGCTAATCCATTCCAAAGGCAATTGTTTGTCTCTATTAACCCCTCAAGCAGGGAAGGAGGTGGGGTGGTTGGGTTGTTGGCTTTTTTGATGTTGAGTTGTATAAGTTGTTTATATATTTTAGAGATTAAGCCCTTGCCTGTTGAATCATTTGAAATTCATTCTATAAGTTGTCTTTTTTGTTTGTTTCCTTTGATGTGCAAAAGCTTGTCAGTTTGACTAGGTCCCATTGATTTATTTTTGCTTTTATTTCTGTTGCTTTGGGAGACTGACCTGAGAAAATATTGGTAATGTTGTTGTCAGAGAATGTTTGGCCTATGTTCTCTTCTAGGAGTTTGATGGTGTCTTTTCTTACATTTAAGTCTTTAAGCCATTTGAGTTTATTTGTGTGCATAGTGTGAGGGTGTGTTCTAGTTTCACTGCTTTGCATGCAGCTGTAATGACATTTATAATCTCCCACTCCCACCCATGAAACCCTTTCTTCCACTGCTTACTATCTCTATGGATAGCCACAGTTAGCTTCAAGTTATTGACTTCATACTCCCAGATATAAGGCTTGACAACGCCTCAACAAACCCCCCCCCTACCTCATCATAACCTATCCCTATGGTCTATTTATGTTACCTTGTAAATCTTCTTAATCTTATAGTTCTTTCCATTTTGTCCCTTTCACCAAGCTATAATCCTGGCTCAACTGAAATATAGAATTGCCCCTCCTCTTGATTAGATTATTGTTTGACAATATTCAATTCATTTTCCCCTCTTTTCTTGAAATGTTCAATTCTCCATTACTTTGCCTTGGGAGAATGAACTGGAGAGAGAAAGACTTATTTGGTCAATGCTTGAAATATGCTTATGCAAGAGATGTCCCTCTTGTGGTTCTACAATTGCTGGGAGAAAAACATGCCCAGCTAGTTCCCTGGTACAGGGAGAGTGGGGCAAGCTGGGCACGCTGCTTACTATAAAAAAATTAAAGTAGACATCTGAAAATTAATACCATTTTTAATATTTAAGAAAAAATAGTCATTTTAAATTGACCTGTGTATTACAAGAGCTTCTGAAAAGTTCGTGATCTGATCTTAGTTTTAGCATACATGTTAACATTCATAGCCTACCCAGTCATGAAGCATCAGCCATTGATACCATTTAATGTGAATCAGTTCAAGATTGTGCAGCAAAATAAAAAAAAAAAAGGCTTTTTTTTATGTGCACTATGAAGTCTTACACTGAAGATGATAGTGGGTCAGTGTGGAAATGCACATGTCCATTGCTATTTATCTCTCACTCTTCTTCAGTGCCTGGCACACTGTAGAGGTCTAACAATTTTTGATGCATGAACACATAAATAAAGATTTTTAATTACTTCTTTTATTTGGAGATGATGCAAATGGTGAAGACCCTGATATTGAAAACTACCTTTATGAGATGTACATGCCCAGACACAAAAATGAAAAATCAAATCATTGTAATGAAACATATTTTGGAAATATCCCCAGGCATGAGATATGGTACATTGGAAGTAGTGGATAGCTAGTGCCTTGGGAGGTAATATAGTGCTGGAAAATGATACAAAATGATAAAAATGCTGAAAAAGAAAATAAACTTCTAGATAAATAGTAAAACCCCAAGCAGGCAGAAGTATTTTAATGTACTCAAATGTACATCACACTGTGGAATGTCTTATGGCTTTCTTCACCAAAATAGGTTTAAAATAATAGTAAATGGATAAATGACATTTTATTCTGCTAAAAAGGACCTATTCTATACAGTAATTCAGGAACAGTGAAACCAATAATGGCAACAAATGTTAATCTTTTGTTGCCATTCTTCACACATGGATGTCCACAGATAGAGCCAGGATCAAAGAGCTGCTTGTGATGACTCTAGCTGATAGTCAAGTTTGTTGATGTAATGTCTCTTTAAAGTTTCTAGAAATACCGAAGAATAATTGATGGGGACTAGATTCTCCTTAGACTTGAATTCATTCGCATATGAGCATAAATGTAAACTTAGATTCTATGTTTTAGTCAAAATTAGAGGATACTAGGTAAGAGGAAAACATTATATTGGTAAGAGGAGAACATTATATATGGCATTAAACAAGCATACCCAGTGTTTTCAATGTTGTATGATCAACAATAGAAATTGTCGAAAGACATGTTTCCTTGAAAACTCCATCTTGTCCTTCTTTACTTTATCCCATCTTCTTGTCTTATTTTATCCCATCTTCCTTCTTAGAGAAACAGTCACAGTGCTGGTAAATGACTTAAGTTTAAGAGCAAAGACCTAAAGGCATAAGTGACTTAAGCTTAAGAACTGTAATGTGCCTAGAGGTCAGAGTAAGAGCTTAACCCTTTACCACCTAAGTGGCTTTTTAAATAGTAAAAGAACTTATATAATAGTAAACAAACCCTGTATCATCCACCCATAGCCACTCCTCACTTGATCTCATCTAAAGAGCACAATAAAAGCAGTGTGGTTTCTTGAGGCGGTGCTCTTGGTCCCTGAGACCTTGAGTCCCCCGGTTCCCACCTTTACTTAGGATAAATGTCACTGTGTCTTGTTTTATGTTAACTATTTTTCCTTAAGTTCCACAGCACCCGTTCTTCAACCCCACCCTGCTGAGCTGGCCCCGGCAGAAATAACTAATAATTTGTTTGCAGTAAACTAGGTTATCACTGCACATAAAATTTGCTTTCATGTTTTTACTACTTCTTCCTCTCAATTTTATCTATCCTTCTATGCTATCTTACTATTTCTAAACTTTGTCCAAATAATGCTAGAAAATCAGCTAGCCATTTTTTAGAACTATGGTCTCTGTAAAATTGTTACCTTGGTTACATAGGAAATACTATGCAGTAAAACCATATGCTGAAGTATAAACATATTGGTTATATTCCTGAAAGCATTTTCCTACCTACTCCTGCTGTTTGGTTAGCCACAGCTTCCCCAAGGGCAGTAGGTAGTTGATTTGAAGACAAACTACAGGATGACACTAAAATCAATAGCATAAAATGTGTCTTTTTTTTTTCTTTCTATTTTTGGCCACCCTGAGGCATATGGAGTTCTGAGGCTAGGGATCAGATCTGAGCTGCAGTTGCCACCTTAGCCATAGCTGCGCCAATGCTGGATCCTTAACACACTGTGCAGGGCTGAGAACTGAACCTGTGTCTGAAAGCTCCCAAGATGCTGCCAATCCTGTTGTGCCACAGAGGGAACCCCTCTGTTCTTTATTTCATATATAATATTTAAATAAAAGAATAAAATTAATAAAAATATTTGAAATTAAAGTTCAGTATAGTTTAGTTTTTGAAAGCTAATATATGTACTTTGATAGCAAAAATACTGAAAAGTATAGTGCTTCTGTATTTTTGTGAAAGAACAGCAGTCTGAATCTCTATACATATAAAAAATAAAACACATTGATTTATGAATCCTAAGTTTGTACATATTTTGGACAAATCAAATCTAGGTATATAAAGTGTTATCTGTATTGTGGGTAAATATAAATGAAGGTAGTAATGAGTAGGAAAAAAACAAAGAGAAGAACGAATAGTAGGTGAAAAGAAAAATAAACGATTAGAAGTAGGGGGCATATCAATTCCAAGATAAACTATTTTTATAGTGACACTAGGTTGTGTACTTTGGGGATATGGAAGAAATGCAGAAATCTGAGGAAGATATAGAAGAAGGTAGGCAAATATTTATTTTCTCTGGCTCCTTTCAGAGATTCATTATTATTTCTCTTTTTCTGATGCATAAAATTAGGCTGCAAGATGTGACAAATTATTAGGTCACAGAGCTCTTACGTGTTGCAATATATTACCTATGAGGAATATACCTACACAACGACGAGTTCCATTTCCTTCTTTGGGCTTTTTGCAATTATGTCTACCACTTTGTGTGTGTGTGTGTGTGTGTGTGTGTGTGTGTGTGTAGTTAATTTTGGTTCATTTTTGCAAGTAAGTTTAAAGAACTACAGTACCTATTTTTAGGATTAGGCACACTTCTGTAGGCATTCTTTAAATAGTTAAAATACATACACAAACACATATACATATTCTATTGGTTCTGTTTCTCTGGAGAACCCAATTCCTTGTACATCCAATTGTGGATTAACTTACTATCCCTCAAAAATCTTTTAAAATTTGGCTATAATACGAGTAGGGAAATAGAACAGTAGCTTAAGAGGAATATGACATCAACAGAAGTTTTTTTTTTTTCCCCCTTTTGTTTTTCTACTAGACACTGCTAATGAAAATAATACTTTAAGGATGAAGTGGTTGAATTAATTGCTGTATAGCCTATATAGAACATCTTTCAATAGTTTTCACTTAGGAGTGATACCAGAGTCCAGGTACACTACACAGAGTACCAATGCCCTGGATATATAACCTATGCTTTGTTGAAATGTTAAAGATTAGTAATTTTCTTATATTTGATAATAGAGATAATAATTATTATATTTATAGTTTGTGAATTTGACACCAAAAACAAAGGCAGCAAACATTTATTTGGATATAACTATTTAATAAACAAAATTGTTAGCTATTTGTTTTGGTTTAAGGGGGCCATAAAAATTACTGATATCCTACTACATTACAGAGAACTGAGAAATTTGAGAAGCCTCTGAGATAATCAAACTATTGACTCAGTAAATACTATTTGACTACTATATGATGTGTACTGTTGCGAGTTCTGGTATATAGTGTTACATCAAGCAATGATGGTTCCTGGCTCCATGGATTTCACTGTCCAGTGCAGGCTTTTGTCAAGTTGCTAATCTATTGACAAAGCAGTAAAAGTGTTTGAGTTAATGCTGAATAGAGTGAATGCTATGTACTGTATATATGCCTTTTTATCACTTACAATCCATTATCACTCCTAGATTTTTTTTTATTACATTTATTCCATGTCAGAGTTGTTCCTGCACAACACTGTAAGACAAATGGAGTCTCTGGCACCCTCCAGTATTCTTTTCAGTGGCCTTTATCTATTCAAGGTGCAATTGTCCAAATCCCTGGACTATTATTAGCTTCTACGGCTCACAGAACTCTTCATTTTTTCTTTTCTCCTGGGCTTACATTACCAGAAACGATCCAGGTTGCAGTCTTATACCTCCCAATTTCACTTATCTATTAAAATATCATTTTTCTGTGTAAGTTAAATTTTGATAGAATAGTTGATATAAATTAATGGTGTTATTGTAGTAGAAATATGTGAATACACAGACCTATTGCGTGTGAAGCCAAGAGAACTTTATAGGAAAGTCTCATCTTATACTGTACTGTCTCTTCATCTCATTGAAAAGAGAAATCCCCTCTCTCCATTTATATGTGTGAAGATAGGTTCTTGATTATACTTTTTAGTGCAGGTTTCTTTGTGTTTAGTCTGTACCTTAACTATTTAGTTGCTTTTTATTATTACCTGAAACAAATTCTCCCCTCAAGTCTTCCCATTCTCTCTTTTATGCATTTATACCCCCATAACATTTCCTTGGTCCACTTGGAGGCTAGAATTCTCCAGTCTAGAATTCCCTGAAATTTATGCTCTTTAAAATCATATCCTTAAACACTTTAAGATCAATATTCCATGACAAATTTACCCTATAACAATCATACTGCTTCCCATTTTTATTGTTATTATCTATACCACATATTCTTTTGCATATGGAAGTAGTCTCCAATTCTTTATTCTATAATTTAACACTTCGTCTCATCTGCATTACTAACTAGAGATTGTAGCCTCCTTTCAAGTAATAGTTATTTCTTTACTTCTCAGAGTAATTTTGTTATGCGATAGCATAATCTAGCCTTTTTTTTTTCCTAAAGAAATTAAGCCTAAACAGTCACTTATAAGTCTATTTTTCTTGAAAGGCGTAATTCAAAGCAATGGTAAAGGAAAAAGGGATATGAGGCAGAAAAGTAAGGAGAGCCAAGATAAGACGGGACTGGTTATAGCTTCACCGGAAAACTGACATGCCATGTGGAGGAAGAAGCTGTTTGAACCACTGACTGGAACAAGAATCGATCTGATGGGTTCTTCCTGTATTCTGTCTCTCGTTGGCTTAAATCTACCCCAAAGGACATCTACTTTTTGAACTTGCAGTCTGTGTTTCCAGGCCTCTGGGTGACCCTTTGCAAAGCCTGACATTGGTAGAAAACAAAAAAATCTAATGCCCATTTTTTACTTTTTTTTTTTTTTTTGGTCTTTTCTGAGCTGCACCCATGGTATATGGAGGTTCCCAGGCTAGGGGCCAAATCAGAGCTGTAGTTGCCAGCCTACACCGCAGCCACAGCAACCCGGGATCTAAGCCACATCTGTGACCTACACCACAGCTCATGGCAATGCCAGATCCTTAACTCACTGAGTGAAGCTAGGGATCGAACCTGCATCCTCATGGATCCTAGCTGGGTTTGTTAACTGCTGAGCCACAACAGGAACTCCCATATTTTTACGTTTTTAAAGGAAAAATCATGCTCAATATTTGAAAAACATATTTAAAATTTCATATTATCTTATATAAATTAAATGAGATAAATATGTTTATTGTTCATTCAACAGTGCCCAAATCTAACAAACATTTGTTTTCCCTGATGGTGTTAGTGGGAGTGAACCAACAGACAAACTACTTCTTATCATTTACTGTACATCTTAGTGGCATGAAATAAATAAAATAATAAAATATCCAAGTAAATTACATGATTTTTAGATGGTGGTAACTGTATGAGAATGAAATAGGGCAGTGTAGTAGATAATGGACTGAATCTGAGTGAATGGAATTTAAAGTGGGAAGGTTTGGAGAGCCCTCTTTTAAAAGATAACATATGAACAAAGATTCAAAAGAGGTGAATGAGTGAGCATAGATTTAAAGGAGGGGAATGCATTCAGGCAGAAGAAAACGCAAGAGCAGAGTTTCTGGTATGGGAATGTTCTTAAGTGTTCAAGAAGCAGAAAGGAGGTCAATGTGGCTAAAGCAAAGTGAGTGAAAGAGAATATTTGATGTAAAGCTAGATAATAGGAATCAGAAAATGTTAGGCTTTTTAAGCTATGTGAGAATTCTGGCTTTCATTTTGATGGAGATGAGAAGGCATTAAAGGGTTTTGAGCAGAGGAGAGACTTGATTTGACTTATATTTTTAACAGGATCTTTGTGACCACTTCATTAAGAATAGTTAGAAGACTCCTGTAGTAATGGAAGCTTGGATCAAATAAGTTGGTATTGGGTTATGTATTGTAAAGTCTAAATCTTCATATGCTGCCTAGACATCTATGAACCTCACAGACCAGCTATATTTCATCTGATCCTTGACTTAATGTGATCACTTTCCTGTCAGCCTACAGAGTTATTCAAACGAGCCAATCACTTACAGAAACCAGGGTCACTGCTCCTCTTGTTACTAAAATGCCTCCTTGACACAGCCACTGTGTGTTCACTCTGCAGAACAAGTTGGTAAAAGTCCAATTATCTTTTGAAAGTTAATCCAATAGAATATGTGTATAGATTGAATATGGAATGCAAGAGAAAAGCCTTAAGAATAGCTCCATGGGGGATAAAACGCTTTGCCTTTTATACCAAAGCTAGTTGGACGATATAGTTGCTATTGATTGGCATGGGGATGATGATAAGAACATATTGGGGTGAGTGGATTGATCAGGAGTTTAGTTTTGTTTTGTTTTTTTCTTTAAAAAATTAAAGTCTAATTGATTTATATTATTCTTTGTCATTAATTTCAGGTATGCAACATAGTAATTCAATAGTTTTATAGATTATACTCCATTTAAAGTTATTCTAAAATACTGGCTATTTTCCTTGTGCTATAAAATATATCCTTGTATATTATTTATTTTATACATAGTGGTTTGTACCTCTTAATCCCCTATTATTATCCTGTTTTCCCCTATCCTTCTCCCTAATGGTAACTACTAGCTTATTTTTATAACTGTGAGTCAGTGTTTCTGTTTTGTTCTATTCACTCATTTGTTTTATTTTTTGGATTCTACATATAAGTGATAACATAACTTTTTCCAGTTCCTCACTTTCAGGCTCTGTGTGTATCTTTAGCTTTGAAATGAATCTCTGGTAGGCAGCATATATGGTTCTTTTTTTTTTTTTTTAAATCCAGTAACCCACCTGCGTCTTTTTTTTTCTTTTGTTTTTATATATATTTTTTATGTCTTTTGATTAGAGCATTTAGTCCAATGACATTTTTTTTTGTCTTTTGTCTTTTTTGTTGTTGTTGCTGTTGCTATTTCTTGGGCCGCTCCCACGGCATATGGAGGTTCCCAGGCTAGGGGTTGAATCGGAGCTGTAGCCACCGGCCTACGCCAGGGCCACAGCAACGTGGGATCCGAGCCACGTCTGCAACCTACACCACAGCTCACGGCAACGCCGCATCGTTAACCAACTGAGCAAGGGCAAGGACCGAACCTGCAACCTCATGGTTCCTAGTCGGATTCGTTAACCACTGCGCCACGACGGGAACTCCTAGTCCAATGACATTTAAAAGTATTGACAGGAATGTTCTTATTGCCATTTTGTTACTAGTTTTCTAGTTTTTTGTAGTTCTTTTCAGCTCTTCTTCATTTAATCTCTTCCCTTGTGGTTTGATTATTTTCTTTAATGTTATATTTTTGTTTATAGATTGGTAAGGTATAATAAAGGAGACAAAGCAAAATATGGGTGAACAGATACTTGTGTACAGGGGAAGCACTGAAAACAGGTAAACTTTTTAAAACATATTTCCTACAGCATAGCTGAAGGTGAGATATTGAAGTGCTTTCCACCTCCTTTCTTTTATAGCCTCCACCTCCTTCTGATGAGTTCATGATAGGTCATTCCGAAGCCCATTAGCATATCTACTTCTCAGCTCCCGTATTTGAACACTTATAAATATGGCCATGTGTTTTTGTTTTTTTTTTTTATTTCTGATTACTTATTTTTGTTAAAATGCATTTTCTGTTCTGCCATCTACATTACCTACCTTTCTTTCCTATCCTCAATTCCTTATTCTATAAACATATCAACAACTTATGGAGACAAATGTAAAGTATAATCCTGCCCCTCTTCACCCCCAGCCTCCCCTGCTGCTAGACAGCACTAAAAATATTAATTGATCAATTGCTTGAAATAGTCTTCCTTCACTACAGTCTCCTTTTACTACTTTGAAACCTTCCTTTCATCCTTAAGTCTTTGCTTAAGTCTCACCTTTGATAATGCTTACGTTGTCTAATCTTAAACATTGTTTTTGTTTCTTACCCTATTCCTCAGGTACGTCTTTTATTTCTTTTACTATGTTCTTATATACTATATATTTTGCTTATTTATTGTGTTTACTATGGACTCTCTCCTACCATGAGGTAAGCCCCACAGGGCCTGCGTTCTGTCTGTTTGGTTCACTGATGATTCTGAAAAGCCTAAAACAGTGCTAGGATCAGAATAGATACACAATACAATGAATTAGTAGATGCATTATAATTCCTATTTATTTAGAGCAGTAATTCCCTCTTCAACTTTTCAAAATTTACTGCAGAGGATATATAAACTCATCATCTTCTGTAATTCAGTAGACACCTACACTGTGTTTGATACTACTTTAAGGTTAAAAAAAAATCATCAAATAACACGTATATAATTCAAGAAATACTTGTAAAAATAAGAAATATTTATTGATCAAATGGTGCTATGCATTCCGTGGCATATAATGGTAGACAACATTTGCTCCCTGCTCTCAGTTTATAGTTCACTATTAACAAATGACAATGAAAAAAAAAATTCCCTACTTAGTGACAATCTTAATGAATTTGTAGTGACTGCTTAAAAACTGTGCTAAGCTGAGACATAAGTCAATTTTCTCTGCCCTCTAAGATGTTGTGAGTGGAGTGTGGCCTCATGAGTGCTTCATGAGTACTATCTCTGAACTAAACTATAAGTTACATGAAGTGACAGGCTACCTTTATTTCTTTCATAATTCTATTCTCAGAAACTAGCATACAAGTAGTGTTTAATAACTATGTTGAATAAATAAGTATCACTTATAGTGCAATGAATTGATGTAACAGGATGTTAGTACAGAATTATCTTTACCTCCTTTTGTTTTCACTGATGAGCTGGTATCATGGATATCCTATACTAAATCATGGTTAAGATAAATCTCCACATGCAGAATTTTTAGAGAAAAAGATAAAATAAAACATGACCTTTTAGCCTCCTCACCCATGTCAAGGTGTAGAAATGGATGAGAGTAGAAAATGAGAAAAAGAAGTCTATTTCATGAGAGAGGCCTATCTCTGAAAAGACATTTAGTCTGGGAACTCATGTCATGTATTTGTAGAGGGGGAGGGATATGACTCTTTTGGCAGAAATATCATGAGGGAGCTCCTAGCAGAACACTTGGAGAAAGTGAAGAGTTTATGAAAACAGTGAAAAAGAGATCCCTCAAGTTGAACCACCAGTCATCCACTCCACAAAGTCTTCCCTTTCTGGAATCGATGGTTGTTCCGTGGTACTTAGATGGCTCCTTACAAGGTTCTAACTGTCTCTATCTCTTGGCATATGTCTGATTCTTGAAATTCTCATGAGTATTTTGTTTCTATAAAATTAGGTATGCATGGTTTCCATATAGTACCACCTTCCTGACTTTTTGAGCAAAGTAATAAATCAACTATTTCATAGGCTCTATATCCCCTAGGTGGGAATTAGATCTCCTGTATAAGTAGCTTTAACAAAGGTGAAAGAATGACCTATCTCTGCGTGAAAAGATCATTAAGACTTAAAAAGTTACTTTAACATTTGAATGTGTAATTCATGAAAATTGCCTGGATAATTTTGCATTAATTTAGCATACCAATAATCATAGGCATTATTGTGCCTGGTACTCTAAGAACTCTAAGAAGGGCACAGATATTGCTCTTCTCTTGGCTTGGTTAATCAGCATTAACAACATGAAGTAGGCACCATGGTCTAAAAGTAAACTGAGCATTAATCGTTGGGTTTTAGACATTCTATCAAGTTGAAAAAAGTTTAGATCCTCAGTGACAGCTAAGGAGCCTACAGTGCTTTAGGATTAGGATCTCTATTTCACTTACTCTTAGACAGTATATGATGTAGAAAACTGAGCAGAAATATAGTTACTCCAAATTTAAATTATTTTTAACCAAAATTTTAATATAAGATCATTTTCTTATACTTTAGCTCTCATCCCAAAGTTAAGGAAAATCTTTATTAACTGAAGCCTTGGCTATGGGTTTCTGTTAATCAATTTTTTACTGTATCTCCTTTCTAAATTCACCTTTGATGTTAATTAGAAATTTAATTTTTAATTCTCATACCTTTGTGACTATAACTTTCCTCTTTAGATATTGATGTACTTTCAATTTTTAAGACATATCATTAAAAGATCATAAGCTGCAAATATTATTCCTGACATGGAAAAATCTTAATGAAGAAAGGAAAACTTAAAGTAATATATTAAACTTATTAGTTAATAGTTTGATTATAAGTCAATCTTAAATAATACAATATTCTAAATTTTATTTTTGTTATTCTTTTTATACTTAATTCTCTTTTATGATTTATTATAATAATTTTAACTTTTTGAAATGTGTTCAAAATTTTTCCTAAATGCCATTTCTGGTGCATCTTTGAAAATACTTATTTGAGCTTCAAACACCAAGATCTGGTCATTAATTGATTAAAGAGAATATAGACCATTAAATAAGTCAGATTATTCTGTCCTTTTACCCTCTGTTCATCCAGATATTCCTGGAGATTTAGTTTTTCTCTGGAAGGGAAACTACTGACAGATGGCCTTTGTCTAACTGATGGCATACATTATATTACAATAAACAACCTATTTGGTCCATTTACTCTTACAGGAAGGATTATATTATCTAGTGACTTTGGTGTAACAATAAATTTCTTAGGTGACTGCATAAAAAGCTTTCCTATGTTCAAGGCAAATGCAGAGAAGTCCCAGGAAGTGCCTCATGTAAGCCACAAAATTGTCCAGACTCTAAGTTTAGAAATCAAGCCACAGTACTTTAGTTTTTATTGGCCACTGATTTGCTCTTTGAGTTTGATTGTGTATTGAACTTCTCTGAGACTGGTCGTATCTAACCAATGGGTGTAGAAGTTCTAACTATTTGACACAGTTGTTATAGCACTTTAAAATTTTCTTAGTTTTTGAAATTTGATGTATATTTTTTTCTATTAATGATTTAACTAATTTTACAGAGAAAGGATTTAACAGAAACTATCCTAGTTAGTTAGTGCCAGAGTTGTTAGAGGGCAAAAGAACTTGACTATTTTTTTTTTCCTGGCAAAAATAGGGAAACAAAAACTTGTCAATAAATAAAACAAAACAGAATTATAAATCAACTCTAGCAGATGTAAATGTATAGCTTTTATATTTTTCAGGTATCTAGATTTCAACAGTAGATTTGTTAGCTACTTTGAGACTGTGAAATTTTGAATCTACTTACTAGTCAAGAAGTGTATCATCCCTTCAAGAACTAAGAATTTGGGGAATTCCTGTTGTGGCGTGGTGGGTTAAGAATCTCACTACAGTGGCTAGGGTCACTGCAGAGGCACAGGTTTGATCCTGGCCTGGTGCAGTGGGTTAAAAGTTCTGGTATTGTCACAGCTGCGGCATAGGTTGCAGCTGCAGCTTAGATTCAGTACCTGGCCTGGGAACTTCCCTATGCTGCAGGTACAGCCATAAAATAAACAAACAAACAAAAAACAACAAAAACCACAAAAACTAAGAATTTGAAAAATTGAGGATTACTGTAACACTTACCACATGAAGAAATAACAGTGATAAACTGTCTAAAAAAATGAAGAGGGGAAAATTAGATTTCTGCTAATTTAATTCATTTTTAGAAGTTGCACAAGTATAGATTAGGGATAAATAGGATCACCTTAAATTATCTCAGTAAAAAGTCCATAGGCCTACTTAGAAAATTTAATAATGAATAGAGTAAGAATCATAAAACAAATTTTTGCCAGGACTTAGCTCAGAAGCTCAGATTCTGCATTGGTCAAACATGTGATTTATGCTATCAGTTATATGTTGTTTATATAAAAATAGCAAGTCTTTAACTGAATAACAAAATTTCTCTTGGACAAAGCAAAATATTAATTTATCATAATTTTCTTTCTATGAAGTAAATACAGGAGTCAAAAGGTAGGGTTTTCAAGGAATCTTAAATTAGTACATTGTAATATATATATCAAAATGAAAGATTAAAAAAGAAATAGAAAATTTCTATAGAAATTATCTTGTTAACACTAATAGTCAAACTAATTATCAAGTTAACTAAATACCTATAATTTCAATAAGTGTCTTGAAAGAAAAATGTTATTCCTTTGACATAATTGTGGTAATAGATTTAGGAAGCAATAGTCATTTCAGAAATAAAAATGCAACATTAGGATGTTTTTAAATTGAAGTACAGTGATTTAGTTTAACAATGCTGTGTTAGTTTTAGGTATACAGCAAAGTGATTCACATATATATGTATATTCATATATATATATAAATACATATCTGAATAATATCATATTCTTTTCTATTATAAGTATTCATAAGAATTTGAGTGTAATGCCCTGTGCAATATAGTAGATCCTTGTAGTTTATCTATTTTATGTAGAGTAGTATGTGTCTGTTAATCCCAAACTCCTCCTTCACTCACCCTTACTCTTTTGGTAACCATAAGTTTGTTTTCTATGTCTGTGAATCTATTTTAGTTTTATAACTAAGTTCATTGGTGTTATTTTTTTTTAGATTCCCAATATAAGTGATATCATGATATTTGTCTTTCTCTACATGACTTGCTTCACTTATGCGATAATCTTAAACCCAGGAGTAGGATTGCTGGATCATATGGTAACTCTGTTTTTACTTTTTTAAGGAACCTCCATATTGTTTCCCATATGGCTGCACCAATTTACATCCCCACTAACAGTGCAAGAGTTTTCCTTATCTCTACACCCTTTCCAACATTTATTATTTGAAAATTTTTGATAATAGTTATTCTGACAAGTGTGAAGTGATACCTCATTTTGATTTTTTTAACTTCTTTTTTTATTACTCAAATGAATTTATCACATCTGTAGTTGTATAATGATCATAACAGTCTGATTTCACAGGATTTCCATCCCACAGCCCAAGCACATCCCCCACCCCTCAAACTGTCTCCTCCAGAGACCATAAGTTTTTCAATGTCTGTGAGTCAGCATCTGTTCTGCAAAGAAGTTCCATCTGTCCTTTTTTCAGATTCCACATGTCCGTGAAAGCATTTGATGTTGGTGTCTCACTGTATGGCTGACTTCACTTAGCATGATAGTTTCTAGGTCCATCCATACTGCTAAAAATGCTGGTATTTTGTTCTTTTTGATGGCTGAGTAATATTCCATTGTGTATAAGTGCCACATCTTCTGGATCCACTCCTCTGTCGATGGACATTTAGGTTGTTTCCATGTTTTGGCTATTGTAAATAGTGCTGCAATGAACATTGGAGTACATGTGTCTTTGTGAGTCGTGGTTTTCTCTGGATAGATGCCCAGGAGTGGGATTGCTGAATCAAATGGGAGGTCTATGTTTCGTTTTCTGAGGAATCTCCATATTGCTTTCCACCAATTTACAATCCCACCAACAGTGTACTAGACTTCCTTTTTCTCTACACCCTCTCCAGCACTTATTGTTTGTAGACTTTTGGATGATGGCCATTCTGGCTGGTGTAAGGTGGTACCTACTTCATAGTGGTTTTGATGTGCATTTCTCTAATAATGAGTGATGTTGAACTTCTTTTCATGTGTTTCTCGGCCACCTGTATGTCTTCTTCGGAGAATTGTCTGTTTAGATCTTCTGCCCACTTTTTGATAGGCTTGTTTGTTTTTTTGGCATGGAGCTGCAGAAGTTGTTTATAAATTTTGGAGATCAATCCGTTGTCAGTCGATTCACTTACAAAGATTTTCTCCCATTCTGTGGGTTGTCTTTTAATTTTGTTTAGGGTTTCTTTTTCTGTGAAGAAACTTTGAAGTTTGATTAGGTCCCATTTATTTATTTTTGTTTTTGTTGACAGTACTCTAAGAGGTGCATCTGAGAAGATGTTACTCTTGTTTATGTCAGAGAGTGTTTGGCCTATGTTTCCCTCTAAGAGTTTTATAGTGTCTGGTCTTCTATCTAGGTCTTTAATCCATTTGGAGTTTATTTTTGTGTATGGTGTTAGGGAGTGGTCTAATTTCATTCTTTTCCATGTGGCTGTCCAGTTTTCCCAGCACCACTTATTGAAGAAGCTGTCCTTTCTCCATTGTCTATTCTTACCTCCTTTGTCATAGATGAGTTGGCTGTAGGTGTGTGGGTTTAATTCTGGGCTTTCTATCCTGTTCCACTGATCTATATGTCTGTCTTTGTGCCAGTACCATGCAGTTGCAAAGATTGTTTCTTTGTAGTATAGTCTGAAGTCCGGGAGCCTGATTCCTTCAGCTCCATTTTTCTTTTTCAGGACATCTTTGGCTATTCTGGGTCTTTTGTGCTTCCAAACAAACTTTAAAATATTTTGTTCAAGTTCTGTGAAAAACGTCCTTGGTAGTTTGATAGGGATTGCATTGAATCTCTAGACTGCCTTAAGTAGTATAGTCATTTTGATGATATTAACTCTTCCAATCCATGAGCATGGTATATCTTTCCATCGATTTGTGTCATCTTTGATTTCTTTCATCACTGTCTTATAGTTTTCAGAGTACAGGTCTTTTGTCTCTTTAGGTAGGTTTACTCCTAGGTATTTTATTCTTTTGGATGCAATGGTAAACGTGATTGCTTCCCTAATTTCTTTTTCTGCTCTTTCATTGCTAGTGTATAGAAATGCCATTGATTTCTGTGTATTGATGTTGTATCCTGCGACTTTGCCAAATTAGTGGATGAGATCTAACAGTTTTCTGGTAGAGTCTTGAGGATTCTCTAGGTATATTATCATGTCATCTGCAAATAGGGATAGTTTTACTTCTTCCTTTCCAATTTGGATTCCTTTTATTTCTTTTACTTCTCTGATTGCTGTGGCTAGGACTTCCAGAACCATGTTGAAGAGTAGTGGCGAGAGCAGACATCCTTGTCTTGTTCCTGATCTCAGTGGGAATTCTTTCAGCTTTTCACCATTGAGAATGTTGTTCGCTGTGGGTTTGTCATATATGGCCTTTATCATGTTGAGGTAGGTTCCTGTTATGCCCACTTTCTGAAGGGTTTTTTATCAGAAATGGGTGTTGGATTTTGTCAAAGGCTTTTCCCATGTCTATTGAGAGGATCATATGTTTTTTATTCTTCAGTTTGTTAATGTGGTGTATCACACTGATGGATTTGTGGATAATGAAGAACCCTTGCATCCCTGGGATAAATCCCACTTGATCATGATGTACAATCCTTTTAATGTATTGTTGGATGCGGTGTGCTAGTATTTTGTTGAGTTTGTTTGCATCGATGTTCATCAGTGAAATTGGCCTATAGTTTTCTTTTTTTGTGGAATCTTTTTCTGGTTTTGGTACCAGGGTGATGGTGGCCTTATAGAATGAGTTTGGGAGTGCCCCTTCCTCTGCAATTTTTTGAAATAGTTTCAGAAGGAGAGGTGTTAGTGCTTCTCTAAATGTTTGATAGAATTCACCTGTGAAGCCATCTGGTCCTGGACTTTTGTTTGTTGGAAGTTTTTAAATCACAATTTCAATTTCACTACTTGTATTTGGTCTGCTCATCTTTTCTATTTCTTCTTGGTTTAGTCTTGGAAGATTGTGCTTTTCTAAGAATTTGTTCATTTCTTCTAGGTTTTCCATTTTGTTGGCACAGAGTTGCATATATAAATAATAGTCTCTTATGATCCTTTGTATTTCTGTGATGTCCGTTGTTACTTCTCCTTTTTCGTTTCTAATTTTATTGATTTGAGTCCTCTCTCTTTTTTGCTTGATAAGTCTGGCTAGGGGTTTATCAATTTTGTTGATCTTTTCAAAGAACCAGCTTTTCGTTTTGTTGATCTTTTCTATCGTTAAGACGGTGGAATAGAAGGACTGGAGCTCAATTTCTCTCCTAAAAACAACAAAATTCACAATGAGAGACTGAGCACTCTTCACTCAAATGGACTGGAAACCTTAAAAAAGATATCCTACTCCAGAAGAAAAAGAGGAGGACACAAAAAGAGGTAGGAGGGGCGATTTCACGATATAAACAACCCCATACCTCCTGGTTGGGAAGTGCCACAGACTGGTAACTAAGTAGTTCACAGAGACTCACCTACAGGTGTGAGAGTTCTGAGTCCCACATCAAACTCTCACGTGTGAGGATCTGACACGGGGAGAAAGAGCCCCGGAGCATCTGGCATTGAGGCTCCACTGGAAGGCGAAAACGGAAGCCCCATTCTTAAAAGGTGCACACAGACTTTCACTTGCACTGGGTCCTAGGGCAAAGCAAAGTCTCCATGGGAATCTGAGTCAAACCTGACTGCAGTACTTGGAGGACATCCTGGGAAAACAGGGGTGAACATGGCTTGTTGTGAGGGAAGGGCATTGAAAGCAAAGCTCTCGGGAATATTCAGCAGCAGTGCTTTTTTCTGGAGGTGGCCATTTTGGGAAAATATGGCCCCACCCGTCAGTCAGTGCTGAGAACCCCCAGGGCAAACAACAACCCAGGTGGGATCACAGCCCCACCCCTCAGTAAACAGGCTACCTAAAGACCCCTCAGGCACACAGCTGCCTCTAATCCCACGCAGAGACTAAGCCCCACCCACCAGAGGGATTAGAATCAACTCCACCTACCAGTGGGCAGGCATCAGCCCCTCCCATCAGGAAGCCTACAACAAGCCCCCCATACTGACTTCAGCAAAAAGAGATGCAAAATACAATAACTGAAATAAAAAATTCACTAGAAGCAGCTAACAGCAGAATACAGGAGGCAGAAGAACCATTAAGCGAGGTGGAGGACAGATTAGTGGAAATCACAAATGCGGAACAGAAAAGAGAAAAAAGACTGAAAAGAAATGAAGAGAGTCTCAGAGAACTCTGGGACAATGTTAAACGCACCAACATCCATATTATAGGGGTGACAGAAGGAGAAAAGTGAGAGAAGGGGACAGAAAAAATATTTCAAGAGATAATAGCCAAAAACTTCCCTAACATGGGGAAGGAATCACTCACTCAAATCCAGGAAGCACAAGGAGTACCATATAAAATAAACCCAAGGGAGTTCCCGTTGTGGTGCAGTGGTTAACGAATCCAACTAGGAGGTTGCGGGTTCGATCCTTGCCCTTGCTCAGTGGGTTAACGATCTGGCATTGCCATGAGCTGTGGTGTAGGTTGCAGACGCGGCTCAGATCCCGCGTTGTTGTGGCTCTGGTGTAGGCCGGTGGCTACAGCTCCAATTCGACCCCTAGCCTGGGAACCTCCATTTTTACATGTAAGGATAACTTGATCCCCTTGCTGCACAGTGGGAAAATAAAAAATAAATAAATAAAATAAAATAAACCCAAGGAAGAACACCCTGAAACACATAATAATCAAATTGATCAAAATTAAAGACAAGGAGAAAATCTTGAAAGCAGCTAGGGAAAAGAAACAAATCACATACAAGGGAACCCCAATAAGGTTATCAGCAGATTTTTCAACAGAAACTCTGCAGGCCAGAGGGAGTGGCATGATATACTGACGTGATGAAAGGAAAAAACCTCTAACCAAGATTACTCTACCCAGCAAGGCTCTCATTCAGATTTGAAGGAGAAATCAAAGCCTTCACAAATAAGCAAAATCTGAGATAATTCAGCAACATTAAACCAGCCTTACAGCAAATACTAAAGGAACTTCTCTAGGCAGAAAAGAACAAAAGAAAGAGGAAAGAAAAAAGAGCAGCAAAAGAAAATCCAAAGTAATTAATAAAATGGCAATAACAACATACATATCAAAAATTACCTTAAATATTAATGGAATAAACGCCCCAACCAAAAGGCATAGACTGGCTGAATGGATACAAAAACAAGACCCATATATGTGCTGTCTTCAAGAGACCCACTTCACTTCTAGGGACACACACAAATTGAAATTGAGAGGATGGAAGAAAATATCTCATTTTGATTTTGACTTGCATTTTTCTAGTAATTAGAGATGTTAGCATCTTTTCATCTGCCTGTTAGCCATCTGTATGTCTTCTTTGGAGAAATGTCTGTTTAGGTCTTCTGCCCATTTTTCGATTGGGTTGTTTATTTATTTATTTCTTTTTCTATTGAGCTGTATGACTTTATATATTTTGGAAATTAGTACCTAATTTGTTGCCTCATTTTCAAATACTCCCATTCTGAGTATTGATTTTTCATTTCACTTATGATTTCCTTTGCTGTGCAAAAGCTTTTAGGTTTAATTAGGTCCTATTGTTTATTTTTGCTTTTATTTTCATTACTCTAAGTGACATATCCAAAAAAAATATTGCTGCAGTTTGAGTCAAGAAGTGTTCTGCCTATGTTTTCCTCTAGAAGTTTTATAAT
Organism: Phacochoerus africanus; assembly: GCF_016906955.1. Lineage (NCBI taxonomy): Eukaryota > Metazoa > Chordata > Mammalia > Artiodactyla > Suidae > Phacochoerus > Phacochoerus africanus. Next base: position 164,431,036 of record NC_062546.1, on the reverse strand, counting down.
ATCTGGTCTTACATTTAGACCTTTAATCCATTTTTAGTTTATTTTTGTATATGGTGTTAGAGAAGGTTCTAATTTCATTCTTTTACATGTTACTGTCCAGTTTTCCCAGTTCTTTTCTCCATTGTATATTCTTGCCTCCTTTGTCATAGATTAATTGACCATATGTGTGTGGATTTACTTCTGGCTTTCTGTCCTGTTTCATTGCCCTATATTTCTGTGTTTGTGCCATTACCATACTGTTTTGATTTCTATAGCTTAGCAGTATATTCTGAAGTCATAGAGTTGTGATTGTTCCAGCTTCATTCTTCTTTCTCAGAGTTGCTTTTGGTATTTGGTGTATTTTTTGTTCCATACAAATTTAAAAATTATTTGTCCTAGTTCTGTGAAAAATGATAGGATTTGCATTAAATCTGTAGATTGCCTTGGGTAGTGGCATGGTCATTTTAACAATATTGATTCTTCCAATCTAAGAACAATAATGCATCTTTCCATTTGCCTGTGTCATCTTCATTTCTTTCAGTATCATCTTAGAATTTTCAGAGTACAGGTCCTTTGCCTTCTTACGTAGGTTTTTTCCTAGGTATTGTATGCTTTTTGTTGTTATGTTAAATGTGATTATTTCCTTAATTTCTCTTTCTGGTATTTTGTTTTTAGTGTATAGAAATGCAATAGTTTTCTGTATATTAATTTTGTATTGTGAAACTTTACCAAATTCATTGATAAACTCTCATGGTTTTCTCATGGTTGTCTTTAGGATTTTCTGTATAAAGTGTCATGTCATCTGCAAACAGTGGCAGTTTTACTGCTTTCTTTCCAATTTGGACTCTGTTTATTTCTTTTTCTTCTCTAATTACTGTGACTAGGACTTCCAAAAACTATGTTGATTAAAAGTGGCAAGAGTGGGCAGTCTTGTCTTGTTCCACACATAGAGGGAATGCTTTCAGCTTTTTACCATTGACTATGATATTATCTGGGATTTATTATATGTGGCCTTTATAATTTTGAGATATGTTCCCTCTATGCCTATTTTCTGGAGAGTTTTTATCATTAAATGGATGTTGAATTTTATCAAAAGCTTTTTTTTCTGCATTTATTTAGATGATCATATGGCTTTTATATTTCAAGTCGATAATGTGGTATATCACACTGATTGATTTGCAGATATGGAAAAATCCTTGCATATCTGGGATAAATCCCACTTGAGCATGTTTTATGACCCTTTTTAATGAATTGTTAGATTCAGTTTGTTAGCATTTTGTTGAGAATTTTGGCATCTATGTTTGTGTGTGTGTGTGTGTGCATGTGTGCATGTGTAGTGAAAGAATGAATATGATGAAAGATTGCTTTAAATTAAATAATCTGACTATAGGTAAAAATCGTGAAATCAGAGTTAAATATTAACTTTAAAGTCACATACAGCAAATTAATATTTTTGTCAAGTGATCACTTAACCAATATTTGAACATTTTCAAAGATTGTGTATTTAAAACTGGTCATTTTATCCTGAAAAAGTCTGAATGTTAGTAAACTGAATTTATGATTAGGTATATAAATTTTTTAATCTGAAAAATGTGAATTTACACAAATAACCTAAAAATTCATTGGTAAGTGAATGAAACCATAGAAACTGTTCAACACAGACATAGTGTTTAAACATTAGTTATGGGGAATGACCCAAGTCATAGAGGATCAAGAAGAAAAACATGAACTTTCAATTTTATATGATTCACAGATTATCAACTGTCATTTTAAAATCACTCAAGGTTTTGAGCAAAACAACATTTAGCACTACCCTAGGGCCAGTTCCAGCTGTATCTGCATTCTAGACAGATTGGGGGTGTGTCAGCAGTACTTATCATTCAGCTGTTCACCAAGCCCCACTGCCAAGATGAAGGGTCATCAGATACACATGGCATCTCTGTACCGTTTGCTAATATACATGGGCAGTAAGCAATACAATGTATCTAGGGTTAGAAAAAATATAAAAATACCTTTTACTCTCTTGAATCAAGTTTATATGATGCGCATTTGATTTTATCATCAAAATTTTATTTCAAGGACTAAAAAGATGTACCTCCATGTAAGCATTATAAAATTATTCACTACACTTCATTTCTTTTACAGAGGAATTAATGTTTACTGTTTATTGTCCATTATGTGTTACACACTAGGTTGATTCAATAATTGATGAATTACTCTTATTCAGAAAAAAAAAATTGAATGTGTATACCTTTAGGTTTAAGTCTGTCCTTTTTTCCCATGACTTTGTTCTTTTTCTAAACTAATCATGGGCTTACATAACAATATGTCAGAAGACCACTTGAAATCACAATGTATCCTAAATATCTGCTAGGGAATTTACTATAGCATTGAGAACTGGGCAGTGTATACAAGTATTTTTCCCATTCCTGAAAATGACCCTATACAATAGTACCTGCACCTGTACTCCCTTTTCCCAGCAAATTGTTATAACCTCAATTTCATCTTCCTAGAAGATACCTGTCTCTAATGAAAAAGTATTTCCTTTATATAAGTTCATAAAAGCATTGTCACAGTACCAAGTTTTAAGTCCCGATAGAAAGTTGCTCACTTTTGACTTTCAGGCAACACTTTCAAAAAGATGTAAGCCAATGTATATAATTTTCTTTTACTGTTTCCATCTCTTCCATAATTTGTGTATTAGAATTTTGTAGAATAGGGTGGGATTCTGTCCAGCTGAACTCAGAGAATAAAGGAACAAAAATGAATTATTTTAATATTCCTAATAAATATGTAAGTGGAAAAATGACCTTTGATTTACAGCACTTTATTCAGCTCTGTATAAGATGGAAGAAATCATAGTTTTCTATTATTAAATTAATGTTAAAAGACTGTTCCATGGCATAAAAATGATTATTCCATTGGATATTCATAAAATTATTTAAACAGAGAGAGCCATTTAAATGTGCAGTTAAATAGGGATCTTATGTTCCATATTTAGAAAATAAGATATATCGTAATTTTATTTATTTCATAAATGAAGACAAAAGGTAGAGAATAGTGACTAGATAACTTTAATAAATTTTCTCAACTGAAGACTATTTCAGGTTGTGATTTAATTCACTGAATCTTGAAATGGCTCATATTGAAGTAGCTGGAGTTTTGTTGATTAATGTGCTACTATGCGTACGGTAGGATGAAAAATTAATAGGGAGAGACAGATTGTTATATGAGCTAAACAAATCTAATTCAGTCCTGAACATTAGATGAAAAGATAGAAATAATGTAATGACAAATTATTTTACAAAAGAATCATATCTGTGTCTTTCATATAAATTCAATAAACTTTTTACATAACTGTAAGAAAAATGTGCTTTCACTAGTTTGCTTTTGTTTTGCAGAGCCAACTCGATTTGCTATCATGGCAAAAAATCTTCAAGTTTATTTTCCACCAGTCTACAACCCACTAGTTTTTGCTTTACCCATGTTTCATGGTTGTGACTGACATGTAATTGAGTGTTTTGAGTATTAGTTCACCTACTGTGTTTAGTGATGTGTGTGTGATCCTTTAAGTATACTTGAGATAAAGTGTTATTTTTCTGTGCTCAGATTCATTGTTTTTAGAGTAGAACACCTGTGGTGGAGGACAGTCAGGGCATCTATGGTTTTGAAAAAAAGTCATTGGGAACTAAATTACATAGAAACATTAGTTCCTGTGAAAGTTTACGTGTTTCTTAGTTAAGGCCTCCATAGTTAACAACAATTTTCCATTCTTATATCACTTATGGGCCATTGTCTTTTTTTAATCTATGCTACTGCTACCTGTGATATTTCAGAGAAATTCTTTTGAATTTTAGAGTAAGTGAAGATAAAGAACATTTTTTAGCTTGATTAAAATGAAATATTAAATCATTCCTTTCAAACCTTTGCTCTAGGCCAAGAGACAGGTAGGATTTGCTATTAAAACTCAGATGATTAGAAGACATGTGTACTACTTATTCTGCTGTGTGTGTATGCATATGTGTATGCCCATGTGTATACATTGTAAATGTATATATTCAGGGCTTCTATGCTCAGTCATTAAATAGGATATATTCCTTTTCTATTTAAGTGATATGATGTCCAGATGAACCAGACAAAACTCTTTTTTTCCTTCTTTCATAATACCAACCATTACATTTGTAAATATGGAAATTTATAATACTTTATAGACATTTCTAATCTTAATAAAGTGCTGAGTCTCTTAACCCTTTTTTTCCAGATCAACACAGGGTTTGTCTTTTCCATTAAAAACAAAACCAGAGACCCAAGAATTACTTTTTGAAATAGAAAAACAAAACTGAGAACACTTCTCTCTCTCGCAGGATTGAGAAAGGGATGAAATACTGGTTTATACAATCCACTGTTGCATGTAGCCTGAAAATAACACTTGGCATTTAAAAAGAGACCCCCTTCCTTTGACTCATCTTTTTGGAATAAAGTATATAAATAAGAAAACTAGTGATTGGATTATTTTATCTTTGGGATGTGCTGTACTTTATTAATCTTGAATTGTTATTGAAATCCGTTGCACTTTTATATTTTCCTAGGTTCAATCATTGTTTTAGAGAGTAAAATAAATCTAAATAGCTGGAGTTCATTCAGATCAGTGCTCTAGTATTTCTCTTTTACTTTTTTTTTTTTTAGCAATTTTCACATTTTTTGATACGTGGTATGCATTTTGCCTTGATTTGAAATTGCTTGTGAAGGTATGCTGCTGCTTGTGACATCACATGATAGTATAAAAATGACTATTCCATTCTCTTGTGAAAATTACCTGCCATTTAGTTCACATTATCTATTTATCTGTTACTCTCTTTTCTAGTGGTTGATGACTAACAAAAGGCAAAGTCCTTTTTTTCCCCCTGTTGCCTATTTCTGTCAATGCAAGTAAACCACTACAGTATATCTAAGATTTCTCTTTCTACCCTTTATTGTTCAAATTCTTCCAAGCTATATGTTCCTCCTTTTGTGTACTGCCTTCTGATAACTCACAATTTTAGCTTACAAATGTGTTGATTACTCTTTGTTGGAACTCATAGTCCTGTAACCTGAAGCCATAGTAGCTACTGAATTCATTGTATATGTGAATGACATGGAAAATAATAACCCACTACTTTGGCATTTCAGTTTTTTTTTTAATACTTCTCCATTTCAGATTGAGTTCCCCTACCTTTGAATTGCTATTGAACATTGTTTTAATCTACTTGAAGACAAAGATCATATCTTATTTTTCTTTAAATGACTCGCATTGCTTAAGTACAAAATATACAGCCCTTAAATCATTTTTGTATAAATGGTTAGAACAAAAATAGTGTGAATGGTGAAGGGTTTTTTAATATCGCCTTATGTCTTCTCTTCATTGTGGATACTCAAAGATCATTCAGATAATCAGTACAGTTTTGACAATATTAAGTGGAAAGATAAATATCTTTCTACATTATGACTAACTCTTCTCTGCTAACTCTTTCTGGAATACAATTTCCCCCCTTACCTATGAGAGAATAAGGAAAAGAATATGAATAGCTTTGAGCTTAGCTTCTTTATCTCTGCAACTATGATAAAAGTGTGGCATGGGACTAGACAGAGATGGATGGTAGGAAAGAGCTAAGGGGAAAGAGAGAGAGAAAGAGAGAGAAAAGATTTAAGGTACTAGGGCCACACAGATTTAGATTTTAACTCATATGTCTACATTAAACTATATACTTATCTTTTTATGATTGAGTTTAATTAACAGATATGTCCAATTTTGACCTTCAGTTCAGGACAGGGCATTGGCTTCAACTTTTCGGTAATTTAGTCTGCATTTTATCTTGGCATTTTGATTCTTTTTCTCATTAAGGGATACGCTAAGAAGGAGATAGTATTTACTAAGCTTCCTGTTGGAGAGATGAAATTATCTCAGCTCCACAGTGAATTAAGATTCTTATGTTTGTTGGCTGTCTTAAGTTGCTCTTAGTTTCTTGAAGGTAGAAAATAAGACAATCAAGTTCATTTTGCCCAATTAAACAGGGTAACTTTCATGAAAGCAGCTAGAATAGAGCACTTTTTCTTCCTTTCCTCCTCTATCCTTTCATTCTTCTAACATTTTCCTTACAGGCCTTCTTTCTTTTTTTCTACTTTTCTTTCCATTTAAGTCTTCCTTTCTATCTTCCTTTTTTGCTTCCCTCTCTCCTGCTGTCACTTTACTTTGGATTTTAGTGGGTTTCTTCTTTTTTAATCACATTGTATATGCCCAGAGAGACCTAAAAATTTTATATATGTTTTCATAATGTGAATGGAATCATGACCATGTTTACCCCTCAGTAGCTAAAAAACTCTTAACTCACTTGGTTTGATGAAGGAAATAACTTAAAAATGAAGTTCATATATAAATCCTGGAGGTAAATTTTACTTATATTTTGATGTTATTTTCTAAAGATATTACACTGAAACAAGTGTGCTCAAGTGTGTAGTAAAATTGGTCCTTGCATTAATATTGATTTCAAGTTGCAAACAACAAATTTGGTCAATAATCTTTTTTTTTAATTTTTTTTATTTTTGGCTTTTTGGCTTTTGAGGGCCACACCTGTGGGCATATGGAGGTTCCCAGGCTAGGGGTCGAAGCAGAGCTGTAGCCTCTGGCCTACGCCAGAGCCACAGCAACACCAAATCCGAGCTGTACCTGCAACCTACACCACAGCTCATGGCAATACTGGATCCTTAACCCACTGAGCAAGGCCAGGGATCGAACCTACCACCTCATGGTTCCTAGTCGGATTTGTTTCTGTTGCACCATGACGGGAACTCCCTCAATAATCTAATTATTATTATTACATATGATTAAATCTGAAAGGACTGTAACTATACCATGGGTGCAAGGAAAGTTTTTATAAATTGCTACAGCATTTCATTGTTTGTATTAGGATGCATTGTCATCCTCCGGCAGTGCTGTAAAATGTAGTGATTCTTCTCTAATGTAGACCAATTAGAATGGGGCTTAGAAATTGTTTCAACATTTTTAAATAATGCATTGTTTCCATGAGTTATTCACAATAACATACAATAAAAAATCTTGCTAAGTCAATATGCTTGACCTGTTTTTGAAGGGTGTAGGATGAGTATTTGTTGATATTTGAATAAGGTATTTTAATTAATTAATTAATTGTCTTTTTTTTTGTCTTTTTAGGGCCACACCCACGGCATATGGAGGTTCCCAGGCTAGGAGTCGAATTGGAGCTACGCTGCTGGCCTACCACAGCAACTCCAGATCCAAGCCATGTCTGTGACCTACACAACAGCTCAAGGCAACACTGGATCCTTAACCCACAGAGCAAGGCCAGGGATCAAACCCATGTCCTCATGGATACTGGTCGGATTTGTTAACTGCTGAGTCACCATGGGAACTTCTGAAGAGGTTATTTTAGTAGGAAGACACCTTGAAAAAAGGAAATGAAACTATTGGCTTTATATGAAACTATTGGCTTTATATGAAAAGTACTGGAATTAGGCAAGAAGATAATGTATCTCATTGACTATTGAGAGAAGAAATATCATAAAGTCCATTCTTCCTTATAAATTGTTAGATTCTGAGTATTAGGCAAATTTCAAGGGGTAGTATGTAAGCATAAATACACACAAAAAATGAAAGTTATTTGAAATGAAGATCTTCTGTCCCATTCTCTGTGCTCTGGTCACATACATAAGCATGGACTTCATTAGAGACAGGATTCTGATATTAGGAATGTTCTGATATTAGAGGATATCTAGTCCATCTGTTTCATTTGATAAATGTGGCAAATAAATCACAAAGAGGTTACAAAGACTTGCCCAGGTTAGCAGATGTCGTCTCCAATTTCAGGTTGGGACTTGGGCACCTTCTTTTTCACTATTCTATGTTAAAATTATTTGATAACTGATAATTTAATTTAATCTATTTAAATATGGTTAGTCTTCTTAATACTGTGGATCTGTATGTGATCCTGTTAAAAATATATTAATCATTTCCTTTTTTATTTTGCCATTAAACCAATTCAAGAAAATCATCAACATTAGCAAAAACAAAAACATAATGGGAAGTCTGTCTGCCTTGAATTTACGTCTTTAATTTGGTCTAACCTTCATATCATACTTCCAGTGATCAACTGAAGAAGACAATAGCAGTTTAGCCCTTTTGGTTGAAATATATTTCAATCCCACATAGTTAAAATTTTCCTTTATCCCTGAATTCATTTCATGCTAATTTTCTGCGTTTTTACTATTATTCTTACTCCCAGTCTATTTTCTTCACCTGCTACATTTGACACAATCAATTTTATTGTTGTTAAAGTTTAGTTGATTTATGATATTTTTAGGGGTAAAGCATAGTGATTCATTATTTCTATAGGCTGTAGTCCATTAAAAGTTTTTACAAAATATTGAGTGTAATTTCTTGTGCTGTGCAATGTATCCTTGTTGCTTATGTATTATATATGTAGTAGTTTTTTAAATTTTTTTATTACTCAATGAATTTATTACATTTATAGTTGTACAATGATCATCACAATCCAATTTTATAGGATTTCCATAAATTTCCCCCAGTGCATTCCCCCACCCCCCGAACTGTCTCCTTTGGAAACCACAAGTTTTTCAAAGTCTGTGAGTCAGTATCTGTTCTGCACAGAAGTTCATTCTGTTCTTTTTTTAGATTCCACATGTCAATGAAAGCATTTGATGTCTCACTTTATGACTGACTTCACTTAGCATGATAATTTATAGGTCCATCCATGTTGCTAAAAATGTTGGTACTTTGTTCCTTTTAATGGCTGAGTAATATTCCATTGTGTATATGTACCACATCTTCTTTATCCACTCCTCTGTCATATCTTAATCAGATACTGCTATCCACCTTTCTCCCTCCCCTCTTCCTTTTGGTAACCACTGGTTTGTTTTCATAATGGTGAGTCTGTTTCTGTTTTGTGATATGCATTTGTTTGTTGTATTTTTTAGATCCCACATGTAAGTAATGTAATATAGTATTTGTCTTTTTCTGTCAGACTTATTTCACTAAGCATAATATTCTCTAGGTGCATCAACATTGTTGCAAATGGTAGGATTCATTGGATGGCTGAGTAATATCCCATTGTGTGTGTGTGTGTATACTATACACCACATCTTCTTTATCCATTCACTGATGGACACTTGGGTTTCTTCCATATTTTGGCTATTGGAAATAATGCTGCTATGAACTTTGGGTTGCGTGTATCTTTTTGAATAGGAGTTTTCATTTTTTTTGCAGATACATACCCAGGTGTGGAATTGCTGGATATGGAAGTTCTCTTTTTAGTTTTTTGAAGAAACTTCATAGAGTTTTCCATAGTGGATGTACCAATTTATGTACCACAAACAGTGTACAAGGGTTCCCTTTTCTTTACATCCTCTCTAACATTTGTTATTTGTAGGCTTTTGGATGATAGATATCCAAACAGGTATGAAATGATATCTCATAGTTTTGATTTGCATTTCTCTCATAAGAAGCAATACTGAGAACCTTTTCTTGTGCCTATTAGCCATCTGTATGTCTTTTTTGGAAAAATATTTAGTCATGTCTCCTAGCCATTTTTAAATTAGTTGTTTGTTTTTGGTTATTGCATTGTATGAGCTGTTTATATTTTTATATTATGTTACATATATATTTTATATTTTTGATATTAACTGCTTGTTGGTCATATCTTTTGTGAAAACGTTCTATTCAGTAGGTTGCCTTTTGTTTTGTAAAGGTTTCTTTCTGTGCAAAAGCTTTTAAATTTATTTAGGTCCTAGCAGTTCCTGTTGTGGTTCAGTATGTTAAGAACCCAACATAGTGTCTGTGAGGATATGGATTTGATCCCTGGCCTTAATTAGTGGGTTGAGGATTGTGGTGTGGGCCTGCAACTCTGATTCAACCTCTAGCCCAGGAACTTCCATATGCTTCAGGAAGAATAGAAAAAAAAAGAAGAAAAAAAGGAAGAAAAAAAATTGTTTATGTCCTATTTGACTATTTTTCCTCTCAGAGACAGGGATCCAAAAAAATAATGCTGTGATTTTTGTCAAAGGGCGTTCTATGTTCTCTTCTAGGAATTTTATGATGTCATGTTTCATATTTAGGTCTTTTATCCATTTCGAGTTTCTTTTTCTATATGATGTGAGGAAATATTCTATTTGCATTATTTTACATGCAGCTGCCTAATTTTCCCAGCACCACTGTTTGAACACTAACTTTTCTCTATTGTTTATACTTGCCTCCTCTGTCGTAGGTTAATTGACCATATGTGTGAGGGTTCATATTGGGCTATTTTGTTCCATTGATCTATGTGTATGTTTTCATGTCAGGACCATACTGTCTTTGTTACTTACTGTAGCTTTCTAGTATAGTCTAAAATCAGGGAGCATGGTATCTCCAGCATTGTTATTTATTATCAAAATTGCTTTGGCAATTTGAGGTCTTTTGTGCTGCCATATAAATTTTAGGATTACTGTTCTAATTCTGTGAAAAATTTCATGGCTATTTTGATAGGGATTGCATTGAATCTGAGAATTGGCTTGGGTATTATGTCCATTTTAACAATGTTAACTTTTCCAGTACAAGAGCAAAAAATATCTTTCCTTTTTCTTTTTTGGCCACACCTGCAGCATGCAGAATTTCCCAGGCCTGAGTTTAAGCCCATGCCACAGCATCCATCCAACCCACTGCAGTGACAATGCCAAATAAGTAACCCACTGAACCACACAGGAACTCCTCTTTCCATTTTTTTCTTTTAAATATCATGTTCAATTTCCTTTGTCAGAGTTTTGTAATTTTCAGAGTACAGGTCTTTCATTTACTTGTTAAGTTTATCTCCAGCTCCTTTTTTTTTTTTTTTCTTTTTGATGTGATCTTAAATGGGATTATTCTCTTGCTTTCTCTTCCTGATAGTTCATTATTAATAAATAGAAAAAACAACCTATTTCTGTATGTTAACCTTACATCCTGAAGCTTTCCTGAATTCATTTATTATTTCTAATAGTTTTGTGGGGGAGATGTTAGAGTTTTCTAAAAATAGTATCATTTCATCTGCAAATAGTGACAGTTTTACTTCTTTTCTTCCAATAAGGATGTGTTTTATTTCTTTTTCTTGTTTGATTTCTGTGTCTAGGACTTACAGTCTGATTTCTGTGTCTAGGGCTTTTATTTAACTGTGTTAAATAGAAGTGGTAAGAGTGGGTATCCTTGTTTTGTTACTATATTTAGAGGAAAGCTTTTAGCTTTTCATCATTAAGTATGCTAACTGTGTCTTCATCACAAGTGCCCTTTATTATGTTAAGATGTGTTCCATATATACACATCTCATGAGAGTTTTTTGTTATGAATGGGTGTTGAATGTTGGCACATGTTTTTTCACTGTCTATTGAGAAAATCATGTGATTTTTACTTTTCCTCTTATTAATGTGGCATGCCACATTGACTGACTTGCAAATGTTGAAACTTCTTGGCATCCTGGATAATTCCAACTTGATCATAATGCATAATATTTTTTTATACTGTTGAATTTGATTTACTAATACTTTATTAAGAATTTTTGTGTCTATATTCATCTAGGATCCTGCCCTGTGATTTTCTTTTTTTGTAGCATCTTTTTCTGATTTTGGTATATCAGGGTAATGATGGCTTTGTAGAATGAATTTGTGAATTCTACAAAGAGAATTTTCCCTTCTCTTTAGTTTCTTGGAACAGTTTGAGAAGGATAGGTATTTTCTCTCTTTATAGACCAGAATTCCTTCGGTCCTAGATTTTGTTTTCTGGATTTTGTTTTTATTACAAATTCAATTTCACTACCTATAATCAGTCTGTCAAATTTTTGTTTCTTTTGACTCAGTATGGTAGATTGTATGTTTCTAGAAATGTGTCTGTTTCTTCCAGGTTGTCCAATTTGTTGCCATATAACTAGAGTATTCAGTCTCTCTTTTTTTTTTTTTGATTGGTTTGGACTCACAGCCACTTTATTACTTGTTTTTCTAGTTCTTTCTTTTGTTTTTTTCCATTATGGGTTAATGATATTCTTTATTAGTATGCTGTGTTTCTTTGTTTTCAGTTTTTGTATATCTATTGAAGGTTTTTGATTCCTGGTTATTGTGGTGTTTATATATATTGACATATAATTATATCTACTTGTTTTGAACTGGAAGTCATTTAAGCTCAAACATGTTGTAAAAGATCTACATTTTTTACTCCCCTCCCCATCATTTTATGTATTTGATGTCACAATTTACATCTTCAAGTTTATCCCTTAACTATTTATTGTATTCTTGGTTGATCATATAAATTTTTTGTTTCATCTTTGTACTAACTTATCTAAGTGATTGGTCCTCAGGTCTTACTATATACTGGGCTTTACCAGGTGGATTTCCCCTTTCCTATAGAGTCTTACTTCTTTTCCTCTTAGAGAAGTCCTTTTAACATTTCTTTTAGAGTGGAATTTTATTATTATTATTATTATTATTAGGGCAATTACGATGTTTTATTTATTTTATTTATTTTTATTTAATGATTTTTTTCCATTATAGCTGGTTTACAGTGTTCTGTCATTTTTCTACATTAAAAAAAGGTGACCTAGTCACACATACACATTCCTTTTTTTCACATTATCATGCTACATCATAAATGACTAGATGTAGTTCCCAGTGCTATGAAGCAGGATCTCATTGCTAATCCATTCCAAAGGCAATAGTTTGCATCTATTACCCCAAATTCCCAGTCCATGCCACTCTCTCCCCCTCCCCTTTGGCAACCACAAGTCTGTTCTCCATGTCCATGATTTTCTTTTCTGTGTAAGGTTCATTTGTGCTGTATATTAGATTGTAGATATAAGTGATATCATATCATATTTGACTTTCTCTTTCTGACTTCCTTCCCTCAGTATGAGAGTCTCTAGTTCCATCCATGTTGCTGCAAATGGCATTATTTTGTTCTTTTTTATGGCTGAGTAGTATTCCATTGTGTATATATACCACATCTTCCGAATCCAGTCATCTGTTGATGGACATTTGGGTTGTTTCCATGTCCTGGCTATTGTGAATAGTGCTGCAATGAACATTTGGCTGCATGTGTCTTTTTCAAGGAAAGTTTTGTCCAGTTATATGTCCAAGAGTGGGATTGCTGATCATATGGTAGTTCTATATATAGATTTCTAAGGTACCGCCATATTATTCTCCATAGTGGTTGTACCAATTTACATTTCCACCAAACAGTTCAGGAGAGTTCTCCTTTCTCCACACCCTCTCCAGCATTTGTTATTTGTGGACTTATTAATGATGACTGTTCTGACTGGTGTGAGGTGGTATTTCATAGTAGTTTTGATTTGCATTTCTCTAATAGTCAGAGATGTTGAGCATTTTTTCATGTGTTTGTTGGCCATCTGTATATCTTCTTTGGAGAAATGTTTATTAAGATCGTTTGCCCATTTTTTAATTGCATTGTTGGCTTTTATGCTGTTGAGTTATATAAATTGTTTGTATATTTTAGAGATTAAGCCCTTGTCAGTTGCATTGTTTGAAACTATTTTTTCCCCATTCTGTAAGTTGTCTTTTTGTGTATTTATTTTTTTATGGTTTACATTGCTGTGAAAAACCTTGTCAGTTTTATTAGGTCCCATTGGTTTATTTTTGCTTTTATTTCTGTTGCTTTGGGAGACTGACCTTAGAAAACATTTGTAAGGTTGATATCACAGAATGTTTTGCCTATGTTCTCTTCTAGGAGTTTGATGGTGTCTTGTCTTACATTTAATTCTTTAAGCCACTTTGAGTTCATTTTTGTGCATGGTGTGAGGGTGTGTTCCAATTTCATTGATTTACATGTAACTGTGCAGTTTTCCCAGCACTGCTTGCTGAAAAGACTCTCTTTTTCCCACTTTATATTCTTGCCTTCCTTTTTCGAAGATTTATTGACCATAGGTGTCTGGGTTTATTTCTGGGTTCTCCATTCTGTTCCATTGGTCTGTCTGTCTGTTTTGGTATCAGTACCACACTGTCTTGATGACTGTGGCTTTATAATATTGCCTGAAGTCTGGGAGAGTTATGCCTCCTGCTTGGTTTTTGAGGTTCCATTTAAATTTTTGGATTGTTTGTTCTAGTTCTGTGAAAATGTCATGTGTAATTCAATAGGTATTGCATTGAATCTGTAGATTGCTTTACATAGTATGGCCATTTTTACGATATTAATTTTTCCAACCCAGGAGCATGAAATGTTTCTATTTCTTTACATCTTCTTTAATTTCCTTGATGAATATTTTATAGTATTCAGCATATAAGTCTTTCACCTCCTTGGTCAGGTGTATTCCCATGTATTTGATTTTTTTGGGTGCAATTTTAAATGATATTGTATTTTTATATTCCTTTTCTAATATTTCATTGTTAGTATACAGAAATGTGACTGATTTCTGAATGCTAATTTTATATCCTTCTGCTTTGCTGAATTTGCGATCAGTTTGAGTAGTTTTGGGGTTGAGTCCTTAGGGTTTTCTATATGCAGTATCATGTCATCTGCTTACAGTGACAATTTTACCTCTTGTCTTCCAATTTGGATACCTTTTATTTCTTTTGTTTGTCTGATTGCTGTGGTTAGTACTTCCAATACTATGTTGAATAACAGTGGTGAGAGGGGGCATCCTTGTCTTGTTCCAGATTTTAGTGTGAAGGTTTTGAGTTTTCTTCCATTGAGTATTATATTTGCTGTGTGTTTGTCATAAATGGCTTTGATTATGTTAAGGTATGTTCCATCTATACCCACTTTGGTAAGAGTTTTTATCATATATGGATGTTGGACTTTTTCAAATGCTTTCTCTGCATCTATTAAGATGGTCATGTGGTTTTTGACTTTTCTTTTGTTAATGTGGTGTATGATGTAGTTTGATATATGTATGTTCAACCATCCTTGTGAACCTGGAATGAATTCTACTTGGTCCTGGTGTATGATCAATTTTTATGTTGTTGGATTCAGTTGGCGAAAATTTTGTTGACAATTTTTACATCTACATTCACCAAAGATATTGGTCTAGTTTTCTTTTTTGGTAGTACCTTTGTCTGGTTTTGGGTATTAGGGTGATGGTGGCGTCATAGAATGTCTTTGGGAGTGTTCCTTCTTCTTCAACATGTTGGAAAAGCTTAAGGAGGATGGATATAAGTTCCTCTTTGTACAATTGGTAGAATTCGCCTGTGAAACCATCTGGTCCTGGACTTTTATTTGTAGGGAGTGTTTTTAAGACATGTTCAAATTCATTTCTAGAGGTCGGTCTGTTCAGTTGATCTATTTCTTCTTGATTCAGTTTTGGCAGGCTGTAAGTCTCTAGAAAGTTGTCAATTTCTCCTAGGTTTTCAAATCTGTTGACATACAATTGTTCATAGTATTCTTATGGGGTTTTTTTGTATTTCTGCAGCATCTGTTGTGATTTATCCTTTTTCATTTCTTATTTTGTTTATTTCAGTTTTTCTCTCCTCTTCTTGGTGAGTCTGCTCATATAGTAGATTTAATATTGATAAACTTTTAGTTTTTACCTGTCTAAGAAGTTCTTTATCTCTGTGAATGATAATCTTTCTGGGTAGAGTAACCCAAGTTTTATTTTTTTTTCCCTTTCTGCACTTTGAATATCTCATACCATTCCCTTGTGACTTGCAAAGTTTGTGCAGAAAATTCATACGCTAGCCTTACAGGGCTTCTCTTGTACATGACTCTGTTTTTCTCTTTCCACCCTTAGAATTTTCTTGTTACCTTTAACTTTTGCCATTTTGATTATGATATTTGTTGATATGTGTCTATTTAGGTTCATATCTGCTTCCTTGATACCTGTTTTCTTTTTAAGATTTGTGAATTTTACAGCCATCATCCTATCACATACATTTTTGATCTCTTTTTCTCTTCTCCTTATGCAACTCCAAAAATGGAAATATCTGTACTCTTAATATTATCTCAGAAAGATCTTAAACTGTTCTCATGGAGTTCCCATTGTGGCACAGCAGAAATGAGTAAAATTCATATCCATGAACATGCAGGTTCAATCTCTGGCCTTGCTCAGTGGGTCAGGGATCACACATTGTTCTGAGCTGTGGTGTAGGTCACAAACACAGCTTGTGTCCCACATTACTGCAGATGTGGCTGTGGCTGGCAGCTGTAGCTCCAATTCAACCCCTAACCTGGGGAATTCCATATGCTGCAAGTACGGCCCTAAAAACAACAACTGTTCTCTCTCTCTCTCTCTTTTTTTTTTGGTCTTTTTATGGCCACACAGTATATGGAGTTTCCCAGGCTTGGGGTCGAATTGGAGCTGTAGCCACTGGCCTACACCACAGCCATAGCAATGACAGATCTGAGCTGCATCTGCAACCTACACCACAGCTCACAACAACACCGGATCCTTAACCCACTGAGTGAGGCAAGGGATCTAACCTGTGTGCTCATGGATACTAATCAGATTTGTTTCCACTGAGCCACAACAGGAACTCCTATTCTTAATTTTTTTAATTTGTTTTTCTTTTTACTATTCTGATTGGGTGGTTTCTAGTCTATCTTTTCAATAACTTATCCATTCTTCTATATTACTTGGTCTGTTATTCATTCATTTTAGTATCCTTTTTATTTTAGTTATTAAATACTTTATTTCTGATTGGGTCTTTTTATATTGTCTAGTTTCTTTTTAAATTTCTTACTGTGTTCATCTATTATTTTTCTTAATTTAGTAAACATTCTCTTTTTTTTCTTTCTTTTTTTTTTGTCTTTTTTGAGGACTGCACCTGAAGCATATTGAGGTTCCCAGGCTAGGAGTCTAATCGGAGTTACAGCCACTGGCCTTTGCCACAGCAACACCAGATCTGAGCTGCCGCATCTGTGACCTACACCACAGCTCATGGCAATGGCTGATCTTTAACCCACTGAGTGAGGCCATGGATCGAACCCACAACCTCATGGTTCCTAGTTGCATTCGTTTCTGCTGTGCCATGATTGCAACTCCTAATTTAGTAAACATTCTTATTAATAATGCTTTGAGTTTTTTGATAAATTGTCTACTTCTCTTCCATTGTTTATTCTTGCAGGCATTTTCCCTTGTTTTTCATTTGAGACTAGTTTTATTCTCAAATTTTGCTTAACTTCCTTGGCCTCTGTGAATTTATTTGAACCAGTTATCTATTTTGGTCTTAAAGGGGTGTCCTTATGTGGTGGCATCCATATATAGACTGCTGTGCCCAAGGTCTTAGTTGGGAAATGTGGATTTAATGTGGATACAAGTCACATCTTTCCTCAGGATGTGTGACAGATATCACTTGGTGGGATTTGGGGCTGGAGAGGGAGGGACTAGAGCTGGAGCCAGGTGTGAGATGGGGCTTCCCCTCTGCTCATTTCCCATCACCACCCTATCAGAGGTAAGATCTGATCCTAAGTTGCTATGAAAGAAGTCCTGAGAGTCTGTCTTAAGCTGACTCTCTTCCCTTTATGTGTGTGATTTTCCATCTCCCAACACCATGACCCTTGCCCAGAGGTGATGAGTACTAAAGCAAGAGGGGCCCATGTGAGCTCTTGACACTCATATGAGTCATTATTTCTATTTACTTTCAATAAACAGTCTCCCAAGTCTACCTCTGGCCCCTTGGTCTCCACCTGGGCACTGTCTAATATAATAAAGGCCCAGACATATTTAATTCATCATGTTTATGAAGGTGATAAATATTAGTTGCACTTCATAAATGCAGTTTCTCCATTAATGTACTAGCACTTCACTATTGTAAAGAGTATTCATTTTGAAATTTGAACAAATAAACATTCCATTTCAATAGGTATCATATATCAAGTTTAAGCTGTGAGAAAGACAAGGATTGAATTTTTGAAAGAACTCCCTGAGAAAAAGTTTAATGATTCTTAATAAGAAGCACACAACACTAAACCTCATTTGGATAGGTATAATAAATTAATAGAAAGAATAGATGGGGGCGTTTGTGGTCAGATTTCCTGAGGTTATTTCTTTTTCTATGTAAGTCTCTGTTCTTACCACAGGAAGAAGAGTAGAGGGTAATGCTTTATTTATATCAAATGTAGATAAATTGGTTTCAATGGGATCATTTAGAGAATTTGAAATACTCTCTACATGGGGGTACACTATGGATTTGTCTGACTCACTACTGAGGATGATGAGGAGAGTGAACAGAGGGCTGGGAAGTAACTGCACTCCCATCAAAGGGTAGGCAAGGACTGCAGCAGTGTTTCCCACTGATGAGATGTGGGCTTCTTTGGGGAGAAAAAGGGCCTGGTACCATGTTAAATCTTGGCCATGAAGATATCCTACAGAATGAGAAGTCTTCAATAGGACAGTCAATATACAGTGGATCACCATATTCAGGAAAATATGAGAATGATGGGAAGTGCCAAATGAAGTAGAGACATCTCCTTGCTAGAAGACTACCGTTCACTAGCCAGTGAGAACTTTTGTGTCTTATTTCTAGCTATCCTCTTTATTTTCCCTACTATGAATCAAAACTGCAGCTCAAATAAGTGTTGGTTGTAAAATGCAGGCTGAAAGATAAAAGCCAAACACAGTCCCTTCCCCAAAGTGGTTTGCGAGCCAGTTAGTGACCATTACTAGGACAGAGGGTTTGTTTTTCTATTGAATGAAGATGTTTAATATCTTAGACTGGAATCTTAAATGCTGATTTGCTTTTTACTCTCTATCTTAAAGTGGCTACAGAACCATCTGTTGTTTAAGAGAGTAAACTACATGAAAGAAAAACTTTCACCTGATGGCAGGGGAAAAGCTTTCTACACAAAATGAATTAGAAATGGCAATAAAGATAAAAATTGAACTTTGATGAGATCCCATCCATAATGTTTATTTCTTTCAGCAGGAACACAAATATTTTTACAGATGAAAGTTTTATTAAGAAAATACCATGTCACAATATTAGTGATTCAAATAAATCATCATATCTAATTTTTCCATATCATTTGAATATTGAGATAGATGATAGTGGTATATCTAAGCATGCTATAGACATTGTCTAAATTAGTACTCTTTGTTCTCTGCTACATAACAGTTGTATTTGTTTTTGTCCCCCTCTAGTTTTATTGTTGTTAAGTTTGTTTTGCTTTTGTTTTTTTTATTATTATTTTCCTAACTTTTATGTCTCCTATGGACATCTAATAAAGATAGCTTGACATTGCCTTCCTTGTAACATGAGCAAGGACTCCCTTGTTTTGTTGGTTCCCATTTCTTTCCTCCCATTTGAATACATCCTTGCCTTATCGATTTACAATTACTCTCCCCTTTATATATAATATTAAAATGTAACCTTGGACAACAGGAGATTAGTCAACCTATAAGGAGATACTTGAAATGTAGGCATGAGTTCTTCCAACTAATTTCCAAGAGATGGGTAACCCAGCTCCTCAAATAGTTATACTACATTAAACAGTTATAAACAGTTTTCACTTTGCAATATGTATGATAGATATTTAATACGTATTTAAACATTTTATACGTGTACACATATATATGCATTTATTTGTGTGTGTGTATATATATATAAATATATATATATATAGCACTATATATATATATAGGACTATATTCTTTTTTTTTTTGTATTTTTGTCTTTTTGCCTTTTCTGGTGCCACTCCCACAGCATATGGAGGTTCAGAGACTAGGAGTCGAATCGGAGCCATAGCCACCGGCCTACGCCAGAGCCATAGCAATACAGGATCCAAGCCGTGTCTGCAACCTACACCACAGCTCACAGCAATGCCGGATCCTTAACCCACTGAGCAAGGCCAGGGATAGAACCTGCAACCTCATGGTTACTAGTCAGATTCGTTAACCACTGAGCCACGACAGGAACTCCTCCTATATAGGACTATATTCTATAGTCTAAAGATAATCTCTAAATGAAAACTTCTGAAATTTTGGTATTCTATGTTAAATACTCACAATATTGATCACTGAAAAAAAATGTTGATAAGAACAGACTTCACTTGTAACATTTATTGCTGGGTGTTGCAAAATGTAGATTATTATACCATATAATATTTTGATCTGCTATAAAATATTTTCTTATTTGAAGCATTTAAAGTGACTAGAATATAGCTCTAAAAGAAAAATCTATATTCTATATGGTTAGAAGAGAAAAAGTATCCAAATCATTTTTTAAATAATTTTTTGAGAAAAATGCTTATAAAAATGTAAATAAGAATTCCTATTATGCCATGAAAGTATATCCAAATAAAAATGATTTGCTCCATATAATGTTTTTTCCTTTAAATCAACTTTATTGAGGTATAATTTACATGAAATAAAATGTACCATTTTAAGAGATACGTTCTGACAAATGTACGCCCTTAGGAAACCACCATGTCAATCAAGATGCAGAGAATTTCTATCACCAGACATTTTTTTTTTCCCCACTGTACAGCAAGAGGATCAAGTTATCCTTACATGTATACATTACAATTACATTTTTTCCCCACCCTTTGTTCTGTTGCAACATGAGTATCTAGACAAAGTTCTCAATGCTATTCAGCAGGATCTCCTTGTAAATCTATTCTAAGTTGTGTCTGATAAGCCCAAGATCCCGATCCCTCCCACTCCCTCCCCCTCCCATCAGGCAGTCACGAGTCTCTTCTCCAAGTCCATGATTTTCTTTTCTGAGGAGATGTTCATTTGTGCTGGATATTAGATTCCAGTTATAAGTGATATCATATGGTATTTGTCTTTGTCTTTCTGGCTCATTTCACTCAGTATGAGATTCTCTAGTTCCATCCATGTTGCTGCAAATGGCATTATGTCATTCTTTTTTTATGGCTGAGTAGTATTCCATTGTGTCTATATACCACCTCTTCCGAATCCAATCATCTGTCGATGGACATTTGGGTTGTTTCCATGTCCTGGCTATTGTGAATAGTGCTGCAATGAACATGCGGGTGCATGTGTCTCTTTTAAATAGAATTTTGTCTGGATTTATGCCCAGGAGTGGGATTGTGGGGTCATATGGAAGTTCTATGGATAGATTTCTAAGGTATCTCCAAACTGTTCTCCATAGTGGCTGTACCAGTTTCCATTCCCACCAACAGTGCAAGAGGGTTCCCTTTTCCCCACACCCCCTCCAGCACTTGTTATTTGTGGATTTATGAATGATGGCCATTCTGACTGGTGTGAGGTGATATCTCATGGTCGTTTTGATTTGCATTTCTCTTATAACCAGCGATGTTGAGCATTTTTTCATGTGTTTGTTGGCCATCTGTATATCTTCTTTGGAGAAATGTCTATTCAGGTCTTTTGCCTATTTTTCCATTGCATTGTTGGCTTTTTTGCTGTTGGGTTGTATAAGTTGTTTATGTATTCTAGAGATTAAGCCCTTGTCAGTTGCATCATTTGAAACTGTTTTCTCCCATTCTGTAAGTTGTCTTTTTGTTTTCTTTCTGGTTTCCTTTGCTGTGCAAAAGCTTTTCAGTTTGATGAGGTCCCATGGGTTTATTTTTGCTCTAATTTCTATTGCTTTGGGAGACTGACCTGAGAAAATATTCATGATGTTGATGTCAGAGAGTGTTTTGCCTATGTTTTCTTCTAGGAGTTTGATGGTGTCCTGTCGTATATTTAAGTCTTTCAGCCATTTGGAGTTTATGTGTGTGCATGGTGTGAGGGTGTGTTCTAGTTTCATTGCTTTGCATGCAGCTGTCCAGGTTTCCCAGCAATGCTTGCTGAATAGACTTTCTTTTTCCCATTTTAGGTTCTTGCCTCCCTTGTCAAAGATTAATTGACCATAGGTGTCAGGGTTTATTTCCGGGTTCTCTATTCTGTTCCATTGGTCTGTCTGTCTGTTTTGATACCAGTACCACACTGTTTGGATGACTGTGGCTTTGTAGTATTTCTTGAAGTCTGGGAGAGTTATGCCTCCTGCTTGGTGTTTGTTTCTCAGGATTGCTTTGGCGATTTGGGGTCTTTTGTTGTTCCATATAAATGTTTGGATTGTTTGTTCTAGTTCTGTGAAACATGTCATGGGTAATTTGATAGGGATTGCATTGAATCTGTAGATTGCTTTGGGTAGTATGGCCATTTTTCCAATATTGATTTTCCCAATGCAGGAACATGGAATATCTTTCCATTTCTTTCCATCTTCTTTGATTTCTTTGATTAAAGTTTTATAGTTCTCGGCATATAGGTCCTTTACCTCCTTGGTCAGGTGTATTCCGAGGTATTTGATTTTGTGAGGTGCAATTTTAAAAGGTATTATATTTTTGTATTGCTTTTCTAATATTTCATTGCTGGTATACAGAAGTGCAACAACTTCTGAATGTTAATCTTATATGCTGCTACTTTGCTGAATTTATGAATCAGTTCAAGGAGTTTTGGGGTTGAGTCCTTAGGGTTTTCTATGTATAGTATCATGTCATCTGCATACAGTGACAGTTTGATCTCTTCTCTTCCTATATGGATGCCTTTTATTTCTTGTGTTTGTCTAATTGCTGTGGCTAGGACTTCCAAAACGATGTTGAAGAGCAGTGGTGAGAGTGGGCATCCCTGTCTTGTTCCAGATTGGAGTGAGAAGGCTTTCAGTTTTTCCCCATTGAGGATTATATTTGCTGTGGGTTTCTCATAAATGGTTTTGATTATATTCAGGAATGTTCCCTCTGTACCACTTTGGCGAGGGTCTTGATCATGAATGGATGTTGGACTTTGTCACATGCTTTTTCTGCGTCTATTGAGATGATCACCTGATTTTTGACTTTTTTTTTGTTAATGTGGTGTATGATGCTGATTGATTTGCGTATGTTGAACCATCCTTGTGAACCTGGGATGAACCCAACCTGGTCATGGTGTATAATGTTTTTGGTATGTTGTTGGATTCGGTTGGCTAAGATTTTGTTGAGAATTTTTGCATCTATATTCATCAATGATATTGGGCGATAGTTTTCTTTTTTGGTGGTATCTCTGTCTGGTTTTGGAATGAGGGTGATGGTGGCATCATAGAATGTCTTTGGGAGTATTCCTTCTTCTTCAACCTTTTGAAAGAGTTTAAGGAGGATGGGCACCAATTCCTCTTTGTATGTTTGATAGAATTCACCTGTGAAGCCATCTGGTCCTGGACTTTTATTGGTAGGGAGTGATTTTATGACCTCTTCAATTTCATTTCTAGTGATCGGTCTGTTCAGTTGGTCTGTTTCTACTTGATTCAGTTTTGGCAGGCTGTAAGATTCTAGAAAATTGTCCATTTCTTCCAGATTGTCAAACGTGTTGCCATACAGTTGTTCATAGTCTTCTCTTATGGTTTTTTGTATTTCTGCTGTATCCGTTGTGATTTCTCCTTTTTCATTTCTAATTTTGGTTATTTGGGTTCTTTCTCTCCTCTTTTTAGTGAGTCTGGCCAGGGGTTTGTCAATTTTGTTCACCTTTTCAAAGAACCAGCTCTTGGTTTTATTAATTTTATCTATTGTTTTTTGAATCTCTATTTTATTGATTTCTTCTTTGATCTTTATAATTTCCTTCCTTCTGCTGACTTTAGGTCTTTTTTGCTCTTCTTTTTCTAATTCATTGAGGTGGAGGGTTAAGTTGTCCATTTGGGATCTTTCTTCTTTTTTGAGAAAGGCCTGTACTGCAATAAATTTCCCTCTGAGCACTGCTTTCGCAGCATCCCATAGGTTTTGAGAGGTTGTGTCTTCATTATCATTTGTTTCAAGGTGGTTTTTAATTTCCTTCTTGATTTCCTCATTGACCCATTGGTTTTTTAGTAGCATGTTGTTTAGTCTCCATGCAGTAGGTTTTTTCTCTTTCCTTTTCCCATGGCTGATATCTAATTTCATGGCATTGTGGTCAGAGAAGATGCTTGAGATAATTTCTATGCTCCTAAATTTGTTGAGGTTAGCTTTGTGTCCCAATATGCGGTCGATTCTTGAGAATGTTCCATGAGCATTTGAGAAGAATGTGTATTCTGCTTTTTTTTGGATGTAGTGTCCTGAAGATATCAATGAAGTCTAACTTTTCTATTGTTTCCTTTAGGATCTCTGTTGCTTTATTGGTTTTCTGTCTAGAGGATCTGTCCATTGATGTGAGGGGAGTATTAAGGTCTCCTACTATGATTGTATTCTCATCAATATCTCCCTTTATGTCTGTTAATATTTGTTGTATGTATCTGGGGCATATGTGTTGACACTAGTAACATCGTCTCCTTGGATGGATCCCTTAATCATTAAGTAGTGTCCTTCTTTGTCTTTCTTTATGTCTTTTGTTTTAAAGTCTATTTTGTCTGATATGAGCGTTGCGACTCCTGCTTTTCTGTCATGTCTATTGGCGTGAAATATTTTTCCCCACCCTTTCACTTTCAATCTATATGTATCTTTTGTCCTAAGGTGAGTTTCTTGTAGGCAGCATATTGAAGGTTTTTGCCTTTTTATCCACTCAGCCACTCTGTGTCTTTTGATTGGGGCATTGAGTCCATTGACATTTAAGGTGATAATTGATAGATGATTATTTATTGCCATTTTGAACTTCGTGTTCCAGTGGATTCTATGGTTCTCCATTCTTCCTTTTTTTTTTTTTTTTTGGTTGGATTGTCTCCTGTTATTATCTGCTTGAGTGTTTTTTTTTAATTTTTATTATTTTTTTATTTTTTGCTAATGCAATATTTGGTTTTGGCTTGTGGTTGCCCTGTTTTTTAAGTATGCTAACCCCTTCCTATAATTGTGTGTTTTAGCCTGATTGTGTATGTTCAAACACTTCATTACTATATTAAAGTTAAGAAAAGAAATATAGAAACTAACAAACAAAAAGGGTTATTTATTTCCTAACATCCCTTGCCCACATTTTATGGTTTTGATGACTCTTTTTTATTTTTTTCTTTTTAATTTTATTTTGTTTGAAGTATGTTCATGATTGAATCTGTATGCTGGCTTATTTGAGTGACTGCTCTCTGATTGAGGTTTCCTCAGTCCTAGTTCTTCCTCTTCTTTTTTTTTTTCTTTTCTTTTTTCTTCCCTTTCCTTCCTTTCTTTTTGGTTTAGAGAAGCCCTTTCAGTACTTCTTTTAAGCTGGGTTTTGTGTTGCTGTATTCTTTAAGTTTTTGTTTGTTGGAAAAAATTTTTATTTCCCCTTCTATTTTAAATGATATTCTTGCTGGATAGAGTATTCTAGGTTGCATATTTTTTCCTTTTAGCACTTTAAATATCTCTTGCCATTCCCTCCTGGCCTATAGTGTTTCTGTAGAGAAGTCAGCTGATATTCTTATGGGGTTTCCCTTGTAGGTAGCATTCTGTTTTTCTCTTGCTGCCTTTAGGATCCTCTCTTTATCACTAACTTTTGCCATTTTTAGTATGATGTGTCTTGGTGTGGGTCTGTTTGGGTTCAGTTTGTTTGGGGCCCTCTGTGCTTCTTGTATCTTGAACCCAGCATCCTTTAGATTTGGGAAGTTTCCATCGATAATTTCTTCAAATATATTTTCCATCCCCTTATCTTTTTCTACTCCTTCTGAAATTCCTATTATGCGTAGATTGGCCCGCTTTATATTATCCCATAAGTCTCTTATATTGCTTTCCTGTTTTTTGATTTGGTTTTCTGTCTGCTGACCTGATTGGGTGATTTCCATTATTCTATCTTCCATATCACTGATTCGTTCTTCTGCATTATTCATTCTGGTTTTTACTGCCCTTAGTTCAGTTTGCATCTCTGCCAATGAATGTTCTAGTTTTTCTTGGCTCCTCCTTATATTTTCTAGTTCCTTTCTGAGGGTATCTGCATTACTGTTCCTATCTTCTCTTAATTCCTTCAGTATTTTCACTATTTCTCTTTTGAACTCCAGGTCTGTCAGACTGCAGAGATGTGTTTCATTGTTGACTGTTGTGGGTGAGTTCTCCTGTTGGTTTGGCTGGGGGTGGTTTCTCAGCTTCTTCATCTTGCTTGTTCTTTTCTTTCTCCTGAGGGAGTTGTACTCTCCATTATCGGGCAGTGTTTGCCTTGTCACTGCCGTGGAATATTTCCTGAGGGCTGGCATTGTTGGTCAATCTTTTTTGAGGCAGTGTGGCTTTTCTGGAGTGTTGATGGGACTAACAGGGTCTCTCTGAAGCAAAGGAGGGCTTCCTGAGGGCAGACAGGACTGGGAGGTACACACCACGATGGTAGAAGATTTCACTTGGTCATGCAGAGCTTTCTCTGGTGTTTTTAGGCTGTGGGGTTCTTGCAGGGGGTTGGCGGTGTTGGGCAGCTGTTCCTCAGGAGTGCAGCACCCCCTGAGGGCTGGAGCAGCTATCTGGGTCACTGAGAACCTAAGAGGCTCTTCCCTAGGGCAGCCCAACTCAGAAGGATGGCTTGAGAATGTAGGCAGATCTTTTCACAGTCTGGTCAAGCTTGTTGTAGCTTTTCTGAGCTGCAGGGGTTCCTGCATGGAGCTGGCAGTACTATGCAGCTGATCCGCTAGAGCTCGGCACCCCCTGAGGGCTTGGGTGACTAGCTGGGCCACTGAAAACCCAAGAGGCTCCTCCCCAGAGCAGCCTGAGTCAGAAAGACCGTCTGAGAATTAGGCAGATCTTTTCGTGGCCTGGCTAGGCTTGTTCTAGCTTTTCTGGGCTGCAGGCCTTTTCTCGGGGGCTGGTGGTGTTTGGTGCTGCTCTGCGGGGGTGTAGCCCCTCGAAAGGGCAGCAGGCCTGTGCTGGGACAGCCCCTGCAGTGGTAGGCTTCAGGCAATTGTTGAGGCCAGCCCTCCTGGATGGCAGGCAGCCCCAGGTCCGGCGAGTGCTTAGAGGGTGGCGAGGGTGGGTTGAGTGGATGCACTGGGAAGCACAGCTTTCTGCTAGCAGTGGGCTGGTAAGCTTGCTGTGGCGTGGGGGGTATTCTATGGGGACCCACTCCTTCTTCTCTCCCCTCCCCAGCACGGACACAGACCAGGCTCTTCTCCCAGGTTCCCTCAGATGTGGCTTTCCACTCCCCCGCCCCTAGAGTATTGTTCCCTTCCTCTGCGACAGCTTTGTTTTCTAGTCTTCCAGGCAGTCTCTGCCCCGTCAAACTTGACAGACCAGTTTCTAGACCTCACAAGCAGTCTCTGCTCCACATCCCCCCCAGCCCTTTCCCGGGGACTAACCTCCAGAGCCGAGGTCTCAGTGCCCAGCCCCCACCCAGGCATCTCAATTTTTGGTGACTGTGCCCCTAGTTCAGATGGTTTGTTCAGTTCTCGATCTGCTTTTCAGAACTCCAACTTACTGCTACACTCTTCTCTGCATCTGGAGATTCCTCCGGTTCATTTGATCTTTCCCCCAAGTAGGAGACTTTCCAGGGTTCAGGATCCCTTTCTCCTCTGCAGTTCCCTTTCGGGAGCGCCTGTCCAGCTCGGATTCACCTTCTCTCACTTTCCTCTTTTTTCTTGTTTTACCTAGTAATGTCACGAACTTCTTGCCATTATTGGAGTTTAGGTTCTTCTGCCAGCGATTGGTTGCTGTTCTGTGCAAGTCATTTATCCTGTAGATGTGCTTTTTTTGTTGTGTTTGTGGGAGAGGGCGAGCGTGTCCCCCTACTCTTCCGCCATCTTGTCTCCCCCATATAATTTTTAAACCCTATGTAATAAAGCCAACTTTTCACCCTGATAGAAATGTTACAATATGTAATTTGAAATTCTCCTATCCTACTATATAAGTGGGAAATTTAGGAAACAAGAATAAAAACATATTTCACTGAAGTTATGTTCTATTTGACTATCACATAAATTGTGGTAAAAAAGCAAATTCAACAGAATAATTCAGAGACATTACTGTAACTACGTGAATTCATTTCAAATGAAAATGAGAATGGAATATTCCTTTAATAAATTTTCTAATATTTATAGTGCTTTATAACATTTCATTTAGCAGTTCTTATCATTTCTGTTTTTATGGTAGAACAGACCCTTAAAAACATACAAATAAATTTGTATTTTTCTAAATCAGTTTTTATAGAAAACTAAAAAAATACATTTTTATGGGGAATAGCAGGTTAGTATATTAGGTAATGTTATAGACATAGGGAGATTGAATTTAAGGACTATTTTTTTCAGACTTTTTCTTTTCCTCCTTTGTTCCTCATATCTTGACATATACACTGGGTCTTCAGTCAATGAAGCTTAGAGGGATGTCTTAGATGAAAATAGATCTATACATTAGCTTTAACTTTATGCCTAGTACTCACTAATCTCCAAAACAAATATTAACTCCTCTGGAGATGACAAGCATATTAAAAGAGAGACCTTCTTAAGTTATATACTTATACAAGTATTATTATTAATTTTTTTTTGCCATTTCTTGGGCTGCTCCTGCGGCATATGGAGGTTCCCAGGCTAGGGGTCTAATTGGAGCTGCAGCCGCCGGCCTAGCCAAAGCCACAGCAATGCCAGATCCGAGCCACATCTTCAACCTACACCACAGCTCACGGCAACACTGGATCCTTAACCCACTGAGCAAGGCCAGGGATTGAACCTGCAACCTCATAGTTTCTAGTCAGATTTGTTAACTACTGAGCCATGATGGGAACTCCATACAATTTTTAATAAGACTATGTGAAAAATTAGGAAGACATCATGTTACAGAATGATAGGCATATTCAGACCACTTTTCTTGGGAGAATCTCTCATTTTAAGGTTGTGGTTGTTCAGATTTTAGTTACTGCTCCTGACATTTACATGCAAAGTTTAAATTTGACCCAAACATCATTTATACAGAACAGCATATATTTTGTGCAAATGTTTCTGTAATTTTCTGCCATCAAACAATGTAAAATCAACTATTTTGGCCTTTTGCCTCCATGGGATACAGATATTTTGTGCAAATCGTCATATACACACAAACACACACATACAGATTGAGATTATAAGAATGTATTTTTGTATCTTGTTTCAGCCAATACTGTACTGTTTTTTAAAAATAAATATAAACACTAGATCTGTAATTAATGACTTATCTGAACATTTGCAAGTTTTTGCTTGACTTTTCGTGGGTCTGACCTCTGAAGAAAATGATATTGAATAGACCTGGATAAAGATGGATTTAAAGGTTATATTTATTTAGTCAAATTTTTATATGTGATCAGATATTCTGTATGCATTTCAAATTATTGCAGGTGGTCTGATATTTAAATGATGAATGTCACTTATTCATTACATTAGATTATTAGTTGAGTACCTATTCTGGCAATAGAACTGATCCTACAGATACCAAAGTGGACACAATATATAATCTTAGGTTCATGGAGCTCTTAGTGGGTTTGTACTGAATAATTATAATCTGGTTTGATACCTGTTGTCATGAGGAGAACACAGGATGCAATAAGGATATACATGAGTTTATTGCCATTTAGAACAGGCATCTGGAAATCTGACTAAAATGTTCATTTTCACTTTGGATGTTTGATGCTATGTAGACATTTCTAATTTCAGTATATTCATCACAGCTGTGCTTTCTTTTCTGAAGTCTTTAGAGATTTCTCAAAAATGTTGAATTTTGTGTAATACTAATGATAATCCTTATTTTTTGTTCAGCATTATAATATTTTTCTAAAAGATTGTCTGTACTCAAGTGGAGAGCTCTAACAAGGTTCACTAACATCAATTGGGATGTCCATATAAAGTCAGAAGAAAAGAATTAAATTTATTTCTTGCTAACAAGAAATTGCATTCTGACAGGTTCAATAAGAACTGAGGCCCTTTAAAGAGAAAGTAAAAGTGCCAGGTGTCTAAACAGTTTGAGTAAACAGGAATTTCAGGTATGCTAATTTGTAATTGAAATACACTATTTGCTCATTGGTTGTGCCAGCCTGTGCATTTCACTTACTTCTAATATAGGTGTTAGAAGAATGTTACTGCAGTCGTTTCAACAATTTTTCTTTAAAATTTCTATGCTCATCATAATTTTAGAGCATTTTATAACAACCACCAGAGATTGCAAAATGGTGAATAATAGAATTATATAGTAAGGCCTAACATTTACAGAGTATTTAACCTGTGTTAAATACTACTTTAAGTGTTCTACAGGACTAACTCACTGAATTCTCATGATGGCGCTGCAAAGGAGAAAAATGTAGATTGCACCCCCATTTTACAGACAAGGAAACTGAGGCACAGCATGATTATACTCTTTTCAACGTCACAGAACTAGTGATCTACTGATGTAAATCAAACCAAGGGAACATGCACTTTCTAACCATACTGCCTCTAATTTGCCTCCTAAGAGCTATAGCTGCCAGCCTATGCCACAGCAACATGGGATCCAAGCTGCAGCCACAGCAACATGGAATCTGAGCCACATTTGTGACCTACATTACAGCTCAGGGCAATGCTGGATCCTTAACCCACTGAGTGAGGCCAGGGATTGAACTCACATCCTCATGGATCCTTCTCTGGTTTGTTACCGCTGAGCCATGATGGGAATTCCTCTTTTTCCATTTTCTCAAACTGTTATTTTAGGTTATAATATGATCTTATTTTTGCTACATTTGATATTATATTAACATAATTTATAAACATGCAAGCTTTGTACCAATATCAACAAATGGAGAAACAAAATTCAATCTAGGGATAAAAGTATTAAAAGAATAGAAGAATAAAGATATCTGAATTTAATCTACCAAATATTTATACAGTATGCCATTTTACCTTACCTTTGTACATTTTTTTAAATTTCAGTAATGGTTTTAATGTTGAAGGCATTAATCATGGTAAGCAATACACTACTTTTCTAAGGTAGTGGGTACCTATGTGCAAAGATCTTACATAGTTTAGAATTCTCTCTACCTAGACTGATATGTGTATATCTTTATTAATAGCAATCTGTTTCTAAACAAATTATTATAACTCAATTACTTATAATCATTATAATTCAATTTAAGTCTTTTTCATTGTATTTCTTATTTTCCCATTTTTGGTTGCTCTATAGCTCTTATCTGTGGTTATTTGCAACATGTAAAACTGTACTCTGCATTCCATATAGTTTACACATTAATCCTATTTTTTTGTTTCATAATCTTCAATATGGAAGACTTTGGATAATTTGTCTTCCTTTTGATAAATATATTCATACTAGAATTTTACAAATGTAAGTCTATTTTGTCATAATCAGTTTCTAGGATTTAATTGCCATAGTTCTAGTTCTTAAATTTACCATTGATTGTAAAGCATATTGATGAGTTAATAAATGTTACTGCACCCAAAACTAGACATTGTAAAATCCATTGTTCATGTCTAGTATGTCTACTAGAGATTTGCAGTTTGCTGCACACAATCCTGAATGTTCACTAGGCCCTCCATCTGTAATTAAGACAGTTAAATTCCAGGGATTTGCTGACCAAGAGCAGTGCTATCTTGGGTACCCAATGAAGTAGCTATGTACAAAATTCATCTTCTGATTTCTGGTCTATAAAATGAATTCTTAGTATCTTGACTTAGTATCAAGCACACTATGAGAAATGGATAAGGATAAAAAAACATTTGTAGCAAGATATGAAGAGAAATTCTTTGTACTTTCATATTAAGTTATATTAAAATGTCTACCTTTTTCGTATTTCTGTGTTTTAAGCTCAACACTAGCTCATTTAATCACCCTTGCTAGTGAATGTGTATTTTAGTCCCTATTCCAAATGCTTTTGTGCTTGTGACCATAAGCACATAAAAATAATGAATCAAAGTTTCAGTTCTGTTCTTTAACTTTTGTTAGAACTCTCTTCTTTTGCACTGAACCATGTTCAGTTCACAGAAGTGACTAAAAATACAAGCAGAAATCCCTTCACTTGGCTTTCCTATAGGTCTCCATTCATCTTCTAAAAATTAAAAAGTTGCCTCCTCCTTTGCATTCTTTTTCCATTGAAAAGATCTTTTCTATGTATAATAAATATATGTATTATATATAAATATACATTATATAATTTTGTCTATATATATGCTGCATGTAATTATGCTTATTACCCCATCAATATCTAGCTCCTATCTGTTTATGGCTCAGGTCAGTGGGGCTAGTAATACCCCTGGTACCCAAACTAGTAGAAGCATATTTTCTGCTCAAAATCTAAAATCTACCTCGTTACTCTTTATTTTTATATTTTGTGTATGTTTAAGTATGACTACAACAGTATAATTGCCAATACTTCCTAGGTACTGTGACTGAAGGACACAAATGAAATAATGAAAGATATTCATGATGGCAAACTGATGTGAATCCAATATTGTTGCTGTTTATAATTTAAGTTTGATATGAAATATTCAATGCCTGAAAAAAATGTGTTATAAAAAAAAAACCAAAAAAGCTAAGGCTCTTACTAGTTGTTTAGTAGAAAAAGGGAGAAAAAAAAAGATTGTTAAAAGGAAAAAGGAAGTTCTCTTTTGGCCAGTGGGTTAAGAATACCACATTATCACTGACTGCACCAGCTTGGGTTGCTTCTGTGGCACAAATTCAGTTCCTAGCCCAGGAACTTCCATGTGTCATGGATACAGCCAAAAAAAAAAAAAAAAAATGCAGGAAGAATAAAAAGGAAAAATAAAAGAGCAAAAGAAAACAAGATGATATATGGTAAGAATGCTAATGGGCCATCAATTTTATTAATTGTCAATGACAAGTCCCTTACAATAATGTCTAGTAATTCCTAAAATTGAGATGCCACAATAATATCTTATTGGTTTTTATTTCTTTGCTAGTTAATAAGGGTATACATGAATTATGTTGCATCTGAACTGAAAGGCCCAGAAATTATTTATATATTCTTTCTTTTAAAATATTTAAATTTGTTGATTATGTGAAAAATAACATTATAAGAAATTAGTAATTAGTTTATTAAAAAACAGATTGCCCTTCTATGGGTGATTGTGTTCAGGGTGCAATTAAACCAGGGAGAAGGACAAGAAATGACTCTAAACTATTCAGTTTTAAAGTGTTCATTTCTAGGGAGTTCCCAGCATGACCCAGTGGTTAACGAATCCAACTAGGAACCATGAGGTTGCGAGTTCGATCCCTGGCCTTGTTCAGTGGGTTAAGGATCTGGCATTGCTGTGAGCTGTGGTGTAGGTCGCAGACACGGCTCGGATCCTGCGTTGCTGTGGCTCTGGTGTAGGCCAGTGGCTACAGCTCCAATTGGACCCCTGGCCTGGGAACCTCCATATGCCACGGAAGTGGCCCAATAAATGGCAAAAAGACAAAAAAAATGTTCATTTCTAGAAGAAGCATAAGGAATATAACTTTTTTCTTAGGTTTATAAGATGCCCTATCATTATGTGTATCCCTTGAGGGGGAAGCAGGGCCCTGCCCCAAGGCTGTACTATTGTTTCCTGACTGTTCCTCCTTTTTGCATCCCCTTCCTTCTCTGATCAGAAGCTATCTGGACCTGCCCCTTGGAACTCAGGGAAGGCCATGGAGGCTGAATGAGGCCCATTTCCTAAAAACAAGAAATGGGGGACACAGAAAGTCTTTGGGCCCAGGAGTCCCACGGAGCCATGCTCAGTTTCAATACTAGGTAGAATTTTCCTTGCCAAGTAGAATTCATTAAGACATTTTGGGAAGAGATTTTATTTCTGTCATTATACAAAGTTATACCACCCATTTAATTCAGAGCAAAAAATTGTCATGGGCTAATTTTGCAATGGGATTGTTATTGATTTAGTGTTAATAAAGATGAATAGACTCTCCAATTTGGGCATACTGTATTATTTAAAGGGATACTATTATTCCTCTATAGTGTGTTCCATATGTCAGATTGAACAAGATTTTAACAAAATAATTGTGAATGATAGAGGAATCTCAGGGGACTGGAGGTTAAGTATCTTGTTCTTGCCCTAGCAGATTCTCCTGATTGAGAAGTAGAATTTCATTACTTCTCTTTTAGACAGGGCAAGGTTTAATTACTAACATTATTATGTTCTCTGTATAATCCTACCCCTCGCGGAATGTAAGAGAACTGAAATAAATTTACCACATAGATTTGACCCATGTTCTTAAAGGTGGTTATC
This sequence comes from Phacochoerus africanus, assembly GCF_016906955.1. NCBI lineage: Eukaryota > Metazoa > Chordata > Mammalia > Artiodactyla > Suidae > Phacochoerus > Phacochoerus africanus. The sequence goes on along the minus strand of NC_062546.1, from coordinate 164,397,079 downwards.
ATGAGAACTTTTTAACTCCACTAGGGGGCAATTTCATATTAGGTATTTGCTGTTTCTCACTCCCCATAAGGAAGCTCTCAGATGTCAGCTTGGAATTATTGACAAAGTGAATTTTGAAGGTGCAAAATCTGATTTCTGATATCAACGTGAGCCTTAAATATATTTCAGTACTAGGCAGTCTCTTAGAGCCAAGAAGACTAGGAAAGCTAGCATCCCTAGAAACATTCTAGGAGATTTGTTTTCTAGAGCTAGGAGGGGAAAGATAATTTTGTCATGAAGAGAAGGGGACTTAATAAAGGCAAGGCCTTTTGAGTGTGCCTCAGTTTGTATTACTTTGAATGATGCTTTAATTTTAGAAGCCCATAATATGAAGTCAGAAAAAGGCCTAAGGGTATTTTTATGGTAACGTATTTTCTTATATAAGTGATGACACTAGTTGATCCACTTATTTGATTCTAACACATTTCTTTATGAAACAGTTTTTTGAACAATAACAATGCCTCAGCAGGCTTCATGCAATTTTTACAAAGGAAAAGAAAAGGAAGTTTCACAATTTAACCACTGTTTTGTTATGAATCAAGGTACTTTCAAACACCCGCGAAGTGTATTCAACATGTATCTGTATTTGCCTGGCATTTAGTAACAGCAGGCCTGTAGAGTCTTTCTTACATAGAAACTCCAGCTTCTCAAGATCATTGCTTATCTTGGCTAGGCCTGAAAAACACCTCCCTCTTTAAGATCATATAATTTTACCACTATTATCAAAATTTCACCACCAATTGCCTAATCCTTCATTTCATGGTGACACAGCTTCAGCTACAGGGAATCAAGAGGCTTTCTTTTTAGGAAAAAAAAAAAAAGAAAGAGATTTACATGCAAACATAAACACAGATGCATAGATGTGCACACATTCACATGTGTATCAAGGAGGAAGAAAAGCTACATGCTCATATATTCTATGTGCTTTTACTTATAAAATGAAATATCTACAGTCAGTTGTCTTCATTTCTGGTATCAAACCAAGTTCAAATTAACTCATTTTCAATCACATTTAGTTTGATACAGTTATCCTGTTTCTTTTTGTAGTCTGTAAATCTGCTTTCTCTTAAACCCAAAATAATTATCTATGAAACTAGCGGATCTGACAGTTTGTACTACCAGTCTTTACTTACATAACCAAAATCAGCAAAATTGCTAATAAAATGAGTTTAACTCTCAGCTACTTATTTTTATTTAATGTCATCAATTAAAGGATTGCTAGATTGGTTATAGCTAATGTTTGATAGACTGATAGATTAATAGATTGCTCATGGAAAATATGGAAACATGATTATATTTTGTTTATTTGGGTTATTTTATAGAGAAAATTGTAATTGAAATGTTCTTTATGCTAGAATGTTTGTAAAACACAAAGAGTAATGTTTTGTGTGTGGGGTGGGGAGCAATGTGGGAAAATTTAGTTGGCCCTTGCTTATCAGTTCATCAGGGAATATTTGTTTTGGATTGTAGCAGGTCAGGGAATATGTCAATTTTGTCAGCAACAGAGTCACTAGTAGATATATGTCATCTCATTTGGCTCTTCTGAGTAAAGTGTCTACTTAAGAGAGTGAGGAGTTCTCGTTGTGGCTCAGTGGTTAATGAACCCAACTAGTACCCATGAGGTTGTGGGCTTGATCCCTAGCCTTGTTCAGTGGGTTAAAGATCCGTCATTGCCATGAGCTGTGGTGTAGGTCACAGATGTGGTTCAGATCCCCTGTTGCTGTGGCTGTGATGTAGGCTGGTGGCTGCAGCTCCTATTTGACTCCTAGCCTGGGAAACTCCATGTGCCACAGGTGTGGCCCTAAAAAGACAAAACTAGAGGTGTGAAAATAATATAAATATATGTATGTGTGTGTGTATATAATCCTCATCATGAATGTGATACAACATTGTAAAAAATTCAACAAGTGAAAACACAAAAGAGAAAATAGCCATTATTTATTTTAGAAACTATATGCTGTTCTATAACAATTTATTTTTATGCATTTGAGTAAAAGAAACAGTCTGCCAAATTCTGATTACCAGCAAGGATGATGAAATTGTGATAATCTCCTGTAGATTATCTATATAGCCATAGTATAATTTTTAAACAGATATCAGACTATACATATAATTGTATTGTGTATCGACAAAAAATCTTGTACATTAGCACTTTAATTCACTGTAGACTATAATTCAATAAGCTGTTATCGTTTGAAAAAAAAAAAAAGCACAATGTGAGAGTTGTGAGTTAAGTTTTATTTGGGACAAAATGAGGACTATGGCCCAGGAGGCAGCATTTCAGATAACTCTGAGAAACTACCACAAAGAGTAGTGGGGAAGGTAATATATATGCGATTTTGGTGAAAGGGGTGGAAATACATTCAATCAAGCACACATTTTGCAGAAGGTTACTGCTTGTCTCCAGGAGCAGACATCATCACGAAGGATTTTAGTGCTTTTCTAGATATGAGGAGTTGTAAGAATTGGCCTCATAAAATCTTCTGAAAATATCTATCTGAAGACCTATTCTGCCAGTTTTTCCCAGAGCACAGACTTCCTCACCTGATCTCTGTGAGACTTTAAGCCCCCTTGGAGGAGATCTAGCCCAAAACCTCTGGCCAAGACAAGAATTACCACACCCTTATCATCACCACACCTGTCTCATTGTAATGCCACATCCCCTACCTTAAGCAATCTGACCTACTCCTTCCTACCCCCTACTAGGAAAGGTATGTGTCCCACTCCTTACCCCTGCCCCTATAGGGGCAATATACATCCTCAGCCAATCAGAAAGTGTACCCTAAGACCCCTCCTTCCCCAACCAATCATCAGGTCAGCAGGTATATCATAAGATCCTCCTGGGATATAAAAACAGACACAACCACGTGCCTGGGGTTGGCTCTCCCTGATTATCAGGAAGTTGTCTTGCTGCACTAGCAGCATCTCTCATATCAATAACCTCTTCTTTCTCTTCACCTGGCTATGCTGGAAAATTCTTTTTCCACCTGTGTGCACAGACCACAACAATCCGCCCCCTGAGCTCCTCGCAGGGGGTGTTAAAGGTTAGCAGCTGCAGCAATTCATGATTTAATCCATGTAGAGATAGATGGCAAGTGCCAATATCCAGTCAGCACCATAAAGTAATTATTAGTAAAATATTGGAAGACATTGAGGATTAAATAAAAATAATAGGGGTTGTTAACTGTAGAAAAAAAAAGCACAACCTACAGTAGAGAATTTTTCTATTTGGCAGACAAAACTGAGGACTTAAGCCTGGGACGTAGCCTCTCAGCTTTGAGACACCACTCCAAGGGTATAAGGGAGGAGACAGGATTTATGGGAGTTTTTGCAACAAAGACAAGGTAGTTGGAACATCAAGATGTTATTGTTGGAGTTCCCGTCGTGGCACAGTGGTTAACGAATCCGACTAGGAACCATGAGGTTGTGGGTTCGGTCCCTGCCCTTGCTCAGTGGGTTAACGATCCGGCATTGCCGTGAACTGTGGTGTAGGTTGCAGACGCGGCTCGGATCCCGCGTTGCTGTGGCTCTGGTGTAGGCCGGTGGCTACAGCTCCGATTCGACCCCTAGCCTGGGAACCTCCATATGCCGCGGGAGCGGCCCAAGAAATAGCAACAACAACAACAACAACAAAAAAAAAAGATGTTATTGTTAATTTATATATACACACACATATATATATTTACATATATATTTACATATATATTTACATATATATTTATACACACACACATATATATATACACACACACATAAATATATATATATCTCAAGGAATTTAGTGCTTTTGTACATATGGGGAAATGCTAGAGTCTGGGCTTATTAAAATTACGCATTTGATATGCACTTTCTCTGGGGCAAATATCCTGTGCTTTCTCATCCTGAGTCTCCTCAGGATGCATCAGTGGAAGTGGCTGCAGTGGCTGATGCTGGGCATTCTATTTCCATCTTGAGTTTCCTCAGAGCTCACTATGAGGTGGTGGTGGGGGGGGCGGCTATAACATCCTTTGTTTACTGACATGGCAGACAACATTTTTTTTCATTGCCAGTGTCAAAGAGCTTTACAAACAAAGGTATTATCATTAAGCTCCTTGAGATTAAAGCCATACCTAATTCACCTGTAAATGCCTAGACCCTAACACAGGGGCTGGCATATAGTACACATTCAGAAAATGTTTGCTGCTGTAACATGTTGTGAGAGGATTTTAGTGCAGAGCTTATCAACTTTCTGAGATACGAACAGTAATATTTAAAAGTCCCAAATTTGGACTTTTCAACAAGGAATGCTTAGGTTTGTGGAAGCATTAAACAAAATGTGATAAATATTATATATTTCCACTAGCATAAGTCAGAATTCTAAAATCTGACTTAAAACTTATGAAAGGGGGTTCTACTGTTTGGATAGCATTTAGGAAATAGAGGTGTAGAAGTCAATGGTATTGATTTTCTAAGAAAACAGATAATACACTAAACACTGTCTAATATTCATCTGTTGGGTGTATAAAAGATACAGCCAACTTCTGAAGAATTGGCAGTGAAAGTACTTGTTCTTCTTATATTATTGTCTGGGAAAATTCAGTCAGGGCAAATATAGTAGGAATGTTTGCTTGAGTGATCATTTGCACTCATCAGATTTTAGTAGGTATGAAATTTTTGACAGTTATTAAACAGGAGTTCCTGTTGTGGTGCAGTGTAAATGAACCTGACTAGTACCTATGAGGAAGCAGGTTTGACGCCTAGCCTTGCTCATTGGGTTAAGGATCTACATTGCTGTGAACTGTGGTATGGGTCACAGACACAGCTTGGATCTGGCAAGGTACAGCCCTAAAAAGCAAAATAAAATAAAATACAATAAACACCTGGCAGTTAAACATATTCACATGAAAGCAGTTAGTGCCTTAGAAAAGATTAGGTTAGACTTTAGTTTCAGTGTAAAGAATTAGAAATACTGATTGCAGTGAGATATCATATAAAGAAATAATACTACATATATTGAGAGGTGATATTATTGTAAATAAACCACTTTAATTCTTTGACTCTCTATAGGAGATAATTAGAGTTTTACCATCCATGCTGGTAATTAGGATTTCATAGAGTGTTTTTCTTGTAGTCATTTGCATTTACACTTAAGTTGAGTAGTTTTCCTTCTCCCTATCCATCACTGAAAAAAAATTTTTTTCTTTTTAGGGCCACACTCATGGCATATGGAAGTTCTAGGCTAGGGGTTGAATTGGAGCTACAGCTGCCGGCCTACACCACAGCTCACAGCAACACCAGATCCTCAACCCACTGAGCGAGGCCAGGGATTGAACCCTCATCCTCATGGATACCACTCGGATTCATTTCCACTGTGCCATAAAAGAAATTCCCTGAAATAAATAGTTATAATTTACATATGAGTTTGGGTTAAATTTGGCCTCATAAACTTAACAAATTAAATTTTAATTCCTTAAGTCTGTATTAATTTAATTTGTTTCTTTAAGACTTTATTTATTTATTTATTGCAGTTTTAGGTTCACAGCGAAATTGAGAGTAAGGTGCAGAGATTGCTGTTATACTTCCGACCTTACACATACCTAGTGCGGGGTAGGGAGTACAGCTACATGTGTAGCTTCCCCCACTATCAACATTCCCACCAGAGTAATACATTTCCTACAATTAATGCATTTGCATTAACACTTTATAATCACCTAAAGTCCATAGTTTACATTAGGCTTCTCTTTTTCCCAAATATCTTAAAAAGAATCACTTTAATAACAGGGACCTGTATACAACATCTTTTTAAGGTGTAATAATTTGAAGATGAATGAAAAAGGACAGAGTTAAAATGATGAAGAAACAAACTGGAGAAATGAAAGGCTAATAGATGAACAAGTTAAGGATAGATAGCTACAGAGAGAGAGTGGCCCTGGGAGTGCCTCAAACCTAAGTCAGCATATCAAGAAGGGTCAAGAGGGATTTCTGTGAAAGAAACACTCTAATATTGTATATTATAGAAACATATAGTTAATTAAGGGAACTAAAGAATAATATATTTCTGGTAAAGTCTTGAGAGAAAGAAAATTGCAAACAATAGTGTAAGTGATAAATATTTTTAGTTTCTGATGATGCTGAACAATAGATTTATTCAATCCGTTCATTATCTCATCCATTCAGAGGTGTTCAAGTTGTATATACTGACACCTTAATTTTACTTTAGCTGCAAAACAGAGGTTTGATTGGCGTTCATCTTTTGAAGACTTTCTCATTTTATCTTTTATTGTCAGGTTGAGAAGTAGTTGCTTGCACCATTATGCGTAATATCACACAGTAGTTTCATTGCTCTAAAAATCTTCTGTACTCTATATTTATCCCACTCTCCCCCCTTAGATCTGGCATCCACTGATCTTTTTACTGTCTCTATAGTTTTGGAGAATACCATACAGTGGAAATCATATATTATGTATTTTGACATTGGCTTCTTTAACTTACTAATATAACTTTACATTTCCTCTATGTCTTTTCATGGCTTGACAGCTCATTTCTTTCTAGTGCAGAATTATATTCCATTATTTGAATATACCACAGTTTATTTATACATTCACCTATTGAAGGACATTTTGATAGCTTCCAAGTTTTGGCAATTATGAATAAATTTACTGTAAACACCCATGTGCAGATTTTTGTATATATATATAAATCTTTAGTTTCTTTGAGTAAATGCCGAGATGTGTGATTGCCAGATAATACGGTAAGGATATGTTTAGTTTTGTAAGAAACCACCAAACTCTTCCTAGGTTGTAACATTTTGCATTCTCACTAAGAATTAATGAGAGTTCTGGTTGTTTCACATCATTTTCTGCATTTGGTGGTATTATTTTTCTAGATTTTGGCCATTCTAATAGGTGCAGTGGTATAGTTGTTTTAATTTGCATTTCCCTGATGACAGATGGTGTTGAGCATCTTTTCATGTTTTTATGTGACATTTGTATATACTCTTTGATGATGTATCTGTGAAGATCTTTGGTCCATTTTTGAATTAGGTTATTTGTCTTGTTGAGTTTTAAGAGTTCTTTGTATATTTTGGGTAACAGCCCTTTATCAGATGTATCTTTTGCAAATATTTTTCCCAGTTTGTGGCTTCTCTTTTTCTTGACAATGTCTTTTTTTGTAAAGCAGAAAATTTTAAGTCCAGTTTATCAATTATTTCTTTCATGGAGTATGTCTTGGTGTTGTATCTAAAAAGTCATCACCATACCCAAGGTCATCTAGGTTTTCTCCTACATTATCTTCTGGAAGTTTTATGATTTTTCATTTTACACCTAGGTCTATGATACATTTGAGTTAATTTTTGTGAATGATGTAAGGTCTGTGCCTAAATTTATTTTTTTCAAAATCAACCCAGTTCCAGTACCATTTGTTGAAAAAAGATGTCTTTGCTCCATTGTATTGCCTTTGCTCCTTTGTCAAAGATCAGTTGACTTTATTTATGTGGGTCTATTTCTGCACTTTTTATTCTGTTTATTGATATATTTATCTGTTCTTTTGCCAGGAGCATGCTTTCTTAATTACCATAGCTTTAAAGTGAGTCTTGAAGTCAGGTAGTGTCATTCCTTCAACTTTGCTCTTCTTCTTTAATATTGTGTTAACTACTCTGGATCTTCTACCAGTGTATTAATTTATCACTTGATTATAGTACTTCTGTGACATGCATTACATTCTATATTTCACACCTTCGTTGTTCATAAAATGGTGGTGCAATATTATTTATTAAAAATTAATGTTTTAAAGAATTTCCTGCCAACAATATTATTTGTAAATATAGGAAACACTTGGACTAGAGTTTTGTAAACCCTGACATTATTTCAAATTTAGCAAATGTCAAGAAAACAATGTCCTTTACCTGACTTTCGTAGTGCACAGGATATAAAAATAAACGTGGGCAAGACCATTTTTTATTTGAAATAGATTCAGAGTTGCTTAAGTTATTTCCCTGAGTGTAAACATTTGCACAGTATCTTTTTAGGAGCTCTAAAAAGCTTATCCAGCAATTAATAAATATTGTTGGAAAACATATCAAATGCTCAGATATGATTGCAAGAAAAATCAATACAAGTGAGAAAGAGGGAAAATTTTAAAATAAAGATGAAATTTATATGTTAAATGGTGACATAATGAATTATGGATAAAATAAAGCTAGAAAAGAGACAATTCAGGGAAGTGGTTAAATTTTGAAGTGTTTTAGTAAAGAAAGTCTCCTTTTGTGAGAACATGAGCAGGTACGCTGGAGGAAAAAGCGTTAATTTAAAGCAGAAGCTCTGAGGCAAGACTGTCACCCCTTGTTTGATCATGGAGAGCCACCGAGGCTAATGTAGCTAGCATGAAATAAGTTGGGGAGGTGATAGAAACAAAGTTACAGCAGTTATTGAGGTAGAAACATATGAGCCTTTTTTGGCCATTACAAACAATCGGCCACTCTGAATATAGAAAAAAGCCATTGAAGGGTTTTGCAGAAGTGATTGGAATAATTTGATTTAGACTTAAGTATTTTTCCTATTTCCTCCATGGGAGTAATGGTGGGCCCATAGAGATCACTTGGGAAATTATTATAATAACCCAGACTTAGACTAGGGTGATAGCAGGGAAGGTAAATTGGAGTAATTGAAATAATGTTACACTCACAAGATTGAGCTGTTCCAACAGATCTAATATTTAGAATAAGAGAGAAAGGTAAGGAACAATTCCAAACATTTTGGTCTGAGCAACTCAAAGGATAGAATTATTGTTCTTGAAATGGGAGGTGGGGAATGTAGGAGTAATTTGGCAGAGAAGTTTAAGAATTCAGTTTGGAGCACTAAATGTGAGACATGTATTAGCCATTCAAGTGAATGTGTTAGTCTTAAATTAAGAGGAAAGGACTAGGCTGGAAATATATACCTTTTGGAGTAGTCAGCATATAGATTTTATTTAAATTCTTGAAACTGGATGAGATGACCAAAGACTGTATGAGATGTAGCAGAGGCCCAAGGAGAGAAATTAGGGACATTCCAACATTTTGAAGTTGGAAAGATGTGGTGCGACCACCAAATTAAATTATCACTTAAATAATGGCTAGAGAGATGAGAGGCAAAGTAGGAGCACGTTTTGTCCTGAAACCTTGTTAAGGAAGATTTCATCTTCCTTCAGATAATTTCGTCCACTGATTATCATATATACAATCCTGCCCGCCGAGGTAACTGGAGATTCTCCTTTTAGAAACATCAGGAAAATACATTATCATGAGTAAAGAATAAAAACACATTTCACATTAGATGATTTCTGCTTTTTAAATGGTAAGCTCAAGCCGTTTTCCTGAAATACTATCAGTAATTATCTCACAAATGACAGATTGACTTCTGGGCTACATTGTCAGAAGCAATTGATATGATCAGAACTGTGATTTTCTTTAATCTTTAATGTCCAAAAACCTTTACTATCAGAAAGATTAGATTGTCAAAGTTATGCTCTTTACTCTTAGGTAGTTTCTAAAGAATTACAATAAAGTAATTGTAAACATGAGAAGTTGTTGAACATATGTATATATATCTTTGATTTATACAAAATCAAAGTATATAAAATCAACATACACAGCTAAAATCAAGTGTATTGAATATATGTTGACTCATTAATAGTTACAAATGAACACATAAAGGCACTTGTATTAGAGATATTCAGATGAAAGAGTCTTATAAGGTTCAGTAATTCAATAAGAATATAAGTTTCAAACTAGGAAGAAATACTAAGTCAGATGTTAAAAGTGTCATAATGTCAATGAAAGTTTATGCAGTTATGTACAAATGGGCTAGGTAAGCATCAAAGGTGTTTCACTCAGACTTGGGAGGTCTTTATGTTAAGAGGTGACACATTAGACTGAATCAAACTTTGGAGGAAAAGGAGAAAGCGTATTTCAGAAAAGATAAATGTATTTTTTTTTTTTTTTGCACCCATGGCATATGGAAGTTCCTATGCTAGGGGTCAGACAAGAGCTTTAGCTGCCAGCATACACCACAGCCACAGTAATATGGGACCCAAGCCATGTCTGCCACCTACATTGCAGCTCATGGCAATGCTGGATCCTTAACCCACTGAGTGAGGCCAGGGATTGAACCCGTGTCCTCCTGGATACTAGTCAGGATCGTTAATGCTCAGCTACAACAACTCCTAAAAATTAAACAATTAATGTAACAATTGTCAAAAAGTCTGTGGTCTTCTTCAAGGAATATTTTTGTGAACCTCCTTTCTCCTTGGTGACATTATAAGACCTTACATATGTTTAGGCCTGTTGTAACACATACTCTGTAACCCAGATTTCAGGTGATTATTTTTTAAGACTTTGCTAGACTGTTTACTGAGAGCAAAGAAAACAAGGAGAAAGTCTCATGCATCAATGTTCTCAACATTTATAGTATTTCCTGGCATAGAAATAAATGTTCATAGTTGAAAAAATATAGAGACATCATTTAAATATAATATCTAGGATTAGAATGAGCATAAACTTATTTTGATAGGAAAGTTCACATTATACCTGTTTGTTTTGTTTACTTCTGTTGGTATAATTCTTAACTATGTCCTCTTTCAGTTTAAAAAATATTCTGATTTAGATGATGTTATATTTTCAGCCATATTTATGACAAAAATAGATTATGATTCATAGAAACAGATTTGAAACAACACCAAATCTGATGCCTACTGGATAAAATGTTCAGGCAGAAAAAAAAAAAAAAAGGTTAAAAAGTGAACAAAAGTCTAGGTTATTTCAATTTTTTTTCCTTAAACGTCCAATGATCTTATTTTAATTTAAAAATTAAAATATTGTTGATTTATAGTGTTCTGTCAATTTCTGCTGTTCAGAAAAGTGACCCATTCACACACATATATACATTCTTCTTTTCATATTATCATCCATCATGTTCTATCACAAGTGGTCAGATATAGTTCCCTGTACTATAAAGCAGGACCTCATTGCTTATCCATTCATTCTAAATGTAATAGTTTGCATCTACTAACCAAAAACTCTCAGTCCACCCCCCTATCTCCCCTTCAGCAACCACAAGTCTGTTCTCCATGTCCATGTGTTTGTTTCTTTTCTGTAGATAGGTTCATTGTGCCATGTTTTAGATTCCACATATAAGTGATATCATATGGTATTTGTCTTCCTCCTTCTGACTGACTTCACTTAGTATGAGACTCTCCAGTTTCATCCATGTTGCTGCAAATAGCATTATTTTGTTCTCTTTATGGCTGAGTAGGATTCCATTGTGTATATATACCACATCTTAATCCATTCAAAATTTAACAATTAAAATTTTTAGTCAACACTTTAATTCAACATAGTATTGGAAGTCCTAGTCACAGAAATCAGACAAACGAAAGAAATAAAAGATATTCAAATTGGAAGAGAAGAGGTAAAATTATCACTGTGTGCAGATGACATGATACTGTAGATATATATGTATATTTATATATATACAAAACCCTAAGGACTCCACACAAAAACTTCTCAAACTGATCAACAAATTCAGCACAGTAGCAGGATACATGATTAATATTCAGAAATTGGTTACATCTCTATATACTAACAATGAAATATTAAAAAACAAATATAAAAAATAAAGTACCTTTTTAAAAATTGCACCCATAGTGTTCCCATTGTGGCACAGTGGAAACGAATCTGACTAGTATCCATAAGGATGTGAGTTTGAACTCTGGCCTCACTCAGTGGGTAAGGGATCTGACCTTGCCATGAGCTGTGGTGTAGGTTGCATACACAGCTCAGATCCTGTGTGGTTGTGACATAGGCTGGCAGCTGTATCTCCCATTTGACCCCTAGCCTTGAAACTTTCATATGCTGTGGGTGTGGCCCTAAAAAGCCATAAATAAATAAATAAATAATAAATAAATAAATAAATAAATAAATAAAATCACCCCCCCCCGCCATTAAATACCGTGGAGTAAACCTGACCAAGGAGATAAAAGACTTATATGTTGAGAACTATAAAACCTTAATTAGGGATATTAAATAGGACTCAAACCACAAGATAATCTATGCTCTTGGGTTGGAAGAATTAATATCATTAAAATGGCCATACTACCCAAAGCAATCCCCAATTTAATGCAAACTTTATCAAATTACTCGAGACATTTTTCACAGACCTAGAACAAACAATCCAAAAATTTATATGGAGCCACAAAAAACCCAGAATTGCGAAAGCAATCCTGAAGAACAAAAACCAAGTAGGAGTTGTAATTCTCCCAGACTTTAGACAATGTTACAAAGCTACAGTCATCAAGACAGTGTGGTAGTGATAATAAGAACAGACATACAGATCAATGGAACAGAATAGAGAATCCAGAATAAACCCAGATACTTACAGTCAATTAATCGTCAACAAAGGAGGCAAGAACATAAAATGGGAAAAAGACAGCCTCTTCAACAAGTGGTCCTGGAAAAACTGGACAGCTGCATGTAAATCAGTGAAACTGAAACCCTCATATCTTGCACAAAAATAAACTCAAAATGGCTTAAATATGTAAACATAAGACAAGACACCATCAAACCCCTAGAAGAGAACATGGAGAAAACATTCTCTGACATCAACCATAAAAATATTTTCTTAGGTTAGTCTCCTTAGGAAATAGAAATAAATACAGAAATAAATAAATGGAACCTCGTCAAACTTACAAGCTTTTGCACAGCAAAGGAAAGCATTAAAAAAAAAAAAAAAGGAGTTCCCGTGCTGGCTCAGTGATTAATGAACCTGACTAGGAACCATGAGGTTGCAGGTTCGATCCCTGGCCTTGCTCAGTGGGCTAGGGATCCAGCATTGCCATGAGCTGTGGTGTAGGTTGCAGACACGGCTTGGATCCCTTGTTGCTGTGGCTCTGGTGTAGTCTGGCAGCCACAGTTCCGATTTGCCCCCTAGCCTGGGAACCTCCATATGGCATGAGAGTGGCCCAAGAAATGGCAAAAAAGACAATAAATAAATAAATAAATAAATAAAGACAACCTACAGAATGGGAGAAAATAGAAAATAGTTGAAATTGATGCAACCAACAAGGGCATAATTTCCAAAATCTAAGGCAATTCTTACAACTCAACAGCAGCAAAACCAACAATCCAATTGATAAATGGGCAGAAGACTTAAATGGACATTTATCCAAAGAAGACATATGGATGGCCAACAAGTACATGAAAAAATGCTGAAATCACTAATTATTAGAGAAATGCAAATCAGAACTACAGTGAGGTACTACCTCTCACCCGTCAGAATGCCTATCATTACTAAGTCTACAAATAAGAAATGCTGGAGAATGTGTGGAGAAAAGGGAACCCTCCTACACTGTTTGGTGGAAATGCAAATTGGTACAAACAATATGGAAAACAGTATGGAGGTTCCTCAGAATACTAAATATAGAACAAACATATGACCCAGCAGTCCCACTCCTGGCCATCTATTTGGACAAAACTTTCATTTAAAAGAATACCTGCACCCATATGTTCATTTTGCAGCACTATTCACAATAGGAAAGACATGGAAACGACCTAAATGTCTATCAACAGATGAATGGGTTAAGGAGATGTGGTACATATAGACAATGGAATACTACTTGGTCATGAAAAGGAATAAAATAATACCATTTGCAGCAACATGGATGGAAATACAGAATCTCGTACTGAGTGAAGTAAGTCAGAAAGAGAAAGATAAATACCATATGATATCACTTATATCTGTAATCTAATACATGACACAAATGAACCTATCTACAAGGAAAAAAAAAAAACTCATGGACATGGAGAACAGACCTGTGGTTGCCAAGGGGGAAGGGGAGGGAGTGGAATGGATTGGGAATTTGAGATTGGTAAATTCAAACTATTGCATTTGGAGAGGATAGGCAATGAGATCCTGCTGTGTAGCACAGGGAACTGTATCCACTTACTTGTGATTGAACATCATGGAGGATAATGTGAGAAAAAGAATGTTTATATATATGTATGGCTAGCTCCCTTTGTTGTTTAGCAGAAATTTACAGAACCTTGTAAATCAACAAGAAAATATTTTAAAAAGTATAGCAAATGTATTTTTAAAAGAAGAAATATCTAGACATACATAGATATCTGTACTGAACTTAATGTTCTTGAGTTTTCAGAATCAAAATGAGAAACAAAAACAAGTTGCTGATTATAAGACTAAAAAGGCATTATTTTATAGTTCAGTGGTAAAAAAAAATGGCCTTAAAGTTGTAAGGTTTAAATAGACTTCTGAATCATTGAATGATAGCAAGGTAGCCATAAACACTTTGAATCTCATACTTTTCAGCTGGAAAATTAAGAATAAAAACCTACCATAAGTCATTCATATAGATATATATTTTTTTCTATTTTGTATGCTTAGGTTTCAAAATGAAATGATTTGAGTTATTAACAAATATTACATCATTAGACCTGGTCAACAATGTGCAAATTTAATTGAATATTTAGAGGAGATTTATACATATGATTGATACTTGGATTAAATTATCATTATGACTGTATATGTTCTAAATTATAAATTTTAAGTTATAAATTATATAATTATATATAAATTATAAGTTATAAGTTATTATATTATAAATTATGTTATGACTCATTATGTTCTAAAAGTCTATAAAACTGCATTATAGGGTTCTGTTATGAATAATTTGAAGTTTATAATTCTTTATCTTATGCTATTTATTATCATTTTTAATGATAATTATATAGTTTCAAATTTAAATTATGTTAGAAATTGGATTATTAAGCTAATATGCTTAAATTTCTTATAGGTATTATATATACATATGTAATATGTTTTCCTATCATGATATTCCTCAAAACGTCTAAGCATATTACTGGGGACTAGAAGACATTTTGAGAACAGAGCAGATATAAGAGTTTCAGAAACAAGAAATACCATATTAAGTTTAATATGGTGATAATATTATGCTATTAACCTACACAGTTCAACAGAACTAATGTGATACTTCTATTAATGGCATTTTTCCTTCTTAGAAAACATTTAAATTACATTCTATATTACTAGGAAATGCTATAACTTTGAGAAAATTAAGTCATGTAAAAGGCTTGGATCTTAATACACTATAATTTGCAACCAATTTAGAACATGTCAAGAGTCATATGCTTCTCTGAAACTATTCTGTCATGTAATGTTCTTTTTTAAAATAATTACACAGTGTGTGATTCCTTCATTCTAATCACAAAAGCACATTATAAATACTCTTGGAGAAGGCTAGTTCTTGCAATATTATCAGTTGAAACAATGTAGAAAATAATTTATGATTTACAACTTCAATTATTTTTATTTATGTTTAAAATTTGTGTGCATACTAAAATTAGAGTATATGTTAGGATGTATATTAATCAAGTTTGGTTGAACATAATAAATGTAACATTCATATTTCATTAAATTTTATGTACTAGGACCTATTTCCAGTTTTCTGACCTTTGGATTAGTAGTACAATAGTATTTGACAGTTTTTTAACTTCGAAATTCTAAACTCCTCATTTATAAGTCAAAAATTTTAGTTTCATTGTAAAAACCATAAATTAGAGACAAACCAGCAATTATTTGACAGTCTATTATATGTAAGGTATTTTTGGACTATAAATAACTGAGAACATTACTGATAGGAATTTATAATTAAATTGGAATAATAAAACACTAACATATTATAGAGGATATGATTCATAGATTCAGTTGTATAGTTGATACATGCCTTTATTTTTAATATCAATTAATCATAAATCTAAGCCCTGTCCCAATTATTAGCTACAATTCAAGCTCAGCCTTATGTCTTGGACCCTTTTCCCACTCCATCAATATTGTACAATTATCCTAACACCTTACATTGAAGAGATCTCAGTCATCATTTACCAGCCTCATTGGTATCCACTGAACACTCATTATCCCACTGTTCAAGGTCCCTTTAGGTTCTGAGCTCCACTGTTTTTGTGCCATTTTTGAGATCCCTGCAAATAACCTCAATATCTACTTCATTGAAGCATAAGGTGGCTATTCTCTGATGTTTCCCACTTCCTCAGAATGCTGACAGCTAAAAGGACCCATGGCCTCTGTTAGAAAGATCTACAGTCTTTCTCTCTTAAAATTTCTCTTAATTCTTATTTCCCAAAGCCTCTCTCTATTCTTCCCTCATCTGTGACAACCTTTAAAGAGACTGACTGGTACAAAATATAGGAAAGCTGATGACTATAGCTGTTTTTCTCTTAGTTTGCTGGATTTTTTTGAGAAAAGAAAGTAAGACTCCTGGTTACTCTTTTGGAAAGAAGTAAATATAGATATCTTTAGATTATTATATTAATACATTATCCTGCTGCAATGAATAAACCACTAGATAAAGTGAAATACTTGAATTAGACAATATTGTAGAAAGTTGACATATAAGTGAAGAATGTGATGACATGAAGTTGGATCAGAGTAGGTACAACAGAGAGATGAATTTTGTTAAGTATACATATAATGTAAATCCAGTGATATGAAAGTAGCATGACTTTGATGTTTAAAATAAGTGGTTTCAGATGAAATAAGTAAAATTGCTTCATAAGAGGTGCATTTAGTTTTTTCTCATTATAAGCTGGACATACAAAATGTAGATTGGAATTTATAATTTATGAAGAAATGGTAATGAGAATGTGAAAGTTAAATAATGACAAATTAGCTATGACAATAACTGTATTGATAAATATCAAAAGAAAATAGAATCAGATGACCTTTATACCTTTTACATCAGTCAATATGTCACTGTTATACTGCATGATATCATAAGCACCCTGATTGGGTGACCTTTCTTAAGAATACTATAATAGTATGTAAGAATATTATAATTTGATAGCAAATAAGTGAAAAAAATCACAGATGAGAAAAGGGATCATGTAACTTTTGAGAAATATCAGAAGTTACTCTTGTCAGTGCTATGGATTTGGGCAAATTTAAAGGGTTAGTTAGCAATGCAAGAATAATCATGGCTTATATGATATAACTTTAATAAGGAGCTATAAAAGTTACATTAACTGAAAAAGTATATTCTTTTATTCACATTATATCATGACAAAAATGTTGCCATTACATACAACCTTAGCTGAGAGCGAGTCTGTAAGTTAACAAATAATACATTTTATACTCTATATACACAAAGTAAGCTGTAAAGAGTTTTCTGGTGGGGGAGAAAACAACACCAACAAAAAGCAAAATGCAAACCCCACAAAGCAAATTTTTTTTGTTGTCATGCTAAATGCTCTCTTAAATATGCAAAATATTCCTTTTCATTTAGTCATTTTCTAGTGATGATCTACACCTTTATAATCCAACCATAATGTATTTAACTATAGTTTGGTGTAATTATCATTTCACCATACATATTTTATCTACCAATTCTTACTCAGTATGGGATAATTTTAATACTCTATCATGGAAAATTATGCTCCATTCTGGATGGTGTGTATTAGACTGTCTGTAAGTGTGGTTACCAAAGCAGGCTTTGGAGACCAGTTACCTGGGCATTTCTAACTGTGAAACTTTGAATGGAGGATTTCATCTCTTTGATCCTCTGTTCCTTCAATTCTAAGTGTTGGTAATAGGAGTTGCCACTGTGACACAATAGGATCTGTGGAGTCTTGGGAGCAATGGGATGCAGGTTTGATCCCTGGCGTGGCACAGTGAGTTAAGGGTCTGACATTATCACAACTGTAGCTTAGGTCATGACTGTGGCCTCCATCTGATTCCTGGGCCAGGAACTCCATATGCCAGGAGATGGCCAAAAAAAAAAATGTTGATAATAGTAAAGCATATCTCAGTATTATGTAGGTTAAAGGAGATAATCTAAACATAGTGCTGACCACAGAAATATTTAAAAATATAATAATATGCATTATAATTATAATGAAAAGATGACTACACATATATAATACTTTATATAATATATATAATTATATATGTATATTATATAATACGAATTGGTGGTACAATAGAAAAATCGTTGTAGTGTCCTAGTCCCTCAGGTGTCTTCTACTGGCCTACCCCAGTTCTTTAAATTTCACCCCAAGTGTCATTATCTTAGATTGAGATTGTTTTTAATAAAATGCATTACCATGGGAAAACAATTAAGCTCATCTTTGTCTAAATTTATCAGATCCTTTTCAACTTTAAACTAATCAATCTCATTTAACACTAATATTAACACTAGTAAATCAAGCAAATATATAATGCAAAAATGTGGTTAGTATTATAAATTTATAAGTTCAATTCTGCAAGGACATTGCTCCCAATGTTATGACCTTTCTTAAATTGAGGTAGTGTTCTCAACCCAGTCTGTTTATTAGAATACTATGAGCTTAAAAATGTATCAGTGCCTGATCCATACCCTCAATGATCATAATTTAACCAGTCTGGGGTAAACCTTGAACTTCGGAATTTATCTAAAATATTTTTATGTGAGTCTAATGAGTTGAAAATTTAAACAGACTTAATTTAAATAAATTGTTACAAGGTAAATGGTGTCAGTGGATACATTATGCCTGGAGAAATATACACTTTTAATTATAATTTTGTATCAAAACTAAACTTAAAATATGACTAGTTTAAAATACATATTTTAGGAAAATATACCCAAAGTTTAAAAAATCCCATAAACTTGTTTTTCTAATACCTTAAGTCCATTAAATGATATATGTATATATCAATAAAATATTATTACAGTTTTTTAAAGAGGAGTTTGTTCTTTATGTGTGAACTTGAGTCCATAATCCAGTAACTTAATCAAAGGACAAAACTGATTTTATGTCAAGCATTTTTGTAAAGTTCGTAGCAAACTGGCAATGAATATCATGACATAAATACTTGTATTCTCTATTTGAGATATTGGGAATCTTAATTGCAGTAGTTCAATTGACAGAGATTAAGGGAGTATGGAAAGATAGAAAGAAAAAAATGTGGGGAAAAAGTGCATGCCAAGTCACATATAGAAGTTGAAGCAACCAGTCACAAAGCAGATAAAGAAGATTATTAATGATGATTCTAATGAAGGTGAAAAGAGAAATCAGGAGGGTAGTAAAAGCTGGAGTTGAAGGGGACTTAAAAATATAATAATGACACATTCTACCTCTTGATCAGCATCTGCCTAAATCTGAAGTGGAAACTCATCCCAAGTCAGTAACCTGAGTCTAATATAATAGTGAAGATATTATTACAAAGAATAGAAAATTCAATATATAGTTTACACTTATTTAGATGTCAATGTTTTAATTACCTATATGATCTGCATCTTAGTGTTCATAATTTTCTTACATTTTGAATCTGTTGTTTTCTTTGATTTCTTTTGGACTGGTGGTTTGGAATTAAACCACCTATTTTATGTATAGGACTTATAACAGAGCCTCAGGTACTCCTCCAAGCTGTACAATTTTCTTAGTTCATTTGAAGCATTACATGTTTGCTGGCTGTGAAAATAGAAAAGTTCAAATTTGGGACGGTTTATAAATTATTAATGATGTAGACCTGACCATGTCAATTAAATTCTCTGAGCCTTGGATATGAAGAAATATATTTCTGGTACCTCACTGATGTTTAGAAACAAGGAGCTACTAGAAAGAAAGTGCCGATCTCTTCTTCAAAGCATTTGAAGGCAATAATAAATTGAAACAAATTATAGGTTTAACAAAGCCTAGAACCAACTACATTATAGATTACGTTGACTGAGCCCTGATACTTGCAGCCTTAGAGGAAAAATGAGCTTGCCTATTTGTGGAGGTAAATATTGTTTTTTGTTTTTTGTTTTTTTTCAGTCTCCATTGTTCTTATTCACAAAATACTGAACATATAATTAATGCTTATCAGACACATTAAAAAGTCTGTATAGCTCATTGTCAAAGGAGGAAATAATGTAACTGACCTCAGAGAGAGCTCAGTGTTGGTATCATTAAAGATTTCAAGATTTTTAATAAACTATAATGGATATGATAAAATATCAAGAACAGTTTGATAGAAATGAGGAGTTTCACAAGAGATATGGAAAGAAATTTGTAATAAAATTCTGGAATTTAAAATATAATTTCAGAAAGGAAGGCTTTATTTAGATAAGATAAAAACAAACTAGACATATCAAAAGAAAGTAGTGTCAACTTGAATTCAGTAGAAAAAAATCCAAACCAAAATATAAAGAGAAATAAATGACCACAAATAATAAAGACAAATAATGTGTCCATAATTTGTGAAATAATATCAAAATGTTTAAGAATGTAATTGCAGGCTCAAAGGAGAGAAAGAAAAAAATAAAATTTGAGGAAATAATGGCTAAACTCTCTTGACAGTAAGGAGAACAGCAACCCACAGAATAAAGAATCTCAGCAAAATGAATACAGGATAAATACAAAAATCTACAACTAATCCACACCCAGGTGCTTTGTAGTTAAACTACTAAAAAGGTAAAAATAGCAAATTATAAGAGCAGCCAGAGGAGAGAAAACACATTATAGAGAAGGAAATGATGTTACCTAATAATGGCTAACTTCTTACCAGAAACAGTAGAAAACAGTAAACAATGGAATTATGTTTTTTAAATGTTGAAGAAAGAGGAGATCTACCAACCTAGAAATCTATATTCAGCAAAGTATATCTTATAAATGGATATCTTGGAGTTCCCATCGTGGCGCAGAGGAAACCAATATGACCAGGAACAATGAGGTTGCAGTTTCCATCCCTGGCCTCGCTCAGTGGGTTGAGGATCCCATGTTGCGTGAGCTGTGGTGTAGGTCAAAGATACTGCTCTGATCTGGCATTGCTGTGGCTCTGGCTTAGGCCGGCAGCAATAGCTCCAATTAGAGCCCTAGCCTGGGAACCTCCATATGCCATGGGTGCTGCCCTAGAAAGACAAAAGACAAAAAAAAAAAGATATCTTTATCTAAGATAAGATAAAGCTGACAGAATTTGTATTAAGAATAGGATACTAAAGCTAAGATAATTCATCCCTGGCATGCCTGAACTATATAAGAAATACTCAATTTTTTTGAGGGGCAAAATGATGTCAGATTACATTGAAGGGAAATGATACCAGATTACAAAAGCTGCAGAGGATAGTATACCAGAAATTGTGCATATTTGGCAGATGGTTAAATTGTGTGCTTATTTGTGTGTGTGCATGCATATCTTTAAATGAGACTTATCTAATTAAAGCAGTCATAAAAATAAATAAATTTAAAAGTATAACTTATTATAGTGATTTTGCATATAGAAAGTCAAATTACAAAACAAGTCCCTAAAAGGCAGAGGTGCGGAAATGGAATTATATTATAGATTTCTTACACATCTTTTGAGGCAGTATAATAATATTGAAAGTAGACTATAATCATTTAAAGATGAATACTGCAGTCTCTAGAACAAGGGCTCTAGAACTGCATTGAATGGTAATGAAATATATCATTAAAGTTAGTTGAATGCAGTTGAAATGATGCTTAGAGGAAGTTATATAACTTTAAACATCTGTATTAGAAGAGTAAAGATATAAAATTAGTGGTCTCAGCTGTCAGTTCAAGAAGCTAGAAAAAGAGCAAATTAAACTTAAGTAAATAAAATAAAGGAAATTATAAAAGAAGAAAAGAAATAAAAAAATAGAAAAAAGAGACACAATAGAGAAAATTAACAATGCCAAAACTTGGTTATTTAAAAAGTTGATAAGTTGCTAAATGTGAAGATGATTAAGAAAAAAATGAGAAGTACATTATTATCAACATGAGTAATTTGTAAGAGAACATAAATGCAGATATGAGAAAAAGAATGTATATATATGTATGACTGGGTCACGTTGCTATATAGCAGAATTTGACAGAACATTGTAAATCAACTATACTTAAATAAAAACATTTAAAAAAATAAAATATTCTTTAAGGCTTAAAAAATAGAAATTAAAAGATAATGTAGGAATATTGCAAACAACTCAATAATAACTTATTCGATGATTTATATAAAATGTGCAAGACCATTTCAAGACATACACTGCTGGTATTGGCAAAGAAATGAGAAAAATCCAGAGCACCCCTTATCTATTAAAATAATGGAATCCATAATCATAAACCTTTACACAAAGAGATCTCCAGGCCCAGATGGCTTCATTAATGAATTGTACCAAACATTTAATAAAGACATAATATCAAAGCTTCACAAACTCATGAAGAAAATATGAGTGAACAATTTCTACCTCATTTTAGGGTCAATATTAATTTTGCACCAAAACCTGAAAAAAATACTATAACAGAGAATTTTATATCAAAATTTGGCATGGATACAGATGTAAAAATCCTCAACACAGTGCTAGTAAATCAAATCTGCCATGCATTAAAAAAAGATAAATTATGGTGACCAAGTCAGGTTTATCATAGGAATGCAAGTTTGATTCAAGAGTGGAAATCTATGTATGACTTCAGTGGTCATAGAAGTACCGTAAGGTAAGGGGGAAAAAAAAAGCAACCAATTAAAAAAAATTTAAACTATAATTTTTTTCCAGATGTCATAACTTTTTACATACTAAACTGTATATTTCAAAAAAAAATCAGAATAGTCGAATCTACTAAGATGCAAGATTCAATATCAATAAAAATTGTATTTCTACATATTGCAAATGGACAAGTGGAAAACCAAAATTTTGTAAATATCTCAAAATATATAATATCAAAATGACATTAAAGACTTCAGAATAAATCTAATAAAATATCAATAAGATCTCTACATTTCAACTATGAGTCTTTTTGAGAAAAAACAAAGACCTATATTAATGGATATATCATGTTTATGGATTGGAAGACAATATTAAGATTCTCCCAAAGTAGATCTACAAAACGTCATGCAGGAATTTTATAGATAACCTATTTCTCAAATGTACTTGGAAAATATGTAGAATGTAGAATACCAAAGCAATTTTGAAAAGGAACAGTAAAATTTTGGACATTCTCTACTATATGATTTCAGTCAGGACTTACTAGAAAGCTACAGCAATTCAGAGACTGTTTTAAAGATTCCTCAACTTGGAATATTTGAATGACTCACAGGTCACTACAGAGCATAATCATGCCAGGCATTAAATAATGGCAAAGTATATGATACAATAAGAAAAAGAGAATGTAGACAAGCATTGAGTTTGAGAAACTTCCAGATGCTGGTCCTCCCTGTTCTAATACAAAAATGCACTTTGTCTCAAGGTTAAATAGTCAAGATTTGTGTGATGAAACTTAGCTTATTAGAGCTCAATACAGAAATTTCCAGTGATGTCTTTTATATACTCTGGTCATGTAGCTGTCTTACATGATTGAAAACCATCAAGTGGATGTCACCAAGGGTATTTATGACTTTAACCAGCCCATCACTGATCATTGGTGAGTTGATTAGCACACCAACAATATCTGGTTAGCACTCTGAACCACTGACATACTAGTCGAAGCCAGACACCCAGCTTCCCTGAAGATAAGTGGAGAGTTCTCCCACTCTAGCTGTAAAATAATTCTGTCCTATATAGTGTGATATTAGCATAGAGATAGACAAACCAACAAAATACACTAGATAGTAAAAAAAAAATAAATAAATAAACCCTGCATATATATCATCAATTGATTTTCAGCAAGGTGCCAAAGAAATACAAGAGCAAAAGGAAAGTTTTTGTTTTGTTTTTAGTTTGAACTTTTGTAGATTTATAGAAATTGCAAAGTACAGAGAGGACCTGGACTGTTTCCCTGCTTAACCCAGATTCCCCAATTGGTTACATCTTAAATATTTAGAGTACAATGTAGTAACTATGAATTTGACATTGGTACAAAGTATGTGTATAGTTCTGTTTCATTTTATTACGTGTACATTTATGTATTCACCACTGAGATACAGAACTATCCCACTACCACAAAGATCTTCCTTGTGTTACTCATTTATAGCCGCTTGTCCCCTTCACCATCTCTAATCCCTGGCAACAGCTAATCAGTTCTTCATCTCTATTAATTTTGTCATTTGGAGAATGATTTGTAAATAGAATTATGTAGTACATAACCTTGAGATATCAAATTTTTTCACTCAGTATAATCCCCTTGAGATCTGCTCAAGTTGTTATGTATATCGACACTTCATTTTTTATTGCTGAGTATTATTTCATTGTATGAACCACAGTTGTTGTTGTTTTTTTTAACCACTCATCTACTGTAGGATAGTGGTGTCTAGTCGTCTAGTCTTTTGCCATTGCAAATAAAGCTGCTTTGAACAGATGTGTGCATGTTTCAGGTAGATGTAAGTTTTTCTTTTATTGAAATAAATGTCTAAGAATGATTGCTGGGTTATAAGATAAGCACATACTTAGTTTTTTAAAGAAACTGTCCAACCATTTTCCAGAGTAACACTACCACTCAACATTTCCATAAGTGATATTTTAGAGACCCAGTTTCTCCACATCCTCACCAGAATTTGGTATTGTATTATTTCTTTAAAATTTTAGCTGTCAATAAATACAGCCATATCTATACACCTGTACAGGAAATATTGCAGGTTCTGCTTCAGACCACCTTGGTAAAAGCAAATATCACAAAAAAGCAAGTAAGATGATTTTATTTTTTGGTTTTCCAGTGCATATAAAATTTATATTTGCACTATTCTGCAGTTTATTAGGTATATAATGATGTTATATCTAAAAAATATGCATAATTTAAAGATAATGCTAGTGGGAAAATGGAGCTGATAGAGTTGCTCAACAAATTGCTTCAAATTTGAAAAAAAAATGTAGTATCTGTGAAGCACAGTAAAGTGAATTGCACTAAAATGAGGTATGCCTCCATGTAATGATAACTCATTGTGATCTTATTTTGCCTTTGCATAGTGGCTAATGGTGTTAACATTGTTTCATGAGCTTATTTGCCATCTCTATAATCTCTTTGGTAAAATATCTCTTCCTGTCTTTTGTCCATCTCCTAATTGGATAGTTTGTTTTATTACTGTTGTGGGGGAAATGGAGAGGGCTGGACGGTTAAATAAATAGAAGAAGCGTTGCATGGGCCTAAGTTGTAAGTGTATCATTTATAGGGGAATACAATTAACTCACATCTCTGCAGTTGAGTCTAAAAACAACAGCAACACTACCACCAGTAGTAGGTGTATAAGACAAGGGATACAAAAGATCTTTTAAATTTCAAGTACTTGGTAAAGTGCCACTTTAGATATATACTTATTATCATTGCTAATTTTAATCTTCTGTACTTTCTGTTACCTACTGTTTCACACTATATTCACACTTTCAAAATGTAAGTTAATGCTGAGGAAATGACTGGATTATCAAAGTGAATGTTAGGAAGATTGGCCAATCCGTATATTTCTACACAGCTTCAAATTCCTCAGAATTAACAGACTAGGACTTCAAAATTTTCAACCGTGGTTGCATAGTATAATCACCAGGAGACATATATTATAAACAAACTATTCTCTGTTCCCATACTAAACTAATTGTAACAGAATCTCTGCATGCTAGAGCCGAGAGGTGTTGGTAGGACTTAAAATCTCCTTAGGTGATTCAAAGGTGCCTGTATGAGGAAGCTGGGTTAGGTGAGGTTGTAGGATTGTACTCTGCTGCAAGGCACATGCAGACAGTGTTTATTTGAGTTCCTCTTAGAAATATAATGGGAATTGTAAATATTCTATGAACAGAGGTCAGCTGTTATACCCTCTCCATTCTTTTGCAGGTAGGATCATAGTTTTAGGCTAGAAGTTTTCTCCTTTGACTTGTTTTTATCAGAGTTCGTTTGTTAATTAGATACAGGGTCTGGCTTCCTTTGTTCTGAAACATAATTCTATTATCAGCAAAAACACATTCTGCCTAAGGTGATTTCTCCAATGGCTTTAATCTCCTTTTTCAAATCCATGAAATAAAGAGACTTCCAAACTAGGGAATGACTAGTCATTTGGGCTAAAAGAGACATTCAGTTTAGATTTCAGATATTCTAACCCACTGTGAAAGTTTGATAAAAAGTGAACCAGGGCTTTTAATTAATTATGTACAGAAAGTTGACAAAATTCTGTTGGGAGACATTCCTAATAATCCATGCACATAATGTAGTGGGAATTGTTTATAAATATAAATGAATTGAAAGGTTTGTAACCCTGGAACAAGATGATGAAAAATCAAACCATGGTTGGCAAACTCACAATTAAATTCTGTTAGTAAATGACTTACTCGAGAATTCTCTTTAATCTTTATTTTGCAGTATGTTCCTAGAAGCAAAGAGAAAACACAGTCTCCTTGTGATATATATATGTGTGTGTGTGTGTGTGTGTGTGTGTGTGTGTGTATATATACATATATATATATATAATATATATATGAAATACAAGTTTTGGCAGAGATTCACAGATTTAGTGATCTTTCCAAATGTAAAAATTAAAAAATAATCTAGTTATAGGTTTTGAGGAAAAAGTCATTTCTGAAAAAGAAATTGATGTTGCTTATGTTATGTTTGTGTAATTTTACACCTGGCATTTCATATTGAAATTTTTATAGAACTAGGGAAAAACTTTTATTTAATGGTGAGTCTAGATACATATTCTAATACCAGGCTGTACAGGATTTAGTTGTTCATAAAATTATTCCCTACTCTTATATTATAAGAAGATTCATATGCTGAGTTTTCCAAATGCCAGCAAATAATTTTGTATTAAAATTATTTGACTTTAAAATTACATCTGATATCTCATTTCATCTTCTCCAAAATTATATCAAGAACTCATTTTTTATCAGTGAAAATGTCAATGTATATCTCGTATTTGGTGCTATCCTGAATGACTCCATCTGTCTATCTCCCACACTTGGTCCTTGGTCTCCTGAGGGCAGGGAGTTTGGCTTTTTGCTACTCCAGTACATCATCTACAGCCATGTATCACAGCTCCTGGCAAAAATTATGTGGTTTGTGAATTATATTTTTTTGCGATAAAATGAATCAAACTTCATTCTATCTATAAATACTCCCAAGTCTGATAATATTCCACTTATTCACTGAAAAGTCCTGTATTGATGTCTCTGACCCAGTGGATGATTCTATCCCAAACTAACCTTACTTACTTGAGATGTAGACCCTGACCCCTTCTCACACAGGTCAATTAGTCTGGGTGGTCATAT
This sequence comes from Phacochoerus africanus, assembly GCF_016906955.1. Classification (NCBI taxonomy): domain Eukaryota; kingdom Metazoa; phylum Chordata; class Mammalia; order Artiodactyla; family Suidae; genus Phacochoerus; species Phacochoerus africanus. The sequence goes on along the minus strand of NC_062546.1, from coordinate 164,369,845 downwards.
TATTCACCAGGGATTTGCAATTCTAACATAAGACATGGGGTTACTAAAGCAAAAACCCTCTTCAGTAAGAAAACCTAACCAGTATCACAGCCATCTAATCCCTGCTGATGTTTCCATTACCTTTACATTTAGGCATGTATGAAATTATAATTATATATGTACTGAGAGCAGTTCTCTACCTAGGGTAAATTGGTCTGTTCAGACCTCGTTATATTAATATCTAACAGCTGAAGAAACCTAGATAATATGTTTTATAAGGCAAATGTTTGCAATTCCTCTATCCTAAAAGTTCTTAGGAACAACTTTGTAGAACCACAAAAGCATTTTAGCTATATGAAACCAAAATTTTCAATTAATTCTGACAAAGGAAATATATATTCATGAAGGATATGTTAGGTAATATTTCATGAATAAGAATGTTTTTTTATGAGTAATAAATGATGATAATACATTGCTGAAAATGTTTCTAAATATTGAGGTCATTTCACCTTATTTCTTACTTCTTTTCAGTAATGTGCTCTCCACATTATTTCCTTGTAATTTTTTCATTCTTTTTAGATTCTTTGCATGCTATGTAAGATATTATTATCCCACATGAATATACAGAATTACTTTCTGTTTGGGAATGTTTTCAGACCCCGGTTTATATCTAAATATTGAGAATGAGCTGTTTTAATTTCTGTTTTAGTTAGAGGCTGTAAACACTGCATTGTATGGCCAATGAGAACCAATAAATTTCCCATAAAAAATTTGGATCTGATATTGGTTAATTTGTTTCCTTCTATCTCTAGGTATATAGAATGTAGCTCTTTTCACAGATTCATACATAAAAGATAAACGTATAGTTGTTAAAGGGCTAGTACAAGTTGGGTCAATATTTCTTATTTAGAAATAACTTTGAAGTGTTTCACAACAGAACTTTAATATCTCTTTTGAAAACTATATCTTTGACAGGATGCCATTAAATTGTTAAGAGATAACGATGAGATTTTCTAGGAGGGACAGTATTTTCTACTTTACTTTCAGGACTAAGGCTATTCATCTTCCCCCAAAAAAGATGATTACTTGTATCTTGAATCCAAGTAAATAGTGTATCTTGAAAGTTACAATGTAATGTAGCCTTTAAGTTGACTGCCTCTATACCTATACTGGGTTCAAAGATTCATTTTTATAATTACTAGCTGTATGACTTAGGGTAATAATTATATACCCACTGTACCTTGATTTTCAAATTTGTAAAATAGCAATAGCATTAGGTTCTACTTTAAGAGTTTTTGTAATGTTTAAATGAAATTAATACATAAGTGTAACATCTGGCATGTAGGAAAAGCTATGTATTATCACTTTTCTTATTTCCTTGAATCTAAGATACCATCAATGGTAGGATATGCTATTGCATGGATGACTAAGGAAAAAAATGTTGCCATTATGCTCATTCACCATTATTTAAATATACAGAAACAAAGAGTAACAATAAACAGTGCACCTTTTTTTTCTGAAAGGGCAATACTAAAAGTTTCAGAGGTTTTCTGATACATATCAACTGATATAATGTAATAATATACTAATATGCTAATAGTATGAGCTGATATACAGTGACAGATTATATATTTCATTAATATGTAAAACTATCCCCACTTATACATTTATTAAAGTAACATAAAAAATGAACCTTAAGACAAAATAAAATAAATACCAAATAAAAATTATTTTGAGATGAAGGATAATACCACATGTACTTAGTATTTTAAAGTTATTACTTTTAAATTAGAAGTTTAGAATACACAAACATTGCTTACCTTCTCTAATCTTTGTTTCACTATAAATATTCCATATGTAGGAAAAATTCTTTCATTTTTAAATTTTGTATTTTTTACATCTACGGACTTGTCCAAAGGGCTTACAAAATCCTCTGTGGGTTGGATGTTTGGTAACATGTTGCTTTGTATAATTTCAGTTTCATTTTTAAAGATGAAAATATTTTTTCTTCTTTTCTTGAGTTTTCTTTTGCCATTAATTAATTGCTCTCAGTAGTTAAGATTTTAGACTTGTTTCCAATTTCGTATTAGAGTACTCCACACCAACATTCACATACTTTTCTCTTTGCATTTCTTCTGTTATGGTATTTACAAAGAGCCTATAGTGAATACGCAAACACTGGGAAACTCCACCAATTTCTGAGAGCTGCAGAATCTACTTCCAGGATCCTTAACTAGAATTCAACTTGATACCTTAAAATTTTTATTTATTTCAACATTACCAGTATGTATTATTTTATATGGTTCTGATAGACTGAAGTAAAAATTTCTCTGGGTACCAAAATCTGATTATTTGACTTTGAAGGAACAGTAAGTAGTTTAATACTTTGGATTAGTCTGTTCTTTTTGGTATTGATTTCATATGCCAGGATGATATAAACAATTAGAATCTACTTTGAGACCTACATGCATTATAGAAAGTATCAACTTTTGTGAAATGAGAAGTTTTCATAATGGAAGGAATTTACTTGTTTTCTTTAGAAAAAAAAAAAGTAGAGAATAAATGTTGTACCTACATCAGACAGGTATCATACTTCCAGGAGAGAAAAAGTCTCTCTTTGCTTCTTTATTTTGCTATTTTACTTTATTTGTAAGGCTATCTAATTCTATTTAGGGACAATTCTGGTCATAAATTATCAATTTTCAGCCAGTTTTCATATTGAGTATAGAAGGTAAATGATGAGCAGGTAGATTAGTACAAGAAAAACCTGTAAACATTTACATTGATTTTGAAACTGGAATAGTCAAATATGTGAAGAAATTTGTTTGAAAATTGATGTTTTTGTAATTGACACAAAGGTATGACCCATTATAAATCATCATGAACCACTGAAGAATTAATTAGGCAACTCAACCAAAAAACAAAAATTGGGGATATTGATATTTAGAACCCCTTAATATCCTTAATAAATACAGATGCAAAAATACTCAACAAAATATTAGCAAATCCAATTCAACAATACATCAAAAGAATTATATAGCATGATCAAGTGGGATTTATCCGTGGGATGCAAGGGTTGTTCAACATATACAAATTGATAAATGTTGTATACTACTTCATACAATGAAAGATAAAAATTATATGATTATTTCAAAAGATACAGAAAAAGGATTTAACAAAAAATAAATATTCTTTCATGATAAATTCCTTAAACTAACTTGTATTCTTGCCTTCTTTGTTGAAGATTAATTGACCATAGATATCTGGGTTTATTTCTGGGTTCTCTATTCTGTTCTATTGATCTATATGTCTGTTTTGTACTAGAACTAACTGTCTTGCTTATTGTAGCTTTGTAATATTGTTTAAAGTCTGGGAGAGTTATGCCTCCGGCATGATTTTCTTTTCCCTCAGAATTGTTTGACAATTCTTGGTCTTTTATGGTTCCATATTAATTTTTGGGTTGTTTGTTCTAGTTCTGTGAAAAATATCCTGGGTAATTTGATAGGGATTGCATTGAATCTGTAGATTGCTTTAGGTAGTATGGCCATTTTAACAATATTAGTTCTTCCAATCCAGGAGTATGGAATATTTTTCCATGTCTTTGAATCCTCTCTAATTTCCTTGATTAATGTTTTATAGTTCTCAGCATATAAGTCTTTCGCCTCCTGAGTCAGGTTTATTCCTAAGTATTTAATTTTTGGGGGTGCAATTTTAAAAGCTACTGTTTCTAATGCTTCATTATTAGTATGCATAAATGCAACTGATTTCTGAATGTTAATCGTATATCCTGCTACTTTGTTGAATTTGTTGATCAGTTCAATTAGTTTTTGGGTTGAGTCCTTAGGGTTTTATATATATAGTATCATGTCATCTGCATAGAGTGACAATTTTACCTCTTCTCTTCCAAATTGGATACCTTCTTTTGCTTGTTGGATTGCTTACTAGGACTTCCAATATTATGTTAAATAAAAGTGGTGAGAGTGGGCAACTTTGTCTTGTTCCAGATTTTAGTGGGAAGACTTTCAGCTTTTCTCCATGAGTATTGTATTTGCTGTGGGTTTGTCATAAATGGCTTTTATTATGTTAAGGTATGTTCCTTCTATACTCACTTTGGTAAGAGTTTTGATCATGAATGGATGTTGGACTTTGTCAAATGCTTTTTCTGCATCTATTGATGATATGATCATGTGGTTTTTGACTTTTCTTTTGTTAGTGTGATATATGGCATTGATGTATTTGCATGTGTTGAGCCATCCTTATGCACCTGGGATGAATCCCAATTTGTCATGGTTCATGAACTTTTTTATATGTTGTTGGATTTGGTTGGCTAAAATTTTGTTGAATATAAAATGGGAAAAAGACAGTCTCTTCAGCTGTCCTGGGAAAACTGGACAGCTGCATTGTAAATCAATGAAACTGGAACACACCCTCACACCATGCACAAAAATAAACTCAAAGTAGCTTAAAGACTTAAACATAAGACGAGACACCATCAAACTCCTAGAAGAGAACATAGGCAAAACATTTTCTTACATCAACGGTACAAATATTTTCTTAGATCAGTCTCTCAAGGCAACAGAAATAAAAGCAGAAATAAATCAATGGGAGCTAATTGAACTGACAAGCTTTTGCAGAGCAAAGGACATCATAAAAAAAAAAAAAAGACAGACAACCTATGGAATGGGAGAAAATAGTTTCAAATGATGCAGCTAACAAGGCCTTAATCTCTAACATACAAACAACTTATACAACTCAACAGCAAAAAAGCCGATAACCCAATTGAAAAACGGGCAAAAGACCTGAATAGACAGTTCTCCAAAGAAGATGTACAGATAGCCAAAAATCACATGAAAAAATGCTCAACATCACTGATTATTAGAGAAATGCAAATCAAAACTACCATGAGATACCATCTCACATCTTTCAGAATGGCCATTATTAATAAGTCCACAAATAACAAATACTGGAGGGGGTGTGGAGAAAAGGGAACCCTCCTGCACTGTTGGTGGGAATGTAAATTGGTACAATCACTATGGAAAACCATATGGAGGTTCCACAGAAAACTAAATATAGAACTACCATATGACCCAGCAGTCCCACCCTTGGGCATATATCCAGACAAAACTTTCCTTGAAAAAGACACCTGCACCCAAATGTTCATCGCAGCGCTATTCACAATAGCCAAGACATCGAAACAACCTAAATGTCCATTGTCAGATGAATGGATTAAGAAGATGTGGTATGTACACACCATGGAATACTACTCAGCCATAAAAAGGAACGGAATAATGCCATTTGCAGCAACATGGATGGAACTAGAGACTCTCATGCTGAGTGAAGTAAGTCAGAAAGAGAAAGGCAAATGCCATATGATATCACTGATATCTGATATAGGGCACAAATGAAACTTTCCACAGAAAAGGAACTCATAGACTTGTAGAACAGCCTTGTGGTTGCCAGGAGGGAGGGGGAGGGAGTGGTGGGGTGGATGGGGAGCTTGTGTTTAATAGATGCAAACTTTGGAATGGATTAGCAATGAGACCCTGCTGTGCAGTGCAGGAAATTATATCTAGTCACTTATGATGGAGCATGATAATGTGCGAGAATAGAATGTGTAAATGTATGTGTAACTGAGTCACCATGCTGTATAGCAGAAAAGAAAATTGTATTGTGGAAATAACAGTTAAAAAAAAAGAAAAAGACTATCGTGAAGTAAGAAAAAAAAAAGAAAATCATTTTCTGTTAAACCTTTATAGGGCATGGAAAATCAAAAAGAGGATTAATTTATTCTATCTCTAGGAAATTCTTTTCATGTTTTAGAAATCAGGAGTTTCCCTTGATTCTTGTTTTTGGAAGATTTTTCGTTGCCACCTTATACCTTCTTTAGTAATTAGTGATCTTTTAAAAGTAATTCATATGATAATTATGAATCCTCCTATGATTCTTACTGGATTCTTAGCCACTAAGAAAGCAATTTTATTTGGTATATTCTCCATATAATCCAGGAAAACTCTAATTTCTTTTAGAAAGTTTTTAGCATGTGTCGAAATATATATCTAGGACCACCTCTAGTGATCAACCATCCCACCTTCTTGTTATCTGAGTATGTGGTGCTTCTTTGTTTTTGAGAGCACTAATGTATTTCCTTATATCATCTTAGTTGTATCTAGTATTGTATAGAATAATATTTTGTAAATTATACATTATTCCTCTATCTCTGTGTTCATGTCTATATAGCTGCAGCATGTGTGTGTGTGTATTTGTCTCCAAAAGACAAGAATCATAATTTTACTCACTACCAGCTCTTCCTCTATTATGCCAAACATAATTCTTATTTAATAACTCTGAACTTTTTTCAATGAATAAATATAGTTATGAGTTTACCATAATTTAGGCAGAAAATCAACTTAAGCAGATTGTCCTGTTCTCCAGGCATTCTGACTAAACAACGTTTTTTGGTTTTTTTTTTAATCTATAAAGCCAAGGAATTTGAGAGTGCTTTATCTGATAATTATTTTTTCACCCTAAACTTGGTCACAGTTCTGTGACTCGCCTGTGATGAATTCTCAAATTTTCCTCAGGGTTAGGCCCATGTCTGTTCATGGAGGCATGACGAGTTTCAGGTAGAAAAAGTGACAACTAAATGTGATACATTCTAATTAGATTGTACTATCATGTAGGCTACGACCTCTTGTAATAATACATCCACAAGAAATAGAAAGTTGAGTATTAAAGGCTAATGAAGGAATCAATAAAAATTTACAAACACTTTCAAGTTGGGTACAAATTAAAGCTGTTGGGCTCCATTTAATTTTGTAGGTACAACATTTCCTAAGACTTCTGCTGCCTTAAAATCTGAGAAAATGGTGTTATCAGACAAGGTCTCTGTTGATCAATTTAGGATTACAAAATTCCTAGAATTTTCTTTTCTAAAAAGTATTCTACATGTTTATTAGATTATGTCCTAGCTGTGCTTTATTACATTTTCATTCTTCATTATTGCTGCTGTTCATTTTTAAAAAATAAGTCAATTAGGCCACAGTGGGTTAATTTAGAGAAGATTCTTAGTAACTTTTCAGATGCTTTGTGCCAATTTGTCATTTTATCGTAGTATGAGTCAACTGGAGTGTTGGTAATGAACACACCCCCTCTTTAGCAAGCTAGGAATAGATAATGTTTATTCACAAGTTCTTGAAAACAAGGCAGATAGCAGCCCAGTTGACAAGATATGTACTTGAAAATCCCTATCAAATGACATATTAAACACATGGACCTTAGACTGCGAGCTCCTAATACAGACTTGATTTTTCAGTTATCATTTACTGTCTTTGTTGATGTTCATCTACTTCTATTCACTTGTCTTTGAATTTTCATAGTGGCTTACCACGTCAACATTTCGATAATGTTGAGATGCAATGTATTTTTGTATTATTACTAAGAATTTTAAAATGAAATTTTATAATACTTTATAGCATATGAATGCATCTTTAATTACATTTAGATTTAATAACCAGTACTCAACTATATGAGCTATTTGATAAACTTTTAGCTTTATAAATATTTCTAGAATATTCTAGTATAAGAATAAATTCAAATGTGAAATTTTTTACATTTTATCATCTGTGAATTTGTAAGGAATCTCCTCAAGTCAAACTTTGTTTATGCAAACAATTGATCTTTGCATAAAGAATATTGAATGCTTATTTTAAAACACTGTGATGGTTAATTTTATGTATTACTTTGGGCTAAAGGGTGCTCAGATAGCTGGTAAAATATTATTTTTGGATGTTTCTTGAGGGTATTTATGGAAGAGATTAGCATTTGAATTGTGTAGACATTAAAGAGGGCCTTGCTCACCAGTGCAGGTGGTTACCATCCAATCCACTGAAAGCCTGGATAGAGTGAAAAGGTGGAGAGGTCAAACTTGCTCTCTGATTGAGCTAGATCATTCATCTTCTCCAGCACTTGTACATCAACCCTCCTAATTTGGGGGTCTTCAGACTCAGCTTGGAAATCATACCATTGGTTCCCCTGCTGCTCAGGCCTCCAGGTTTGGACTAAAACTGTACCACTGGCCTTCCTGGGCTTCCAGACCATATCTCTTAGCCTTCATAATTATTGACCAATTCCTCAAAATAAACCTATTTCTGTAATTTATATCTATATCTATCTATCATCTCCTATTTGGTCTGTTTCTCTAGAGAATATTGGCCAATAGGAGTATTTTGAATATTTTTTTAGTTCATAATAAACGTGTTACTCTCCCTAACTTTATTAAGAACAAAGATCATAGTCCTTTCCTGTGATTCAGCTTGTGTAACAAAAAGTACATCCTCTCATCTTACTGAAAATATTAATTATCTTGTGTTTTATTTTGTATTTTATAATTGTTGGCTATTTTCTTGATTTGGGAGAAATGGCTCTTTTTTGTTTGACCATATAATGATTTTTATTTTTTCCATTATAGCTGGCTTACAGTGTCCTGTCAATTTTCTACTGTACAGCAAGGCGACCCAGTTACATATACATGTATACATTCTTTTTTCTTATATTATCATGCTCCATCATAAGTGACTAGATATAGTTCCCAGTGCTATACAGCAGGATCTCATTGATTATCCATTCCAAAGGCAATAATTTGCATCTATTAAACCCAAATTCCTAATCCATCCCACTCCCACTGCCTTGGTAACCACAAGTCTATTCTCCATGTCCACAGTTTTCTTTTCTGTGGAAAGGTTCATTTGTGCCATGCATTAGATTCCAGATATCAGTGATATCATATGGTATTTGTCTTTTTCTGACTTGCTTCACTCAGCATGAGAGTCTCTAGTTCCATCCATGTTGCTGCAAATGGCATTATTTTATCCTTTGTGGCTGAGTATTATTCCATCGTACATATGTACCACATCTTCCTAATTCATTCATCAATGGGCATTTAGGTGGTTTCCATATTTTGGCTATTGTGAATAGTGCTGTGATGAACATTTGGGTGCATGTATCTTTTTCAATCAAAGTTTTGTCCGAAATGCCAAGAGTGGGATAGCTGGATCATATGGTAGTTCTATATTTAGTTTTATGAAGCATTTTCAAACTATTTTCTATAGTTGTTGTACCAAATTACATTCCCACCAACAATGTAGGAGGGTTCCCTTTTCTCCACATCATCTCCAGCATTTGTTGTTTGTCGATTTGTTAATGATGGCCCCTCTGGTTTGAGGTGGTACCTCACTGTAGTTTAAATTTGCATTTCTCTAGTGATATTGAGTATTTTTTCATGTGCCTGCTGGCCATCTGTGTGTCTTCTTTGGTGAAATGACTATTTAGGTCTTCTGACCATTTTTCAATTGGGTTGTTCATTTTTTTTGTTGTTGAGTTGTATGTGTTGTTTGTATATTCTGGAGATTAAACCTTTGTTTGTTGAGTCATTTGCAAAAATTTTCTCCCATTCTGTGGGTTTTCTTTTTTCCTTTTTCAAATGGTTTTCTTTGCTGTGCAGAAGCTTTTGAGTTTCATTAAGTCCCATTGGTTTATTTATCTTTATTGTCTTTATTCTAGGAGGTGGGTCAAACAAGATGTTGCTGTGATTTATGTCAAAGAGCTTTCTACCTTTGTTTTCCTCTAGGAGTTTTTTAGTGTCTGGCCTTACATTTAGGTCTTTAATCCATTTTGATTTTATTTTTGGGTGTGGCATTAGACAATGTTCAAATTTAATTCTGTTACACGTAGTTGTCCAGTTTTCCCAGCACCATTTATTGAAGAGACTCTTTTCTCCACTGTATGTTCTTGCCTCCATTGTCATAAATTAATTAACTATAGCTGTTTGGGTTTATTTCTAGGCTTTCTATCCTTTTTCATTGATTTATATTTCTGTTTTTGTTCCAGTACCATACTGTCTCAATGACTGTAGCTTTGTAGTAGATTCTGGAGTCAGGGAGCCTGATTCCTCCAAGTTTGGTTTTTTCTTTTCAATATTGCTTTGGCTATTTGAGGTCTTGTATGTTTCCATACATATTTTAAAGTATTTTGTTCTAGTTCTGTAAACAATGTCATTGGTAATTTGATAGACATTGCATTGAATCTGTAGATTGCCTTTGGTAATATTGTCATTATGACTGTATTGATTCTTCCAATCCAAGAACATGGTATATTTTTCCATCTATTTGTGTCTTCTCTGTTTTCTTTCATCAGTGTCCTATAGTTTTCAGAGTACAATTCTTTTGTCTCTTTAGGTAGTTTTATTTCCAGGTATTTTATTCTTTTTGATGCAATGTTAAAGGGATAGTTTCCCTAATTTCTCTTTCTGATCTTTCATTGTTAGTATATAGAAATGCAATTGATTTCTATGTATTAATTTTGTATCCTGCGGCTTTACCAAATTCATTGATGAGCTCTGATAGTTTTCTGGTAGTGTCTTTAGGATTTTCTAGGTATAGAAATATGTCATCTGCAAACAGTGATAGTTTTACTTCTTCTTTTCTGATTTGGATTCCTTTTATTTCTTATTATTCTCTGATTGCCATGGATAGGACTTCCAAGACTGTATTGAGTAACATTGGTGAAAGAGGGCATCCTTGTTTTGTTCCTGATCTTAATTGAAATGCTTTCAATTTTTGCCTATTGAGAATGATGTTGGCTGTGGGTTTGTCATAAATGGCTATTATATTTTAGGTAGTTCCCCTTTATGCCCACTCTCTGGAGAGTTTTTACCAAGAATGGTTGTTAATTTTGTCAAAAGCTTTTTCTTCAACTATCTTGATGATCATATGCCTTTAATTCTTCATTTGTGAATGTGGTGTATCACATTGATAGATTTGCTGATATCAAAGAATCCTTGCATACCATGGATAAATCCATGGTGTATGATCTTTTTAATGTATGCAGTTTGCTAATATTTTATTGAGGATTTTTACATCTATGTTCCTCAGTGATATCGCCCTGTAATTTTTTTTTTTAATGTTGTATCTTTGTCTGGTTTTGGTATTAGAGTAAAAGTGACTTCATAGAATGAGCTTGTAAGTGTTCCTTCCTGTGCAATTTTCTGGAAAAATTTCAGAAGAGGCGTTAACTCTTGATGTTCAGTAGAACTCAGCTGTGAAGCCTGAGTCCTGGACTTTTGTTTTTTGGACATTTTAAATCACATTTTCCATCTCAGTACTTATGATTGGTATTCATATTTTGTATTTGTTTCTGGTTCAGTCTTGGTAGGGTGTACCTTTGTAAAAATCTGTCCATTTCTTCTAGGTTGTCCATTTTATTGGCATACAGTTGCTCATAGTCTCTCACGATCCTTTGTATTTCTAAAGTCTCCTCTTTCTTTAATGTCTCCTCTGTCATTTCTAATTTTGATTTGAACTCTCTCACTTTTTTTCTTGTTGAGTCTGGGTAACAGTATGAATTTTGTTAATCTTTTCAAAGAATGAACTTTTGATTTCATTGATCTTTTCAATTGTTTTCTTTGTCTCTATGTTTTTAATTTCTGCTCTATTCCTTATGATTTCTTTCCTTCTACTAATTTTGGGCTTTGTCTAGGCTTCCTTTCTAGATGCTTAAGGTTTATTTTTCAGTTGTTTATTTGCATTTTTTCTTCTTTTTTGAGATAAGATTGCATTGTTATAAACTTCCCTTTCAGAACTTCTTTTGCTGTGCCCCATAAGTTTTGGATTGTTGTATCTTCATTGTCATTTGTCTCTATGTATTTTTTGATTACACTGAAATCTTTGATTTTTTCAGTGATCCATTCTTCTTATTTGTTTAGCAGCATATTGTTTAGTTTCCAGGAGTCTGTGTTTTTGCTATTTTCGTCTGTAGTTTATTTCTAGTCTCATATCATGGTGATTGGAGAAAATGCTTGAAGTAATTTCCATTTTTAAAAATCTATCAAGGCTTTATCTGTGGCTCAGGATGTGATCTATCCTGGAGAATGTTCTGTGTGCACTTGAAAAGAAAGTATGTTCTGCTGTTTTGGGGTGAAAATTGCTATAGACAACAGTTAGGTCTGTCTGGTCTAGTGTGTCATTTAAGGCCTGTGTTTCCTTGCTGATTTCCTCTATGGATGACTTGTCCATTGCTGTAAATGGGGTGTTAAAGTCCCCCACTATTATTGTGTCACTGTCAATTTCCCCTTTTCTGGCTGTTATTAGTTGCCTTATATATTGTGCTGCTCCTAAGTTGGGTGCATATATATTTAAAATTGCTATTTCTTCTTCTTGTATTGATCCTTTGCTCATTATATAATGTCCTTCTTTGTCTCTTGTGACCTTCTTTATTTTAACATGTATTTTGCCTGATATAAGTATTGCTACTCCTACTTTTCTATAATTTCCATTTGCATGTAATATTTTATTCCATCTCCTCACTTTAAGTCTGTATGTATCCTTAGATCTGAAGTAGGTCTCCTGTGGACAGCATATATGTGTGTGTGTGTGTGTGTGTGTGTGTGTGTGTGTATGTGTGTATGGGTCTTGCTTTTGAATCCATTCAGCTAGTCTTTTTCTTTTAGTTGGAGCATTAAATCCACTTACATTCAATGTAAGTATGCATAAATTTTGGTGGTGGATTGCTATTTGGTGTCTTTTTTTCTTTGCATCCTCTTTTTGCTGTCTTTTCTTACAATTTGCTGACCATGTTTAGTATTATGTTTGGCTTGGTTTTTCTTGCTTACTAGTTTAGATATTATGTTTTGTCAGTGAGTGATTTCCTACTTTTAAATTATCATTGCCTTTATCAGTGAGCGTCTTCATTTTTAATATTTTTGTTTGTAATTGTGGCTTTTCCTTTTCTGCTTAGGGAATTTCCTTTAGCAGTTGATGTAGAGCTGGTTTGGAGGTTCTGAATTCTCTTAATCTTTTCTTGTCTGTGAAGCTTTTGATCTCCATCAAATCTGAATGCAAGCTTTGCTGTGCAGAGTATTCTTGGTTCTAGGTTCCTCCTCTTCATCACCTTAAATAAATTTACCACTCCCTTTTGGCTTGTAGAATTTCTGCTGAGATATGCTGTTATCCTTATGGGAATTCCCTTATATCTGATTTGTTGCTTCTCCCTTGTGGCACTTAATATTTTTTCTTTGAACTTAATTTTTGTCACTTTAATTAGTATTTGTCTTGCTGTATTTCTTCTGGTGTTTATTTTGTATGGAATTCTCTGTGCTTCTTCCACTTGAGTGAGTGTTTCCTTTCCCATATTTGGGAAATTTTCAGTTATAATCTCTTCAAATATTTTCTCTGGACCTTTTTTTTCTTTCTTCCCCTTCTGGAACCCATATGATGCAAATGTTGGTACGTTTAATGTTGTCCCAGATGTCTCTTAGGCTCTCCTCAGTTTTTTTTTTCATTCTTTTTTCTTTATTCTTTTCTGTAACTGTGATTTCCACCTCACTTAATAATTTTCTGCCTCCTTTAACCTGCTAGTGGTTCCTTTTAGATTATTTTTCATTTCAGCTATTGTGCTATTCATTTTGGTTTTCAAATCCTCTAGGTCTTTGTTAAACATTTCTTTTAAGTTCTCGATCTGTGTCTCCATTCTTTTTCCAAGATTTTGAATTATCTTTACTATCATCACTCTGAATTCTTTTTTAAGAAAATTGCCTCTCTCATCATCATTTAGTGGTTTTTATGCGTTTTTGTCTTGTTCCTTTATCTGAAAACTGCTTCTTTGATTTCTCATAGTGTCTACCTTTCTGTTTATTGTCCCCTTGACAGTTGGAATGTAGATGTTGAGGCAGGTGCCCAGTCCTGGAGTTTTCAGGGGTGGTAGTGTTTCATGTGTATCTCTTTGCTGGGTAGGCTCTAGGGACAGTTCTCTGTAGATATAGGAACAAGTCCCTTTGCTCTGCCAGTACTTTTCTTGCTTGACTACGCTAGGGATATCTTTCTAAAGTCTCAGGAGTAGGGGGCTTCTCTCTAATTGTTGCTCACAGGCTCTCTCTGTAGCTGCAGGATGTGTGTTTCTGGTGGTCCCTCCCCCTGCCTTCTTGCTGGTAAAAGTGCTGTCTGCAGCCCTGAAGATTGGAATGGGGGTTAATGGGCCTTCCCTGGCTCCTTTGATGTGGCAAGAGTGCCACTGGTGGGAGCTTCACAGGGCCACTGGCTGGGGTCCTGTATCTTGTGCTTTTCCCCAGTTGGGCAGCCTACAGCTCTGTCAGAAAGCAGGTACCTGCAGCCTTCTCGTGAAAATGGGCACTGCTACCAGCAGCTTTTCTAGTACTGCTTTGCTGGTGTGAGATTCTGCAGATTCTCTGGGCAGAACCAAGGTGCCTGTGTTTTCTCTGATCAAAAGGGAGTGAGCACCGGGAGTCTTCTCATGGGAATGGGCACTGCCGCACTGGCATGAGCCTCTGCAGATTCTCTGGTTGGAGCTGAGATGCCCATGTTTGTCTGTGTTTTCTTTGCTCAAGCAGGTCACTGCTTTTGCAGGAAGGGGGCACTGCAGCTAGCCGCTTGTCTGGCGCTGCCCAGCTGGTCAGAACCACTCTAGATTCTCTGGGTGGATCGAAAGCACCTGTGTTTTCCCTGATCTCTCAGGGGATGATTGCCACCACCACTGGCGGCTCTTCTGGTGCAGGTTGGGCTCCACTAATGCAGAGCTGCCGCTAGCAGGAACCAGGAACTTGTGTTATTCTTCCAGGCAGTTACTCCACCTGTTCCAAGAAGTCTGTAGCCCTAAGGGCAGGGCTGCTTCCCAGCCATTGCTAGGCAGCTGCTATAGCCAAGTGGTTCCAGAGCTGAGGCAGGCAGTGTCCAGCAGCTTGAGAAAGCAGGCTTAGGGAACAAGCCTGTAACGGTGGGTCCTGCCCCTTCATTCCAGAATTCCCAAACAATGGCATCTAATCTCTAAGCCTGACTGGGTTGCCTCTGCTTAGATGCTCTCCATTGTGTTCGCCCTATACTCTAGTCCCTCCAGACTGTTTCCACGTGGAGAACCCCAGTTTTTCCCCCACATTGCTGGCCTTAGCTCCCTCTTTGTGTCTGGTCTCTAAGGCCAAGGTTTTATTTCCCAACACATGCTGGTACCCACCTACCATTGCCCCCTTGCCCCTAGCACTGACTGTGGAGGACTGTCTCTTTCTTAACTGCTGCAAACCTTTTGTCTAGAGTTCCTCCTCCATTTTTGGCCGGTCTCATCGCTAGTGGGGGACTTCCCGGGGTGTAGGAACTATTCCTCTTTCCAGCTCCCTCCTGGGAGAGCAGGTCCTGTCTCATTTGTTTTTGCTTCTTTTTCTTGTTCTTCTTCTTTCTTATGTCCAGTCTGGTTTTTCTTGTGCTGTATAATCTTGAGGTCTTTTGTCAGTTTTTTTGCAAATTTTCTGTGCAAATAGTTCCACAAATAGTTGTGTATTTGTGGGAGTAGATGAGCCTTACATCTGGCTACTCCACCATCTTAGCCCCATTCTGGGTGACTTTTTTATGAAAGATAAAATGAAACCAGATACTTGTTAATGTAATTACACTTGGTTCCAGAATTTCCTAAAAGTTATTCAAGACATTATCCTAGAGATATAATCAATTCATAGGTCCTACAGTTTATTTATGTATTAAACAAATATTTACTGTAAGCCTATTATATGGGTTTGTCATGTGTCTGATTTGGAAAGAATTAGAGAGATGGGTGGAATCTGAGTCATTGAACATCACCTTTCCTTATAAGTTATCTATAGATAACTCCTTGTCATCCCAGAGAGAGACAGTTAGTACAAAAGTAAACTAAAATGCACAGGGAATATTGAATAAGGATTTTGCCCTAAAACTCTAACTTTATGTAGAACTGTCTCTCATAAGCTAACATAGTCTAGTGTATGTGGCCAGGGAGACTCCTTTCTAGGGAAGCATTGACATTTATTTTTTTCTTGGTTTAATTGTTAATTATAATTTTTGATAAGGACCTCTGCTTACCTATGACCTTTGGCTTAATTACACATATGCCATTTCTGTTTTTACAAGGTAAAATGATGGAAGGCCTGTGGGACTACAAAAAAAAAAATGTATCAATGAAAGACCTGACAAAGGTAGGAACTCTTACTTAAGGAATTAAGTAGTCATTGTAAGGAATGACTTTACTAATTATATTTTTCTAGTTGATTTTCTATCCTTAGCTATAATATATGTTTTTCAATTATTATCTTATACCATCTAACTTTACAGTAAGACTTTTTTTTTTCTGATTTTATCACTCCTACTCTATGAGGAAAGGAACTCTGTTGGTCCTTGGCCAATATTAACTAAAGACACAAAGCCATTTTAATTCATTTGAAAACAATGCATTAAATCAGTCTCCCCTATTTCCTTTATTTTGTGCATGTATATAAATATATTCTTGTAGGTTTTTCTTAATATAGAATATATGCATTCAATTAATAGGGGTCTGATTGCCTAAGCTTCCTGAAAATGTCATTCTTGTTACATTTAGAGAGAAATGTAATGGAAAGTTATTATATAAATGCCATGTCTATTCTGTTTCCTGGTCACTTTTGCTTTTAGTTCTAAAATTTCTTTTTGAACTCTTTGATGAAAAATTTACATCCTAAATGGAATTGAATTCTGGAACATCACAAAGAGTACTTTGTGATGGAATATTGCCAATAAAATATCCGTGTAGGAGTTCCCGTCGTGGCGCAGTGGTTAACGAATCCGACTAGGAACCATGAGGTTGTGGGTTCGATCCCTGCCCTTGCTCAGTGGGTTAACGATCTGGCATTGCCGTGAGCTGTGGTGTAGGTCGCAGATGCGGCTTGGATCCCGCGTTGCTGTGTCTCTGGCATAGGCTGGGGGCTACAGCTCCAATTTGACCCCTAGCCTGGGAACCTCCATATGCCATTGGAGTGGCCCAAGAAATGGCAAAAAGACAAAAAATAAATAAATAAATAAAAATATAAAATATCCATGTATACTGACACAATTTAGGCAGCCCCCCAAAAGCATGCTTATTACTGTTCTGTAGTTCTGGTTTGGAGTCTTTAGGTGGTATGGTGATTCCAGCAGTAAATCAGTCAATATTAAAGCGTCTTCTCTTAGGTCTATGAATAAAGAATTCTGCCATTAGTTTTGCATTTATTTTTCATAATTATGCCTTACATTTTTAGGGATTATTTTTAACTTATAGAACTTTTCCTCATCTATTACTTCACATTGTTTATAAACCTAAGAACAAAGCAAAACATGCATTTAATTCCCCTTTGACAGGTGTCAAAAATAAACTTAGAAAAGTTAAGTAGTTTGCAAAAGACCCCTTCATGTCCTATGGTATATTTTATAAAATAAGATATTTTATTTTCTTCCTGGACTGAGTCTGCCTTAGTGTCATGGATTTTCCCAAACCTCCCAGCTCCAGCATAATTGACACTGACTCTGGTGGTGGTTCCCATCTGAAGCTTTGGAGGAGGCTTCTACTGAACAGAGAGCAGAGCAGTGAAGGTGTCAGTATGCCATGGTTCTCTCAGTTACCTCATCTCTTTGTTTTCTCTACATACCTACTCAATTCTAAATAAGATATCAGACTTAAATAGGTGTTAGGATAATTAATAAATAAAGTATAAAATTTAGATGCTATTATAAATAACACTTTTCACATAGGACAAAGAAAAAATACCAGATTAATGAATCTTTCCCTTACTCTTCCTTTAGATGGATTCTTAGATTCTTACTTACATACCCTTGGTTTCTAAAATTAATACCCTGTTTTGAGATTTTACCTATCTGTGAAAAGGTCTTCTTCCTCCAAACTTGAATATACAATCTCCATCTAAATTTTGGAAAATCTAACACCTACCTATACAGTTAATAAGGGTCCTAAATTCACCCTCACTTCCCTACAAGGACACTTTCCCAACTTTGACCTTTCCAACCAATAAAACCTACCTGAGGTTTCAGTAAGAAATTCTGTAAGTAGTTCACAGTGTGATCTATCAATGTGCTAGACACTTTCAAGTGCATGCTCTTTCTTTATTATTTCATCAGAGTGCAGACATGCCTTTGTAATTTAATTTTCAGTTTTTTTTCAATTCTTAACACACACATAGGCACACACACAGGCGCGCGCACACACACACACACCCACCCACCCAACCTTTTATGTACTATCTAAACTTTCTGAGAATAAGAGAACTATACTTTTAATTGCCCCTGAGCTTTCCAGGCTACCTGGCTTCCATAGAGCTAGTATTTCCTTATTAGCCAGAGCATCATCCCACTTTCAAATTGTACTTCTTAGGACAACAAAAGATAATATTTGGATCCATGTTGATCTTTATGCTCTTAATAACCCCATTCTTGACCAAGACCTGACTAAAGTATCTTATTTCTATTTGCATGTACTTAATTAAATTCTTAGCAAAAGACTTTTATTCCTCCCCTGTCTAGAGAGAAGGAAAAGGGTGAAAGCCTATTGTTCTAATTATAATTTGAACTGATATATTGATCGCAAATATGAATTATGGAAAAAGGAGCCAGTATCAGTTTTTTAATGTGTTTTCTGGCTCCTCTCTTTATTTTCCTGTCTAAAATTATCTTTTCTCGGAGTTTATGCTATATGACTTTCTAAAATGTTGATGCTTAGTGAAAAGCTGAAGGGAGAACAGAGCCCCTAATCATGGAGAATTAAGAGTGGAGGGAAAGACAGAGCCAGGTGGATGGAAGTACTGTGGCTGACTGATGTAAGGTTAAGTGTGAATTTCACAATAACCCATTTGTTTTCCAGAGTTGCATTTGAGAATTCTCTAATTTCTTAATGCCTTGCTTTTAATTTTCTTAATGTATGGGTTACAATTATCTTATATTAGAAGCACTCCAATAAGAAGAATTTTGTGTGTGTGTGTGTATTTTTGTGGGGTTTTTATTGCCATCATAAGATATTTAGTGGTCTTACACTGAAAGTATCTTACCAATCTCAGGTTAGAGGGCCAAATTTGCTTATTTCCACACTAGTTCTTGAATGATTGTAGTCCAAACAAAGCATGTATTAACAATCTAAAAACAATACCTTCATTTTCTATTTACTTATATTTTATTAAAGTATAATTGATTTATAAACACAATATCTTTAGATTTCAACATTTATCATTCTCACATATGTGTATAAATTGCAAGGTGTGCAATTAATAGATATGAATTTAATGGATCTCTATAGCAACCTAACAAAAGGAATACAGCAAAAAAATAACAACCCAAGTAAGTTAACTGACTTATGAAAGAGGAAGGTGAGATCCATTTTATGGTCGAGGAGCCTGCCTTTCAGTAAGGAAGCCAACTATTTCTATGATTTTCACTATATTTTATACATTTCCAAGACAAAATTTTCAATGTAAGATAGTATAGTGGAAATATTTTCAGTTATGAATGCAGAAAAAGCAAGAGTCATAATTTATCTTTTAAAGAATTAAAAAATTTGTGGACATCAGAGTTATACAGACACACAGTATAATAATATATTAACGCAATTAAAATACATTTATTATATTGTCATGGAATATTTATTATTTTGACAAGATGAGACATATCTACAGCATTGCATGTAAACCCAGGTTTCAGAGTTTTAAATTTCATTATGATCAAAACTATTTTTTCTTAAAAACTGTAAAAATTATATTTGGAATTTTACAGATAAATAAATGAAAGGTAAGTGAAAATTTACTCAAGACAGATTAATGCCAAATAAGCTAGAGAAAAGTTAAATATATGTATAATATTGAGATTACATTCATAAATATGGTAATTATTTTTACTATTATTTTAAAAAATTTGGAAAGTTTTTTAGAGTATTTCTTCTTCATTGACATTAACTTAAACTAGGAAAGTTAAGGTCTGCTTATACTCTCAGTATTAAAGAAAATTAGATTTGGGTTCATGGAGAACTAAATTGCAATCAAGGCTGTGACACTTTGCAGCTAAGCATTTTTAAACAGTTTCTTAATCTCTGAAAACACTGATTTAATTACTTTAAAATGGATTTTTACCTAGTTTGTGGGGTTGCTATGAAGATGAAATTAAAAACACATGTAAAATTACTAACCAGGAACATTTTAATGGCATAATAACAATACAATAAATGTTAGATATTAGCCTGATCTACTATCACAGAATCTTATATCGCAGATATGAAATCGGTTCTTGATGTATTATAAATGAATGATAGCTGCATTAGCACATTGCTATATTTGTTGAATGATATTTAAAAAAATATTTTTCTTAAGAAGAGCCCTTAAAATATGCTTTGTGCTAATCTGTAGATTTGTTTCATAGGACTTATTTTATTTTAATATACATTTTACTACAATGTGCTTTTGGCAAATATTCAAAATTCCCTTAAAGGTCTACAAAATTTTATGATTTATATATATTCTATTTATGAAGAGGCAGTTTTCACGGACTTCATTGTAAAGATTAAATATGATTAGTTTCAAAAGCCACATTTAACAAAAAATATTTATTTTCAATAATCAATAGTTACATTTTCTACTTTGCTTGAGTTGAGCATTGCTAACTTTGCTATAGCAAAGATCTGAATAATTTTTTGGTGAATATTTTAGTCCACGACTGTAAGATACTTATTCTTTCTCAATATCCTATCTTAATGAGACAGTTTTGGGGACTTGCTAAATTTAAGTTTTGATTTCATGCAAATTCAATTTTATGTTTATATATCAATTAAACGTTCCCTTTAAATTTCCTTATTCTTTCAACTTTTTCAATGAGTACACCAAAAATCTCAATGTAATTGAAGAGTATAGTTAAATTTATGGTATATTTTTGCCTCATAAAAGTAAATACTTATTTTAATGTATCCCTGGGATAAAACAAGGATTCTGGGATGTAAGGGGTAAAATGAGGTTTCCCATCATCTTGATTGCTTATGTGAGATTTTCAGTATATCACACTTGAGAACTGAGATCGCATTATGAGAACAATGAAAGAAATGGTATTGGAGCCTCTTATGGTTTTTATATTAGAAAACAAACTGCTTAAGAAGTTAGAATGATTACAGTTAAGGGACATATATGGAAGACATTCTGAGAATCACTTCCACAACCATTTTCTGCAAAGTTTAATGTACCTAAAAGGCTCATAAGGAGAAAAGATCTCCTGAGACTTGCTGATGTAATTCCCTCAAGAAGTTTGGTGACTGTGGAGTTTAAAGTTGGAGGGGGCACTTTTGCTAGGATATAAGCTGTCACTCTATCCATTCAATGTTCTATGTCAAGAACAAATTCTCCCTTGTGAATCTTGGGTTAAATCCTCTCACCTACATGAAAGACCCTTTTCAAACCTCTGCTGTACTTACAAGACATGTAGTTTCTTTTCCCTATAGCCAAGGTACTGTGCACTGTGTCATGTCCCTATAAATCAGAGCCCCTAATTCCCTCAGCACGCCTTTTTGAATAACTAGGAAGACGAACCAGAGAAATTTCCCATTTCCTGTTGTAACTTCCGGGGAAGATCCTATAGCTGTCTAACTTGGTTGAGATTATTCTAGCATGTATTTCTAGACTCATTTCTTTATTGTTACCTGAGCATCTGTATGAACAATGCTCATTTGTAGCCTGTAGAGATAAGAGACTAGAATTTTCCCATGCTCTAGGTTTTCCTCCTCCTCCCCGCTTCCCAGGAGTTTTATGTTGATTACCTACTTCTTTCAACACCCACCACCCTACCCTGCACCTGCCTGGAAAATGGACAGCCATAGAATCAGGATTCCCCCACCGAGTCTTCTTTCTATTTAAGCTCCTTCAGCACCTTATTATCATTCTCCTGTAACCAAACCACCAATCCAACCAAACAAGTAAACATCTTAGCCATGGTGCTTCACGACTTCCATCTCATTTAAAACATACCCACTCATTCTACTTCTGGCCTATGCCATGAGTGTGGCTGTAAAAAGCAAAAAACAAAAGAAACAAACATATTCATTTAAATAATACTTTATATGTATTGATATCTTGTCCAAATTTTAAATTTCTTGAAGATAAAAACCAACCAATATAGTTATGCACTTTCTTTGTTGTCTCTTAAATATTTGTTGAAAGAAGAAATAAGTGTAAAGCAGTCAGTTTTTTGGTTTTTTTTTACTTTGGTTTTCTATAAAAACACAAAGCCTTTGTAGACTGAGGATATAAAAGCTATATGAAACTGAAAGTATGAGAATAAACAACAGGCGAGGTCTGTATTCTTAAAAGTTGCAGAGTTCTCCTTGAATTGTGAATATGGAAGAATAAGTAAACACTCTAAACTTTGAAGAACTCAAATTAATGGCTTTATATTGCATAAGATACGATGAGAGAAATTCATTGAAGATATTCTCAGTCTTTATTTCAAATATATATTTGTCTTGTTTTAATCTCTCACACTTCACATAACTTTTATTGAACTATATAACTTTCAGTAGTACTGAAAAAAGTAAAATTTTCTTTTAACCATGATCATATTTTTTCCTTCTATACCTCAGAGGATACAAGCTTTGTTATGTATAAAGACATTTAAATTCTCAAAATATTCTTTGTGCCTCTGATTTCTTAATTTCTAAAGTGCTCTTTATAAACTAAAAGACACTCTGTTACTTAGCAATAACATAGATGCTAACCATAACAAGAAGTAGTTGAGAGCTGAAAAAGCATTCTGGGTAATAGCATGAAAATTAGCACATTAAGCATTTATTTTTACTTGCATGCTGATTAAGGCTTGGAGTATAAATCAGTGATACTCTTCATCATTAAAACAAGGCTACTGATAAAACGACAAATTGAAAGGAAAAAGAAAAAATACTACCAGTATTTCATTGGTGTGGTTTCTTGTACATAACTAGTTCATTGCCAAGGAATAGTAATAAAAATCCTACCATTTGTGCTAGTAGAGTGAAAAACTTGATTTATATACAATTAAACAAATTTCAGTTTAAAATAAGTATATCAGCAAGTCACATATTTACATGCCTATTATTTTTTTATGACGTGAGTAGGATATAGAAAAGAAAAATTGTGTGTTTATGTTTGTTGCTGTAGCAGCATCTGCTCTTACTACTGCTGCTATGCTTATAGAATCTCCTTATAATATCTATTTACTCTGATATTTGTTTTCTCTGATTTTGAGGAAAATAAGTATTTGGCTTTCCCCCATTCCTACCCCATATGATGCTTGAATTAATTGTATTTGAAGTTATTTATTTTTATTTAAGGACTTATTTGTAATAATGCTATTCCTCCTAAAAATAATTTATCTTTTAAGAAAAGAGATATAGTTATCATTTATTGGTCATATTTAGTAGATTCTTTGTATTTCATTTATGGTTCTTTCACAAGAGGTTTTACACATTGAATATCATCTCTAATAAATATACCTTGACTTTTGATATCATTCGTTCTATATTCTTGGAGGTTCTTGGAGGGTAATGATGATTATGGAGCCTATGTTTAATCTCTGTGAGATGCATTTCAAGGTGAAAGACTAAATACCATCCCCCTCTAATTGTATTGATTGAAAAAAAAAAAAAACCCTATTGGGACACTCAGTTCCAGTCAGGGTTTTGAAATCTCTCAATTTTCTCTTCCATGTGTATATATTTTTTAATCTTTAGTAGCTATGTCTCTACACATTCATAACCTTGCTTGTTTTTAAGCACCGCTTAGATTTCACCTTCTTTGAGAAGCTTTCCCTGATCAACCCTATTCATCTTCAGTGCATTCATTCACTTAAGCATTTCAGTAGCACTATGCATATAATTTAATGAGACCATTGAATGATTACCTGCATATTTATGGCCTTTGTTGTCACTTTCATTAGAAGTATGAATTTTCATATGGTTTACCATAACCAGTTAGAGAATGTAGTGATTACCTGATTCAACTCCCAAATCTTCTACTGACCCATGACTCATTTGTTTTTTCTCTGTAAAATAGGAAAATAACTAGTACCTTTGATTTTGTCATCATATTTTATTAAAAATATTAAGCTTGAGTTGGAGAACCTCATATTAAATATAGCATACATGTTTCGTAAACTCTGGCATGGGTAACTTATCTCATATCCTAATGGACATCTATATTGACATGAAAGGGAAATTATGAGAAAAGTAATTGATTACTATTTATAAGTATTTTATAATACTTAATGCTTAATCTTTTACTTTTAATCACTAGTTAGTTATTTTATTAACTCTACTGATTTTTAAATGGGTCATAGCTTAAAACTCATTCCAAATTCTCATTTATACTATTGCTAGATACAAAGATAAGTGGAATAGAATAGAAAATATAGAGTTAGACTCATATACCTGCCGGAGGCCAGCTCCGGTGGCCATGGAGTGTACACTTTTCCCAAAGGAGAGGGACGGATGTCGGCTTTTGCAATGGAGACAGCCTCTTTGTCCCTTCTTTCAGGGCTCTGGACTGCTCAAATTTTATTGGCATAAGTGGTTGATTATATAGACAGTTTTTTACTACAGATTACATCACAGTGTTAAAAGTACATTGGTTAACTATTACATGGTATAGCAGGTATACATCATGTTTTAAGATCTTTGTTTTAACTAAACCTAGCCCAATTTAAGGGCAATTAGGTACAATACATCATGTGGAAAGGAGGAGACTCAGTACAAATCATCCCATGGCCAGCCAGTTTCCACAAGTTGAAGAGGTCACGGACACAAGAATTGGGCATTCACAAATCTTGTTTTTAGACTGGTGCTTATCTTTAAAGCATTATGGCAGGGAGACAGTGTAAGAAAATATAAACCATCTTAAGTAGCTATCACTTAAAATCTTCTATAACTCATAGCTAGGTGTCTTTTGGTCAAGAATAATATATGTCTAACTTCTATGAACCTCACTAAAATCCTAACTCTAAAGTTTACTGTATAACTAGTTAGTAGAAAAACACTATGTTTTAATTAAGTTGGATTTAAATAGGGGAAAGTACTTTAGAATGAAATTCTTATTATATTATTGTTGTCATTTTGTTAAATCACAAATCACCACAGGAAAATAAGAATGGAAAATAAGAATAATAAGCAAATAATCAGGAAAGACTGAGGAAAACTGATTAACAAATAAAACAGCAGGAAAGACTAGGTCACCCAAGAAATAATCCATGTTCTCCAGCGCAAACATGGAAATTGTTTTCCCAGGAAAGCCCCAATTCTTCTCCATCAACATCAAAATGAGAGCTGTGTAACCTGAGGCCTGCCCTCGGCTTGTAACCTACAGGCAGGCTTTCATCCTGACCAGAAGCCCACCTTTGGCTTGAACCTTTCAGGTGAGCTCCCTTCCTTGGTTAGGAACCTGCCTTCCGGTTTTTCTGCCGTCAGGCAAGGTCCTGTTTTTGAGTCCCTGCATCTCCTTGGCTCCCCGCATATACCCAATTGGTTATTTACAAAAGTCAAAGTCAGTTTGATGGAGGAAATATAGTCTTTTCAATAAGTGATGCTAAAGCAATTGGGCAACAATAGAGAAAAATAAACATCACTCCAAGTCTCATACCCCAAATAAAAAATAACTCATCACAGACTTAAATGTAAACTGTGAAACCATAAAAATTTTGGAAAAAATATTATAGGAAAAAAAAAATCTTCCAAATCAAGGGCTAAACCTGAAACTAAAACAAGATACACAAAAGGAAAAAATAACGGGAGTTCCTGTTGTGGCTCAGCCATAATGGAGCCAACTAGTATCCACGAGGATGTGACTTCAGTCTCTGGCCTTGCTCAATGGATTAAGGATACAGCTTTGCAGTGAGCTCCAGTGTTGGTCAGATGCGGCTCAGATCTGGCGTTTCTCTAACTGTGGCACAGGCTGGCAGCTGCAGCTCCAATTGGACCCCTAGCATGGGAACTTCCATATGCTGAATGTGAGGCCCTAAAAAGGAAAAAAAACAAAAAAACAAAAAAAAAATGAATTCACCAAAATTAAAAACTTTTGCTCTATGAAAGACCCCTTTAAGACAGTGAAAAGATAAACTACAGATTGGGAGACAATGTTTATAATCCTTATTTATGACAAAGAACTGGTATCTAGAAAATATTTTAAAAGTCTCAAAATGCAACATAAAAATGTAAAAAAAAAAATTAAAACATGGGCAAGTGAAGTATCCATCATGGCTCAGCAGAGACAAATTTGACTAATATCCATGAGGACTCAGATTTGATCCCTGGCCTTGCTCAGTGGGTTAAGGATCTGGCAACATGAGCTGTGGTATAGATCATAGACATGGCTTGGATCCCACATGGCTGTGGCTGTGGCAAAGGCCAGTGGCTATAGCTCTGATTTGACCTCTAGCCTGGGAACCTCCATATGCCATGGGTATAGCCCTCAAAAGACAGACAGACAGACAAACAAACAAACAAAAACATGGGCAAGAGGAATAAAGAGAGATTTCACTGAAGAATATATATAAATGTCAAATAAGCACAAAATGATCAGCATCATTAGCCATTAGGGAAATTAAAATAAAAAACACAACGGAGGAAAAAAAAAAAACATGGTGGAATATTACTACACACCTATCTAAATGACTAAAGTAGAAAACAGGGACAACACCAAATGGTGATATTGCAGAGAAATTGGATCACTTATACATTGTTAGTGAGAATGTAAAATGGTACAGCCACTTTGGAAATTATGTTGGTAGTTTCTTAAACAAATGAAGCATACAGCTTATAATCCTGCCATTGTGTTCCTAGACATTTATCTCAGAGAGTTGAAGACTCTTGTTCCTATAAGAACTGTACATGAATGGTTATAGTAACTTTATTTATAAAAGCCAAAAATTTAAAATAACCCAAATGTCTTTCAATGGGTGAATGTTAAATCATCCCTACCATGGAATACTTATCAGTAATAAAAGGGAACACTGTACATGCAACAAAATCGATGACTCTCACAATAATTATTCCAAATACAAAAAGAAAATCCTCAAAGGTTATATATTGTATGATTCCATTTATGCAACATTCTTGAAATGACATCATTATAGAAATGTTTAACAGAACAGTGGTTGCCAGAGTTAAGGAAGTATTAGGGATGGAAGGGACTATGTGAAGCTGTAAAAAGACATGAGAGATCCTTGTGCCAATGGAAATATTCTCTACATTAACTCTATTACTGTCAATATCTTAATTGTGATGTTGTTTTGAAAGATATTACTATTGTGGAAAAATGGACAATGAGTAGATGTGATCTCTCTATATTATTTCTTATAATTGCATGTGAACCTACAGTTATCTCAAAATAAAAACCACCATTAAAAATTATAAGGTAGGAGTTCCCATAGGTAAGCTAAGCAGATTAAACATCCGGTGTTGTCACTGTAGTGGCTCAGGTCACTGCTGTGGCATGGGTTAAATCCCTGGCCTAGGAACTTCCTCATGCCTCAGGTGTATCCAACATACAAAACAAAACAAAATATGGTAGAGAATTCCAGTAGATTAAACTGGAAATACACACAGAGCCAGATTATGAACCATTTTGAATGCAGTACCTGAAGATGTCTAGACTTTGGACTTATAGATGAGGAGGAATCATCAAAATATTCTAAATGCAGAATATTTATAATTTAGAAATGTACTACTTTTCTCTGTAGTAAAGTTATACAGAAGTGGTGTAGTAATTTTTAGAAAATTATCGTTCCACTTTGGTTGGAAGGAATAAAATATCAATAGAAAAAGAAAGATGTTTTTCAGAAATAGCAGAGTCATAATATTTAGACTGACTGGAAGTTAATTGGTGGGGAAGGGTATTGAGAATGTAAATTCGAACCTGACTTTATAATTTCTAACCTGAGTGGCTGGGTGAACAGTAATGCCAGTCACTAAAGTAGACAAAGCAGGGAGTTCCCATCGTGGCTCAGTGGTTGACAAATCCAACTAGGAACCATGGGGTTGCGGGTTCGGTCCCTGGCCTCGCTCAGTGGGTTAGGGATCTGGTGTTGCCGTGGGCTGTGGTGTGGGTCGTGGAGGCGGCTCAGATTCCGCGTTGCTGTGGCTGTGGCATAGGTTGGTGGCTATAGCTCTGATTAGACCCCTAGCCCGGGAACCTCCCTGTGCCACAGGTACGGCCCTAGAAAGGACAAAAAAATAAAAATAAATAAATATATGAAGTAGACAAAGCAGGCAGAGCAGGAAACTGGTGAAGGAAAGCATGAGCAATGGAGGTAATAGAGATATAATGATATATTTTAATTTGAGGCATGCTAAATTTAAGGTGTTTGTGGAGTACCCAAATGATCTATATGATAGGCATGGGCAAATATGACTCAGGAATTCTAGGGAAATATTTTATCTATAAACACCTTTGATAGGTATTGACATGTAAATATGCATTGAAACCATGGAATGGAAGAGAAAATCTCAAGAAATACAATAAACTTAGATGTAAACAACATTCAAAGACTAGGAGAAGAAAGAGGAGCCATTGTGAGAGATTAATGAAAATTACCAGAGATTTAGGAGGACAATCAAAGTAGTGTTTGTTTTTTCAGGGCTACATGTGTGTCATGTGCAAGTTCCCAGGCTAGGGGTCGAATCGGAGTTGCAAGTGCTAGCCTGTGCCTATGCCACAGCCACAGCAGTGTGGGATCCAAGAAGAAGATTGTCAGTAAAATTATATACTAATTATGGTTTTCAAAGTCTAACATTAAATTTTCAGATAGGAGACAATCTATGAATGTAGTGGTATGAATGAAAACCATATTATAATTGCAATGAAAGCAAGGAGTTGGGTGTAAGAAAAAAGAGGAAAAGAGGAGGAAATACAGTTGTTAGAGGTGGAAGTAGGAAGTAGAAAAGAATGAGAGTACAGTGGCAGGAGAGAAGATATAGAATAATTGAACTGATTTAAAGATATAAGAAAGGAATTCCTTAGAGAAAGCAGAGACAGGATTGGAGGCCAGGATGATCATAAATCTCCCACCGTATTTACAGAACATATCCGTTTTAGTCATGAGCTTTAAAATGATTTTTTTTTTTGGCAGTAGATTTGAATATACCAGCAATAGCTTACAAAGCATGGAAGGCTGTTGATGAGACTTTTCACTGAAACTGGCAGGCACATTGGGAACCAGCTGTTGGTTGTAGGTAGATGGTTTTATAGAAGTTAAAAAATACAAGGGATAATGCTAAGTTTCTGTGTTTCAGACGATAATAATTCCCCCAGTATTTTATCCAAGAAAATTGCATGTCTTTCAGACATAGAATTATAAGCTGCTGTGCAGTTTTTCTTTATGATGTATTTTGTTAGTGAATTAAAGAAAGCCATGCAAATTATGCAATTGGTTATTGTAATGATCATTCAGTATGTAAAAGATGGTAGAAGGAAGTCCTGATTTTTTACTAGATATTTCACTTTTTATCCAAATCTCTGATACTATAATTTCTATATAATATTGTTATTATAAACCTCAATGCTTACAGGGCATTATATCCCTCAATATAGGGGTAAAGTCACTTGGACCACTGTACAGTTTATATGAAGATCCTTACAGAACTCTTCAGTCAAAGACTGCACCTTTGCAGTGTTGCCTCACTTCCTTGGGCAGTCTATTAAATCTTCCTTTGCATTCCTTTATACCTTTGGCCTCCCTTCAAGAATTCCAGTGGCAGCACTTTGTATATTACACGTACTTTCACATTAAGAGTTTTGGGCTCTGGAGTCGTACCACTTGATTTCCCATCATGTTTTTACTACTTAAGATGTATGATTTGGGGCAAGTCACTGACTCGCTCTGTGAGTCAAATTTGAAATGGGCTCCTACGACATGCAGAGATGTTTTGGGACTTAAATTATGAAAGCCTCAGATAACACTTGTAAAGCACTTAAAATATTGTCTGCTATACAGGAAAGACTTCATAAATGACAGTCATCTTCTAGTTGTATGTTCATTCTTCTCACAGTAATTGACATTTTCCAGTATCTTAACTGTATACCAAATAAGTGATTTCAAAAAGTAACGTATCTCAAAGCATAATAATGTAATGTTCATGTATTTCTAAGTATATGAAATTGAAAAATATGAACTCCTTCAATACTTTGCCAAGAAATTTAATTAACCTTTCAGTAAGAGAAGGTAAATTGTCAGCTGGAATTTTTATTGTCTTAAATATTTTTTTTTCTTAAATTACGTGGAAAAACTACAGATAATTGGATAACTGGAAGGCCCTTTTTTCTCTTTCCAAATTTTTAAAATTTGAAAATATGGCATTATTTAAAGTTGCTTAGCTTATAAATGACTTCTTAAGACAACCAAATCCTCAAACAAGAATTTCAGACCATTGTGTATGCTCCTAGGAGCTCACACAAAATATATCCCTACCGTAGTACTTTGCAATAAGAAGACAGAACTTCTAGTGTCAGGAATGACAGAATGCTGTTCGAACTGGGAAACCCTGTGGGTCATTTCATTTTCATTTGCTAGCGAAGCAGAAAAATCAACATGTTGTGTGTCAGAATACAATAAGAAGAACTTCTTGGCGGTTTGATTTTTAGCCATCGGTGAGGGGGAAAATATCTAAAGCAGACTGTCAAGGTGTAACTTCACACAGATAAGTCTGGTTTAAAGTAGGCAGGTAGTCTGCATTTTGCTATTATCAGAAATAGAAAGGGCCCTTTAGCTTGAACCAAATGCAGAAGGGAATTATAGTTCCTATGAAATCTAATGCTCTGATGGTTGATCATCAAGTCTGAAAATGATGTCTTGAAGTCTTCTTACCTTGCTTGGAATTTATAAAGATAGAAAAAGGAAATTGGTAATGGGAAAAGAATAGTCACGCTGGAATTTCACTCTGAAGTAGAGAAGAGTTTTTCAATTAAAAAGATAATCCAATTGTAATATGACAATTTAAAAATTTAATATGTTGGGAGTTCCTATTGCGGCTCAGTGGTAAAGAACCTGACTAGTATCCATGAGTATACGGGTTTGATACCTGGCCTCACTCAGTGGGTTAAGGATCTGGTGGTGTTATGAGCTGTGGTGTAGGTCACAGTTGGGGCTTGGATTCCATGTTGGAGTGACTGTGGCATAAGCATAGGCTGCCAGCTGCAGCTTCGACTCCACCCCTAGCCTGGGAACTGCCCTATGCCATACATGTGGCGTTAAAACAAAACAACCAAAATTAATGTTGACTTTTTAATCTGTAAATAGTGTTTTTCATTTATATTTTATTAAATGAGAGGATATTCAGACAATTTAAATAGATTTTCTAAATGATAAAGTCAAACAACTTATCACTTGTTTATATTATCTATTTGTATTTTTGCAGATTGGAATTGTTCATTACAAAATAATAGACACTAGTTGTAAATAAAAAAATTCACAGTGGAAAATGTTACAAAGTTAAGTAAAAGTATTTGTTCATCATTGCTAAAAATTCCACGCCTCAGTGCTAAACACAGTAAAATTTGGTGTGCATGCTTTAATGAACAAACATTAAATACATATGTACATGTGTACATATACACATATGCAGAAAATCAGACTTTATGTTGGCAAAAATGGTATCAATCTATACAGACTCTTGTGTGAATTGCTATTTAAGATAAAAGTACATTCTTTTCTCACAGACATTAAATTACATAATTGCATTAGAGAGTATTCCATAATTAAACAATAATTTTAAAATCTCTTTCCTTTTTTTTTACATATTTTCTGGGACAGGGCAAATATTACAAATAATACTGCACTGAACATGGATGACTACTTATTTTTTACATAAGATAAATATCTAGCATTGGATTGTTGAAACAAAAGGCAGCATATTTAAATTATTTATAAATAATGCATAATTATCTGATAAAGCAATTGTGCAAAGATACATCTCAATATTTTTGTCAGTTGACCGCTGTCTAACCTTTTTAGTTTTATAGGTTAGTGTTTTTGTTGTTATATTCATTTGAACTTATTTGATCATTAATTAATGATTAATGATAGTGATATCCTTTCACATTATGTTTTCTTTTTTTGTATATTCAGAAGCTTTGCCTACCTTTTTCTTTTAATGGTCCTTTTTTTTTCTTTTTTAGTTAAGATGCGTGTGTGTGCATGTGCATGTGTGTAAAGTTATTTTTTATCACATCAATTTTTTTTTGTCTTTTTTGCCTTTTCTAGGGCCGATCTCGCGGCATATGGAGATTCCCAGGCTAGGGGTCTAATCAGAGCTGTAGCCACCGGCTTATGCCAGAGCCACAGCAACACGGGATCCGAGCCGCGTCTGCAACCTACACCACAGCTCACGGCAACGCCGGATCCTCGACCCACTGAGCAAGGGTAGGGATCGAACCCGCAACCTCATGGTTCCTAGTCAGATTCGTTAACCACTGTGCCACGACGGGAACTCCTATCATGTCAAATTTTAAGGAGATTAATTTAATTGATAAATGTAAGTTTAGAACATTACCGTCTTCATAACAAATAATGTATGTTAGCCATTTAAATATTTTACTTCATCTGCCAATAAAATTGTTTTTGTTTTATTTATTTGTGTAATACAATGCATTAGATGTCTTAAAGTTAATCACATGTTTTTGGGATAACATGCCCTAGGAATTAATAAATTATTATTTTAATTTGAACTGAATTTCCTAGTATTTTTATATTTTATACCAGTATTTACAAGTAAGAAAATATATAACTCTCTCTCTCTTTTTTTTTATTTTGTCTTTTGTCTTTTTTTTTTTTAGGGCCACACCCACAGGCATGTGGAGGTTCCCAGGCCAGGGGTCTAATCAGAGCTGTAGCTACTGGCCTATGCCACAGCCACAGCAACATGGGATCCAAGCCATGTCTGCGAACTACACCACAGCTCATGTCAATGCCAGATCCTTAACCCACTTTGTGAGGCCAGGGATTGAACCCACGTTCTAATGGTTGCTAGTTGAGTTTGTTAACCACTGAGCCATGATGGGAACTCCATAACTTTCTCTTTGTATAGACCATTTTAAATTTATTACTATAGTCCTTAGTAGATTGAGGAATTTATGAATTTTGCTTTTAAAATTAAAAAATATACTTTACACTTGAGCTAAAGAAAACTTGGGAACCAGGATTCAAGTTCACGTTGGTCTTATGGAGGCCCATGATCTAACAACTAAATATGAATGATACACAGATAATGAAAATATGAAGTGAAATGTTAGAAATACTGTAAGAAAGCATCAAAGGAAATAGTAACTAGACTTTAACTACTCGAATTTAAAATATATATATTTGTTTTACTTGTATTTGTCACTCCAAGAAATAGTACACATCTGGCACATAGCAGAAATTTTATCAATGTTGTGTCTGGAATTAATTATTACATTGGATCAAAAGTATCAATTAAAAAAAAATAACAGTACTCTGGGAGAAATCAATATGTGGTGGGCCATTATATCAGACTTTGATGGTTGTCTCTCATGGAACATTTTCTGTTCCTCCTTGATGGTAAAGTTCTTTACTTGATTCAAAAGTCTTTGCTCAACTATCCTTTTCTCACTGAAATGATCATCCTATTAATCTTTGCATCGCCCCTACCACTTAATCCCTCTTACTCTGGCCTCTCTCTCTATATATATGCCAATTTTCCATAATATTTAATTACCTTTGAACATCCTGTGTTGTTACATATTTTATCCATAATTATTTTGTCTTTCACACCAGAACATAAGCTCCATGAGGCTCTATTTTTTTGCTTGTGAACAAAATTATTTTCCAAGTACCCAGACAAGTACCTTGTAC
This sequence comes from Phacochoerus africanus, assembly GCF_016906955.1. Taxonomy (NCBI): domain Eukaryota; kingdom Metazoa; phylum Chordata; class Mammalia; order Artiodactyla; family Suidae; genus Phacochoerus; species Phacochoerus africanus. Next base: position 164,336,186 of record NC_062546.1, on the reverse strand, counting down.
ATTGTAGAGATTCAGAAAATATTTTGATGAATCCTCATTTAACAAATGAGGAAACTGAGACACATAATACATTAGTTGACTGGGTTTTCATAATGTTGGTTCATTCCTGTTTTTTGTCTTACTGCAGAAACTGAGTTCCTTGATGCTATCTTATACTGCCTCCTTTGCTAAACATTTTTCAAGCTGTCTTTATTCCTAAGACATAAATTGAACTCACAACCCTGTCCATAGTTGTTTAGTCAATGAATGATCTATCAAAAGGAGGTCATTTATGGCTTAGCCAGAGACCAATGATGCTCATGGATTAAGAATCAGATCACTGTTTACTAGAAGAAGGATTCTCAATCAGATATATTCTCGTGTGAAATTTGCAGAAAAACCTTAGAGTTTATTAGTAATGAAAATAGAAGAAATCAACTAAGGAGATATCAGCTGCCATCATGACAAATAGTTTGAATAAAAAGCAAACAATGTCTGTTTGCTGTTGCTGCTGTGAAGAGAGTACAATAAGATTACTTTTTTATATATCTTGAAAAATTCTCCATTTCATTGGGAGGCCAAGCTGATCCCCTTCTAGAATACTTTCCCATTCTTCCTTACACTTCTCTTTGTCCTTATAATAACCTACAGTTGGCTTAGGCAACTGGCACATATATTTATTCTTTGTAACTGGAATGAGCCAAACAATCTGAAAAAAGCTTTCAGATGCCAAAGTTATTTAAGAATATGCAAGGTCATCTTTTCTTACTATGTCTTTCATCTTTTTCAGCTATTTGAAGACTGAAATTATACTCTTTTTCAAAAGTCTAGGAGATATAGAATAGTTATGACATGTTCTCTTTATTGTGTAAATAATTTAATCATTCCATTCAAAGAACAATGCATTTTCAATTCTATCACACTAAAACCTATCATTTTGTATCCATTATGGCACAAAATGTGTCTTAAATGGCCGAGAAAAACACAAATACAGAAGCATTTAAAAATTGACTGTTCCCATTGGTTTTTATTTTCATTGGAGAATATATTCTGTAATTTTTTACCATTGAGGTAAGTAATTGTGCTTGCTTTATTATTTGATTAAATGCTCATCATTTGATTTTATATCCTTTAATCTTTATTACAAGCATTTATTTGATGCATTGATTTAAGGACATTCACATTTAAGATCCTTATGTATAATTAAAGTGTTTTCCACTCCCCTTTATGGACCTCACCACAGTGTTACTAATATATTTCTTTGTTTGCATATCATTTCATCAGCTCCAAATAGATTCTTAACATTTTCTCCTCAAATTATCATGTAACTTTTATCTTTTAAAAGTACAAATTAAGATACATTTTTATACTAAAATAATTTACAGAAGGCATTATGTCACTTTGTTTTCTTCAGAAATTGCTTCAGTCTATTAAGATAGAATGCTAAATACTTGAGATTTGGAAAAAGAAAAAGTAATTGCAGTTTGTACCTTTCTTAGAATTAATATGGTGGAATGAATTAATATACGACATGCAAAATTATTTTCCTGATTGCCTTCTCTTTAGGACACAATGCATGAAATCTCTCATTCATGTTAGAAATTAGACTAGGAGCTAGAAATATTATTACAATGGCTATTTCTTTTTCCTCCATAGAGTAAAGAGGGAAAGTTGGGCAACCTTCTACTTGCATGCCTGCCTAGTTTATGGTGATTTGCATTTACATTAATTCATTGTTGGTGTTCTAGAACACCTCTTCATTATTTCTATGAAGATATTACTAAGAATAATACAGTTATTACTATTGTTGGTATTCTAGAAAAATTTCTTCACTCTAGGAAAGCATTGGAAACCAAGGAGGGGAATAAGTAAAATAAGTAGAAGAAGACTTTCTTGAGGTGTTTATTTTCTCATTCTCCTGTACTTTTCCCCCTCCCTATTTCAGGAAAGTTAATGTTTGTGCTGCTGTATTTTGTCCTTTTTTTTTTTTTTTTTTTTTTTTTTGCCATTTCTTGGGCAGTTCCTGTGGCATATGGAGGTTCCCAGGCTAGGGGTCGAATCGGAGCTGTAGCCACCGGCCTATGCGGGAGCCACAGCAACGCGGGACCCGAGTTGCATCTGCAACCTACACCACAGCTCATGGCGATGCCGGATCCTTAACCCACTGAGCAAGGCCAGGGATCGACCTGCAACCTCATGGTTCCTAGTCAGATTCCTTAACCACTGCACCATGATGGGAACTCCATTTTGTAGATGGTCTATAGAGGCCAGCATGAAAACTAAATGTGCATCAAGTTCTTTCTCAGCCCTTCCTCCCTTTTTTTAAATTTCTTTCCTCTTCCTTTCTTCTTTCAATCTTACAGTTATTGAGGTGGTTATGTAAAGTGTCCTAAGTAGAAAAGAGAGGAGAGGAGTAACTCTAGGTCAAAAAAATATATGAGGAAGGTTTTTCCCTGATTGGCGTAACAGGGTAAGATTTTGTCACTTTAATCCTCCATATTGCTGATACTTCCACACTGCTTTTTTTTTTTTTTTCCAATTCTTAATGGCATCTCAGATTAGCATATATCATCTATAGAATTTTTTGGAAACTCTATTTTAAGATCCTTGATTGCAAGTACTTTTTCCTACATGTTGTGAATCTTCAGCATTTAGACCAACACTGTTCAATAGAATTTCCAAAATGATGGAAATATTCTATAACCAAGTATGGTAGCTACTACCCACATGTAGCCATTGAGCATTTAAAATGTGGCTAGTACAAATTACAAACTGATTTTCAATCTTATTTCATTTTTATTCAAAGTTAAATATTACATGTACTAATGGCTGCCATATTGAATAGCACATATTTATGCTAATGTTTTACATGTAATATTTTTGTAATAAACTATCAGTAATAGTGATGAGAAGTCACTCCTATTTTTGCCACACCTATGGCATATGGAAGTTCTTGTGCCAGGGTTCAAACCTGCACCACAGCAATAACCCAGGCTGCTGTAGTGACAACGCCAGATCCTTAACCCACTGAAGATGGGGACTCTCACTCCTATTTTTATAGTTAAATATATCATTCTCTCGTATTTTTCTTCTATGTTATTAATAGTGGTGTTCACTAAAAAAAACCTGTTAACTTATTTAAATGTAAATGTAAATGAACTCATACTAATATGTCTGGGTTTCTCATCTCACCCTCGCTCCTCACTATTCAAAAAAATAAAACAGGAAACATAAGTATATTTTATCACTGTTTTTTCTGAAAGATACTTAGAACAAATAGTTTAATATATAATTATAATGTTTATCATGTCCATTTGAATATAATAGTAAAATATTATTTACATGTTTAACATAAAATAGAATCTTGTCGAGTAAGCATGAATTGTGGTTTTATGTTAATGCATTTCATTTGCATGTGATAATTAATTACTATTTTATAACATCAACATTTGGGACTGAAAGCCTTATTAACCAAAAGGAATTTTCTTCTAAATCTGAAAATTAATAAATTTAATGAAAGTCACAGATTTTTCTTCATAATATTAAGGTTAATTGTAAAATTAATTATGAATAATAAACACCCATTTAGAACTGACATAAAATTTGAAACTTTGGTGATGAGCATAGTAAATATTTAATAAGTTTTCTTTCTATAATATTTCAGTAAGTATAAATATCAAGTTCTAAAAATTCAAATTGATAGTGTGGGGAAAATAACATTCTCATTACATATATAATTACTCTTAGTTTTTAATTTTTCTATTTTTTCTTAATGATGTTTTATAAAATACACTGCATAAATGATAATAAAAGTTCTGACTTGACTGCAATTTTATTTTTCAGGTAGATTTATAATCTATGTGTATTGATAAAAATTATTCAATTATTAATGATTTTTAATCTCAAAATATATACTTAAATGTAAATTAGAAGACAGTTGAATGGAGAAAGCTCTCCAGTCCTGATGTTTTCTTCTTAAGACAAGATTTTCCCAGAACTCTGGGGTTACTCCTCCTCCTGAAAGTATAATCACTTATCAGTAAGTAGAATTGTGGTGAAAAACAAGACCTCTGTGCACTCTCTGCTCTGCTTATTCCTTGACGCTGCCTAAATTCAAGGTGCTCTTTCTTCAATGAGTTTGTCCACTCTTTAGGATCTTGCCTTCCTTTAGCATTTTCCGGGCAGTGAGTTTGTCCACTCTTTAGGATCTTGCCTTCCTTTAGCATTTTCCGGGCAGTGAGTGAACATATTTATGATGTTCAGTATTTTTTTTATAAAATTTTAAAATTAAAACATAATTGTCTTACAGTGTTATATTAATTTCAGGTGATTTGATATTTTATATATTACAAAATGATCATCACAATAAGTCCAGTTACCATCTGTCACTGTGCAAAGTTATAATATTATTGACTGTATTCTCTATGCTGTACAGCAGGTGTCTGTGACTTACTTTGCAACTGGAAGTTTATATCCTTTATCTCCTCTACTTTTTCACCCATCCCCCTTTTCACATCTTTCCCTTCTGGCAACTGATAGTTTGCACTGTGTATCTATGGATTTTTTTCTGTTCTGTTTTTTGTTCACTTGTTTTGTTTTTTGATTTCATGTATAAATGAAAGTATTTGGTGTTTGTCTTTATCTGCCTGACTTGTTTCATTTGATGTAACATCCTCCAGGTCTGTCATTCATCTGAAATGGCAAGATTTCATTCTTTATTATGGCTAATATTTCATTGTATAGTAGCATTGCATGTTTACTTGCATATTGTTAATCTCAATATGTTTGTGGGTTTTTTTTTTTAATTTCTGTTTTTTTCCTTGAAATTGATTTCTAGTCTCATAATGTCATGTTTGGAAAAGATACTTAATATAATTTCAATCTCCTTAAATTTATTGAGACTTGTTTTGTGGTATAGCATGTGATCTATCATGGAGAATGTTCCAAGTGCCCTTTAAAAGAATGTGCATTTTTATTTTGGATGGAATATTTTATCCATACCTATTAAGTTCATCTGATCTAATGTATCTATTTCCCTATTGATTTTCTATCTAGATGTTTTGTCCATTGATGTAAGTGGAGTGTTAAAGTCCCCTACAACTATTTTGCTACTGTCAATTTCTCCTTTTATGTCTATTAATATTTACTATACGTACTTAGGTACTCCTATGTTGGGTCCATGCATTTACAATTCTTATATAATCTTGTTGGATTGGTCACTTTACCATTATGTAATGTTGTTTCTCACTGGAATCTTCATTTTAAAGTCTGTTTTGTCTAACATGAGTGCTGCTGCCTCAGGTTTCTTTTCTTTTAATGCGGAATAACTTTTTCCATCCTCTCACTTTCAATCTGTTGGGCTGATTTGATGTGAACCTCTTGTAGGCAGCATGTATTTGAGTCTTGTTTTTGTATCCATTCTGCCACTCTGTGTTTTATTTTGTTTTTGTTTTTTGTTTTTGTCTTTTTGCTATTTCTTGGGCCGCTCCCGCAACATATGGAGGTTCCCAGGCTAGGGGCGAATCAGAGCTGTAGCCGCTGGCCTACGCGAGAGCCACAGCAACCCGGGATCCCAGCCGCGTCTGCAACCTACACCACAGCTCATGGCAACACCAGATGGTTAACCCACTGAGCAAGGGCACAGGGACGGAACCCACAACCTCTTGGTTCCTAGTCGGATTCGTTAACCACTGCGCCACTACAGGAACTCCCAACACTGTGTGTTTTTAATTGAAGCATTTAGTCTATTTATATTTAAAATAATTATTGATGGGCATGTACTTATTGCCATTTTGTTAATTGTTTTGAAATTGTTTTCATAGTTCTTTTTTATTTATTTCTTCTTTTGCTTATTTGTTCTTTTGCCTGTTCCCTTGTGATTTGATGACCATCTTTAGTTTTATGTTTCTTTTCTCTTTTGTGTTATATCTCATAGATTTTTAATCTCATGATTATTCTGTTGATATCAAGTTCAAACACATTCTCAAAATCCTACATTTTTATTTCCCTTACCCAATATTTAATGTTTTTGACATAATTTTGTTTGTTTGTTTTTTAGAGCCACACCCACAGCATATGTAGGTTCCCAGGCCAGGGGGTGAATCAGAGCTACAGCTGCCAGTCTACACCACAGCCACAGCAATGGTGGGATTCAAACATGTCTGTAACCTATATCATAGCTCATGGCAACACCAGATCCCTGGCCCACTGAGCAAGGCCAAGGGTTGAACCTGCAGCCTCATGGATACTAGTCAGATATGTTTCTGTTGCATCACAATGGGAACTCCCCTGGGTAGCATACTCTTGGTTATAGGTTTACAGTTTTTGTTTCTGTTTTTTTCCCATCATTTTGAGTATATTGTAACACTCCCTTTTGACCTGCAAAGTTTCTGCTAAAAAGTCAGCTATTCATCTTTTGGGAGGTCTCTCATACAAAAGAAAAAATTGTTTTTCTTTTACCATTTTAATTACAGCATGTCTTAATGTGGACCTCTTTCAGTTCATCTTATTTGGAACTTTCTATGTATCTTAGATCTGGATGTCTTTTCTAGATTAGGGAAGTTTTCAGCAATTACTTCTTCAAATAAATTCTCTGCCCCCTTCTCTCTGTCTTCTCCTTCTGGGACTTCTATAAGTAATATTGGTAGAGCTGATGCTGTTTCAGAGGCATCTTAAATGACCATCATTTTTAAAATTATTTTTTTTATCTTTTCTGTTTAGTTTGGTTGATTTACACTACTCATTCAATTCATTGATCTCTTTCTTTGTATTATTTAATCTACTGTTTATTCCTTCTAGTTAATTTTTCATTTCAGTTATTTTATTCGTAAGCTCTCTTTGGTTCTTCTTTATATTTTTTAACTGGTTGCCAAACTTCTCACTGTGTTCACCATTCCTTTGCTGAATTCACTGAGCATCCTTATAATCATTACTTTGAACTCTTTATCAGGTATATTGCTTAACTCCTCTTAATTTAGTTTTTCTTCTGGGCTTTTGTCTTATTTATTCATCTAATCATGTTGCTTAGTTCTGTGTATTTATTTCTATGTATTAGGTAGTTTTGTTACATTTTTTTATGTTGGATAAGTGATTTTTTTCCAAGAGATGTCCTATGGGGCCCAGCAACATCTCTCTCTCTAGTCACCAGACCTGTATGCTAGAGGTGCACCCCCTATGTGGGCTTGGGCCTTTACAGTTTGGCAGGGATGACTACTCTGAATGTGCTGGTAGGTGAGGCTGGCCTCTGTCATGACTGGTTACAAGGCAATGTCAAGACATTCTACAAGGCAGCCTTCCTTGTAGAATGGCTGCCATTCTGCCTGTTTGTGGGGCTGGGTCCTGGCATGACTGGATGTGGTGGGCATGTAAGCCCCTTGTGCTACTAGCATATATGGAGGATTTTAAAATAGCACTTTCCTATACTAGTGTCATGGTAGAACAAGCTCCCCCAGATGACTGTTACCAGCATTTAGGTCCCCAGTGGGAATCCCAGTTGCCTCCTGCTTCTTTGGCAGGCTCCCAAAGATTAGCAAGTGGGTCTGACCCAGGTTCCTTTTAGATTACTGCTTCTGTGCTGGGATTAGGGGTGTATGATATTGTGTTCATGCCCTTTAAGAACAAAGTCTCTGCTTCCTACAGCTCTCTTGTATATAAGCCCCACTGGCCTTCAAAGCTAGGTGTTCTGAGGGCTCCTCTTCCTGGTGCAGTGCCCCTGGGCTGGTTAACCCAATATGGGTCTCAGGACTCTTGCTCCTTTGGGAGAATCCCTAATTGTGATTATCATACAATTTGTAAGTAATCTACCCAATGTGTGGGTCTTGACTATGCCATATCCCTGCCCCTTTTATCTGTCTCATTATGGGTCCTTCTTTATATTCTTAGTTGTGGAAAATCTCTTTTGCTAATCTTTTGGTTGTTCTCATATAATTACTCTGTAAATAGTTATAAATTTGGTATGCCCATGGGAATAGGTGTGTCCATGGTCTTTCTATTCTTCCATCTTGGCCACATCTTCCATTTTAATTTTCTACTGCTATTATATCATATTAATAAAAACATAGTGGCTTAAAACAAATTAAATTTATCATTTTGGGTAGATTAGAAATTTCTCTGTGTTGGTTTTCCTGGTTTCTATGTTCCCTATTTCCTGAAGCCTATATCAGGGTATTGGCCCAGTGGGTTCTTCTCTGGAGGGTGTGGGAAGAACAATTTCTAAGCTCATTAAGGTTGTTTGCAGAAAATAGTTCCCTTTGTTTGTCAGCCTGAGATCTCAGTTTCCTTGATGGATGTTTGTTAGAGATGGTCTTTGTTCATACAGGTGGCCTATATTCCTTCTTATGCATCACATACAGATCCTCATCAGTGGTTTGGATTCTTCTTGGGTTTCAGTCTCTCTGACTGTTTGTTCTGCTCCCTGTCTCTTATCCTAGCTGGAAAAAATTCTCTGCTTTTATGAATTCATGAGATTAGTTTAGGCCCACATGGAAACTTCAGTATAATCTCTCTATTATAAGCTAGATAACCTTAACTACAGTTGCAATGCTCCTTTCATCATATGATGTGATATATTCACAGGCTCTGGGAATTGAGGTGTAGACATCAGTGGGGAGCTGTTTCCTGCCTATCACAAGTATTATCAGGCCCACTCAGCCAAAACACATTAGACCACACTTCTTCATTTTTTAAAGCAATGAAAATAATAGTTTGTTTCCCCCCCTCCATTAACTCTTTTATCTCCTCAATTGTTGAGCACTACGGAAGAAAAGAAGTTTCCTGTTTATTGAGGGTTCCCTCACAGACTTCAATATTTTCAGTGAAATATTGTTACAGAACTTCTCTGGAGGAAAACAAACATCTTTTGCTTTGCCTTTTAAAGTTATGTCTCAGTAAGAATTATATTCTCACTAAACCTAGTAAAGCAAAAAAAAAAAAATTATTCTTCAGACATAGAGACACTTGCTTAACTTGTACAAAAAGCCACTTGAGTTTTACTTTTTTGAAAGGTAACCATATCACTTCGTTAATGTGATAGTTATATTTCCACTTTATAAGAAATATCTGTTATCAAATACTTGCCATTCAGCCAACTTATATACATTGTGAAGAAACTAACCTCATAAAATTACTCTTTGGATCTTTAATGAATACGCTTTTAAAATAGCATTTGTCTATATATTCTAGCCAAGAAAAAAGTTATATATAAGCTTCTGATTCTATATTTTTAACATATTATCTATAGTTTATTTTCATTCAGTATGTATTTTTAAATTTTCCAATATAATAATATAAATAATTAAAAACACTTTCAAGGCAGGAATAACATGATGGGTAAATATTTCTCTTTAAAATATTAAAGAAATATTTAAAATTGGGAGGTGATTTTTTATAGCTATTCCTATATTATAAAGATATTTGATATGTATGTACTTTTATCATTACCTATTTCCATTTCATAATTTAGAAGGGTGATAATCTCATTTGGAAGCTCTGGTAAAAATCTTCAAATATTATCTGGTTTTATTTCAGAAATTATTGTCATTTTAAATATTATGATCATAGCTATGCAATTAACTTCATCTTACATAGATTGAATGCTGATTTGTTGATAAATTGAGTGCCTCTCATTTAACAAATATATATTAAGTACGTGCTATATTATTGGCTCTAAAATGTGGTCAGCTGGCTCAATCATACCATAGGTAGTTTCAATTCTGGTAGTGAAAACAGATATGAAGGAAAAAATCAAAATTTATTTTGTGTTACAATGACAGTTTCATGAAGGTACAGAATCAGGATGCCTGACTTCAACTGCAGTGTTGAAGAGAGACTTGTGATGTGGTCTTGAACAATTTTCTGAGCTTAAGTATCCTTCATGTTATAGATTTAACATTGGTGATTTCCACAAAATTTGTACATTGAAATCCTAATGCAACATGTGATGGAATTAGAAGATGGGACTGTAGGGAGGTGATTAGGTCATGAAGGTGGAGCCCTCATAAATGGGACAAAAATTATTTTTATTACATCTGAAGATTCTTAATCTGTTCAGTCTGCTATACAATATAATATGTATTGTATGCAATACATATAATACTTTATTTATGAAGACATTCATCAGAAGGATGTTCTATTAGTAATAAAAATGAGATCATAGACTAAGTGAAAGGTTACAAAAGTCTGATTAATGCCATTATTATTTCTCAAATTATGATCAAAAACCTATTTTTTATACATTATAAACACCAAGTTATAAGTGAAACATTCAGGAAAATAACCACAATTATAGTAAGAATAATTTGGATTGTTGTGCTTTTACTGTGATTGTCCTCTTAAACTACCTAATCACCATGGCAATTTCTCTCTTACTGTGATTTCAAAATAGTGAATGGATGTTATAACAAGAGCTGTCTCAATATCATCAATGTAAAGCGTATTTGAGGTCTTATACAATGCATTTTATTACACTGAAGCTGTTGATAATAAAAAAAAAATGTTTGAGGTTGATGGGCATTAGAAGAATCCTGGAGACATCTTTCTCTGTATTTACCAATGATTCTTCTACTATTTTTTATGATTTTCTGTTATTTTATTTTATTTTATTTTATTTTATTTTATTTTATTTTATTTTATTTTATTTTATTTTATTTTATTTTATTTTATTTTATTTTTTGCTTTCTAGGGCTGCATCCGCAGCATATGAAAGATCCCAGGCTAGGGGTCAAATTGGAGCTACAGCTGCCAGCCTACACAGCTGCCACAGCAACAAGGGATCCAAGCCATATCTGTGACCTACACCACAGCTCACAGCAATGCCAGATCCCCAATCCACTGAGCATGGGCAGTGATGGACCCTGTATCCTCATGGATACTAATTGGATTAGTTTCCACTGCACCATGATGGGAACTCTCTATGATTTTATTAAATCCTTAAAATGTATAGCTAAGCCACAAGACCCAACTGAAGACAACTCATATTCATAACCCACAGGAATAACCAGCAAGAAGGAGGATCTGGTTTTAAATATAGGACCATGTGTTTGTATGTGTGTTATATATTTCTCTATAAAATTTGTCTAAGATGAGCTGATATAATCCCTCCCAATGGAACAGAAATCATTCTTAGTATTTTCCAGAAAGAATTCATGTCCACAATTGCACAAAGGTAGAAGCATATTTTGCAAAAGCCATAGAAAATGTACTTGTACTTTTGAAACTTAGGATAGTCATTGTTAACAATTTATGTATAGCAAATAGCTATAGAAATAGGTAAAATAACAGCAAGATAATGGATTCTGTGAACAAAGCTAAGGTCAAATACACACTCTGTGCACAAATACTCTCTCTAAATCTTTTGTCATTTGTGAATGAGTAAACGTTAGGACAGATTGATCCTTCAAACAATACTGAAGAACAAGAAAAAGGAACAGTGGGAAAGAAAACACCAACTCAATTAATATTCAGAAAAACAGAAGATTGTTGACACAGTCAAAAATGTAAAAGAAAACCTTTTAGAAGACACACGACATTCCTGGGACAATTATGTAATTTTTTGTATCAAGTGAGACACTTCTGAGAATAAAAAGGGGCATTATCAATAATTACACCAGGACTATATCCAGAAACCAGGACTATACTGGGCATACTGATATGTATGGTCGCCCTAACAATGGAATATAAGAAAATGTGTGCATATGTAATATGAAGAGACAGATGATAGACTAAGAGAAAAGAATAATTAGTCAAAACAAGAAGGTAAGATTTTTTTTTAAAGGATGGACTGAGATGCAAAAGAATTGCAAAGAGCCTTTAGTGATAACTGTAGTATAGGGGAGAAAAAAGTGTTTTCCACTCTTTTAAGGTTCCTGCTTGATCTGAAAATGAAACTGACAAAGACAGATTAACAGGTGAAAATCATTCAAATTTATTTAATGTCAGTTTTACATGACACAGGAGGATTCATAAAGAAATAAAGACCCAAAGAAAGATGTATGTTTTCATGCTGGGTTGATGAAGCATGGACAATCGTGGAAGGAAAAATAATGGGTGTAAGGTAACTGCAATAAACTGGGGAAAACTTAGCAAGGCCTGTTTGTTAGGATTCATCTCGGTATCCCTCTGTCTTAGGAGATAAGAATGCTTCTTTCCTCTAGGTATAGGGAAAGCACCTCTCACATGAGAATTTTATGATGTTTCAGGGAAGAAGGGTGAGGAGGAAGATCAGAGTGATCTTCCTGCTTTTGCCTTTTTTTCAAACCACTTAAACTTAAAGTATTCTATATACCAAGGCACAATAGTTTGGGGTAGCATGTCCTGAGCCCCATCAGTGGAATTAAAGTCTTTACAGGAGTGGTTGAAAGCAAAAGTGACATTGATAAAAATTGAGTGACTGTTAAGGAGTAAAAACCTGAATAATATTTCCAGAATGCTGATCAGATAGGGAGCAAGTAATGCACATGATGGTGTGTTACCTGAGGAATATGAAGAAATAATAATGAAGAGTAGACCTTAGGTATTCCTGAGAAAGGAATAGGAGTGTCCATAAAAACATGACTTTAAAAGTACTTAATGAAAACTGTCTGCAGAAAAGAAACAGATTTGAGTATGAAAAGTGAAAGGGCTTCTCTTGGGTACAAGGGAGCTTAAAAGTGATTCATAGCAATTCAAATTCTCTTTCTTTATCTGATTATTAAACAGCTAGAAAAATGTTATATGACATTTTTAGATGACATTTTAAAGTTAAAACATAAATTAAAAATTAGAAAAAATAATTTACCTAAGCATTAAAAATATTAAGCTGGCCTCCAAGTTCTCAGCATCACCGACACTCGGATTAGAATGAAACAAGTGAAAATGAACTTGAAGAGGAAAAGTTTTACCCAAATATTAATAAAAAGTCTTAAAAAGTCTTTTTTATTCAAAGTCTTAGAAAATGTACTTTTGTATGACTCTTAAAATGTCACTTCAATATCTATCCTGGCTTTTCTTGTAATGAATCAAAAATCAGAGCTAAATATAGGGAAAGTTCTATAGCCATCATGTGCCATCATGTGCAAAAAACCAAAGATAAAAACAAAGACATGGCTTTTGAGGAATTTCATACTCTATTCAGAGTCAGGTGTATATATTTGTATAGTCAATTAAAGACAACAATAGCACTATATGTATGACTTAGAATATGGCAATGCTTTAATGCCTACTGATGGGGAGTATGAAACTCTACTGAATTAGTGGCAGATATGCTTGACTTTAAAAATAAATTTCAAAATTAAAAAGTTGTAAAGGTTATTCGGAAGCAAGAATGTAAGAGGAAATTTTGCAAAAAGTTTTGGGAGACTCAGGAAAAGCACTAAAACTTTAAATATACAAAAGAGTAAATTTTTATATAAAATAATTTAGAATCAGGTTATGGAGGCATTTATTGCTTTTCTTTTTTGTTAGCAATGGGGAGCCAGTGAATAGATCTGATTAAGGTCTTAATGATATATTTGACAAATTAGCTGTTAGAAAGCTGGCAGCTCTGTTAACAAGTTATTGTAGATTTCTAGGGAAGAGATCATTAAAAACGGAACCCAACATTCCTAAAGGAAATAAAAAAAGTAGAATATATTGGAGAAGGATGTTAGAGGCATAATTGACAAGACTTGGTGATTGATTGGGGATATAAATGTCTATGTCATTTATATTTGGAACATGCTATCAGTAAATAACAGAAATAGCTGACACTTAAGCAGATACCATTCTAAGACCTTTATAAACGTTGGCCCAATTGATCTTTTCAGAAAATGAGGACAAAGGTGTTATTATTATTATTATTATTATAACTATTTTACAGCTGAGGAAACTGAGGCAGAGAGGTTAAGAACCTTGACCACTGTCATATAGAGGTAGTAGACCTAGGCTTTGAATCCAGGCATTCTGACTCCAGAGGCTATATTCATCTCTACTTCATTAAACAAATTCTCATTTGAAATAATTTTAAATGACCAAACTAATTTTAAATCAAAATAATACCCAGAGGGATGTGATTAAGGTGTATATCAGGGCTCATTAGTGATCTCAGAGCTTGTAGTGCAGTATGGGTGAAATTAGTATACTTGTGATATTTGGATTGTGTAAATAGATGCTGCTGTCTAGCAGACAACACTTTTTAGGCAGAGTGTGGCTATCAGGTCGAAAAGATGCAAATCTCTTCAGTTAATTTTCAGTGCACCTTATAGTAATAATGATATTTTTAGATTGCTATTTAGATTTTACAACTGTGTTAAATTTTTATTTTTAGAAAGGAATAGGTAATAAATGGTTGTTTAGAGGGTGTTTTTCTTGTAAAATGAATAATTTAACATCTTACTATTTAGGAGATCTTCAAAGAGATGTGAAAGAAGTACTTAGATTTTATAAGCAATATCCTACTAGTCTTTCTGTCACCCGCAACTGGGAGTTCTATGCCTTAATAGTTTAAAGAATATAATCTATTTGCGACATAAGAATAACAAATTGTATGATATGTCTATCTACCTAGCACATGTGCTTTTATTACTGCTTATAATTTATAATTTAGAAAAACATACTCATTAATGCATTTTTATTTTAATATTCACTAAGAGATTAAAATGTCTCTTGCTGCATATTTGCACCCTTAGCGAATATGGTGTGAAATAGAGGTTACTGAAAAGGAGCAAAAAAAACAGTGCCAGATTCTTGGTTATTTGCTGTACTTTGAGATCCATGCCTAAAAAATTTTGACTAGTAGTGGAGTTGCCTGGGGTGGAGTATCAAAGGAAAGGGAACAGTTATCACAAACTTTTTGTTTTTTTACAACAAACCCTACTTTTTAATCAATTATCCAGCAGTCTTTAATTTCAATTCATATTAATTAGTACTCAACTTTAACATGTTGTGATATAAATTTACTGATTCTTAAATGAAAAGGTAGATTGAAGTTCTTTTGAGTTTTTAAATTATAACTATAATGTTTTGTGTGCATTGACAGTTTCTTGTTTTGTCAGTTACATTAATTCTTCAGTGATTCTAAGTAGGGAAAATATGACCTACAGAAAATAGGGCATATTAACTTAGAAAAATTAAAGCACATTTTTAAGGAACTTCAAAAATTTTATTGAGAAAATGTGATATTTTATTAGTACAAAGCATAAGAACAATATTAAAATGGAGGAAATAAATAATACCTGAATCCCAAACAAAGGGACATTTGCTCTGCTTTGATGTGATAGAAATGTAATTTTAGTGGAGATTTTACTTGATCATTACCGTGAGAAAGATGATAATTCTTGTTTTTATCAACTGATAAAATGAACCCAGGAATTGTATACCCTACTAGAAAGCTACCCTAAGCAGTATTTATGCTCTAAATTTATGCTTAAAATTAGTAGTGTTTGTAATTATGAAAGTTTTTTCTCAACTTTGAGTTTAATTTCTGGCTATATTAGAATGATACCATGTATTGAGTTAGGTAAGGACTTTCACTGTTATTATCTGCAGAAGAGATATTTGGGTGGGGGCAACAAATTTATTGCAGTGGATAAGATACTGCTTGTTAGAACCTGTCTAAAGCAAATATCTCTCTGATACTAAAGCCACGCAAAGGCAGGTGGCAGAAAATTAGCTGATCATTTTCTTCTTATAGTATAGTTTTATGATAAATGTCCTTTGTACAGATGTACTGAGGATAAAATAGCCTTGAACTTTAAAGTGTCAAGGTGAATAATGCTTGTGCAACAAGAGTTAAAATAATTCTATAGTACAGAAGTTAGTTAGGAGATAGACTAGAGTAATTTTGTAAGTTACTATGATAGGAATTAAATTCACCATTTTTCTACACTCCTTTTAGTGGTTTTGGTTTACAACCAATTCTTTGATCCTTTGGTAACTAGTGTTCCATTGCTGTAAAGCCTTATAATCACAATGAAATGCTAACTGACAGAGGCTTAAAGTGTATTCTTTAAATTGGAGTTTATATGCTTACAAGCCATTTTGAAAACTAAAATATTCTGGTTCTAAGAATTGATCATGCTGGAACTTAGATCTTACAAAAAGAGAAAGGAACTAAAAAGTCCTTTAGGCTTTGACTCTACATTTGTGTATTGTTAAAGAAAGATAATTTCTATTTATACCAATGCAACTTGATTTAATCATTAGAGTACCAGGTTAATATAGTCTTGTGAGTTAATGTTATTGCCTTATAGAAAACAGTTTTGTTGATTTTTTTTCTATTTTTCTCTTCCTAGTAACTCTGTACTTTTGTCAGTAAATTATAGTGGGTGACTCTTTGTACAGAGAAGGTCATTCATAAAGTATAACTTTAAATATTAAATAATAGATTTCCCTGATATATTTTTCTCCATCATTTTGAATAGCAAAAAAATTTTGCTCAAAACTTTGAAATACAAAGAAAGTATGTAAAATACAAGAAAGTAATAAAGCAACACACAATTAGATTTATACATTATAGATAAAAGTACAAAAAATATTTTACATGTGGACAAAGAACAATAAAATTTTAGATCCTAGTAAAGCATTTTAAGATTTATTAAAAGTGGACCTTCCAGTTAAGACAAATAGACTGAATTTAACATTCTACTTAAAACAAATGAGTAGAACAACAACAGTATGACTAATGCAGTGATCCCTACGATACTACAGCCTTGAAAGAATTTGAACCAGTACCGCAAGAAGGGAAAATTCAGATAGAGGCTAATGGATTCCCTGAGTTGGGGAGATGGTGCCAAGAGTCCAGGGAGACCAAGGCAGCTACAGTTCACAAGACATAGTATTGAAAAGGAGAGTGCTGCACAAAACTATAATCCTGGAGATGTACAAAAGGTTACCCTGGACAATTCAGCTGAGTACTGATCAGAATATATATGTGAGAAAGCTAATTAAGGACTGGGAAAGATCAACCCCAAAGGTTATAGGTAACACGCCTAGTGAGAATAAAGTTTGTTTCCATAGGCAGAATGGAAACTGGTCATTTTGCAGAGAATATGGTCTTCGGGTAAAAGTCTCAGTGTTGGAGAAAAATGGGCTTTAGACTGAGTACTATTCCAGTTCTGTCTAACAAATCTTAAAAACCAACCCCCATTCCCCCCAAATTATTTCTGTGTGATAGAAAAAAAATCTCAAGAGTATTTATAGTGAAACATAAATATTCTGTACCAAAGAAGCTAGAATTCATGTCTAGTATTCAATAAAAAATTACTAGTCACACAAAGAAACAAATAAAAATACAGCGCACAATGAGGAAAAATTAATCAATTTACATTGCTCAGAATTAACACAGATATTAGACTTATCAGCCAAGGTCATTAAAATGATTATAACTATTTCATATGTTCACAAGGTTAGATAGAGACATGGAAAACAATTTACACATATAAATTGTAAGCAGTAATTTGTGGAAAATTTACAGCTCTAAACACCTGTATTAGAAAGGATGAAAGGTCTCAAATCAATGCCCACAACATCTACCTTGAGAAAATAGAAAAAGAATAGCAAATTAAACTCAAAATAAACCGAAGAAAAAATAATAATGATCAGTGTGAAAACAAGTGAAATAGAAAACAGAAAAGCAATAGAGAAAGTTAATGAAAACAAAGATAGATTTTTAAAAAAAATCAATAAAATTTATTAACCTCTAGCCAGAATAATCAGGAAAAAAAATTCAAGATTGAAATTAATATTGCAAACAAATACGCTATGCATTTTAATCCTTCAAATTTATTTGTAGAAACAAATAAAAAACAAACCATTTCTCCAGACTAGATGAACTATAATAAGTTCAGAACAGCAGTGGAAATACACAATTACATAGAGATTTTTAGTATAGCTAAGAACAAAGAATTAGAGAGAAATGCCAAATAAAAATTGCTGTGCCTGAGGCCCTGAGGTCAGTAAAATTTAAAAAATGATTATAACTGATTCTACCCCAAGAGAAACCTGTTTTTTTAAATTACATAAGAAATGACTTTTATAGTTAATTAGCTTCTTTAGTAGCTAATTAACTATAAAAGAAAATAGTTGAATTAGTAGCTAATTAACTAAGAAGGTAGAAAAATGCAATTTAGGGAGAACAAAAGTAAAAGCTACACTATGACTAATTGTCTCCCGAAAGCCACATTAAAGGCAAGAAGACGATGGAGTAGTATCTGGATAGTGCCTAAGAAACAGAACTCTACCCAAATAATTGCTCCTGTGGAGATTAAGGCATGATAAATACAGTTTTACAAAAAGATACACAGAATGCACCAAAGACCTTCACTCCAAGAGCTACACAAAGATATTCTTTATGATAAATGAAATTTAACGCAAAAGACTGCACTGTGACGCAGGAGGCAATGGTGAATAACTCAGTAACCATGAACATTAAATGTAAATTGATAGGAATAAATAATAGTTCTGGGATAGGAATGGAATTGGTAGAGACAAAGTATGGTTTATTAATTTCCAATTTGTGCTGTAGCAAATAACTACCATCTTAGTCACTTAAAAAAAATAACACACATTTTTATAGTTCTGGAGTTCAAAAATACAAAATAGACATCATTGGGCCAAAATCCAGGTTTCTATCGGGTTGCTTTCAATGGAGAGTTTCCAGAAGATTCTTAGAGAATCTGCCTATGCTTTTTTGTTGCTGTCTTCCATCTCAAAAAATCTCATCATTCTGACCTCTTCTTTATTCAACATTTCCTTATCTCACCTTCCTACCTCATTCTTTCACTTATAAGGGCCCTTGTGATAACATTTTAAACTGCATCTGCAGAATCTTTTTGTTCCATGAGGTAACACATTCATTGGTTCTGGGAATTATGGTGTGAACATCTTTGGAGATGGGGGCATTATTCTGCTTATTGCAGTAAGTATTAAAATCCAAACCACAGGAGTTCCTGCCGAGGCTCAGCAGAAACGAATCTGACTAGCATCCATGAGGACACAGGTTTGATCCCTGGCCTTGTTCAGTGGGTTAAGGACCTGGCATTGCTGAGAGCTGTGATGTAGGTCTCAGACGTGGCTCAGATCTGATGTAGCTGTGGCTGTGGCGTAAGCCAGTGGCTACAGCTCCAGTTTGACCCCTATCCTGGGAACCGCCATCTGCCTCAGGTGTGGCCCTAAAATGACAAAAAGAAAAAAAAATCCAAACCACAAAAGTAAAATGGGAAAGAGAGAGCTAAATGGCCATGAGCTAAAATGTCTGTCTTTGCTTGTCTTCCTTGAGATGAGAATAGAGAAATTCCTTAAACAGTGGTAAACCAAGCTTAAGAAGTATGCATATTAAAACACAATCCATATCATAAAAACTAATGGAAGGAATAAAGGAATTTTAAAAATTGATTAATCCAATGCAAAAAGAAAGAAATAATAATACTCAAGAAGTTAATGTAGAAAAAGATAATAAGTTTGAAGAATGACACTAGTAAAAGGACAAAATCAATATTTGGACAAATATGGTTTGATAACATTAAAAATGATACATATCTAAAACATAAAGGTGCTGAAAATTTAGCCAATGTAATTACTGAAAGTTGAATAGTAAAATTATGGTAAAAGATACAGAATTCATGTTCTAGAAAAGAAAAAAAAGTCTGATGTAGCTGGATTAGTGATTCTAAACCAGAATCAGTTTTGCATCTCATGATACCATTGGTAATGTCTGGAGATATTTTTATTTGTCACAATTTTGAGGGTGAGTGAAAGGGAATTTTCTAATTACCATAGCTTTATTAGTTTTGAATAAAGGAGTATTAAGTACTCCAGTTTTCATCTGCTTGTTCAAAGTTGTTTCGGCTAAATAAACAACCAACAAAAAATACTAGTAGCCAATAACTGCAGAATACTATTTTAAAATTAAACAGTTCACAAATTCATATGTATTCTGAGCCATATAGAATATATTCTCTGAATTCTTATAGAATATGTTCTCTCACCAAAACAGAATGCATATAAAAAATACCTAGTAATGAAAAAATTCAGTATTTGGAAATTAGACAATCTTTTTACAAACTCTAGTTACTTTTATTCATCCTAAACAATCACTGGGAATTTAAAAAAAAAATGTGAAACAAAATCATGCTTTTGAATTCAAACTCGAATGTTGGAGATTCTGTCTCTTTCTACGTCCTTAAACACATGTTAATAGAGTGTCTCTAGCTCTTTGCACTGACAAAAAAGGAAGTGGTAGGCTACTCTGATAATCATGGATGATCTGTTCCCTTGTACCTGGTCTCCACTACTAACAATTTCAAAGAGCAAGACTAATTATCCTATCAGGAAGGATAGCAAAGAAGTACTTGGAAAGGATCAGAGGATTCAGCTTCTACTTTTCCTCTAGTTCCTTAGTCACTGTTCATCTCCATTCCATAACCTTGATGTATATTTGAAATTTGAGTGTATTTTGGCAGGTGTCTGATTGACTTGTATGGTCTCGAGTTATTTACCTGGGTAGAATATTCATCTGGCTATTTCCTTTCTAACAGACTAGCTTTCATAGAATCTTAATACTCACTGAAGGCTGCCATTAAGAACCTAAAAATACTCCAAAAGTTGGGGAGTTTTCTTCCAAGTTCTCCCAAATTGCAAACTCAAAAAACACAAGGTCTGAAAACTAACAGGCAATAGTTTACACATCTGCATCACTTCCAGATTTAGGGTGAAGCTTTGGGTCAGTTTTGAACAGTTAGGCTCAGGTAACTCCATTGTTCTTTCATCCAGATAACTCACATTTTGAGTTACTTTTACATTTGGTTGTGTATAACTTTAAATCTTTGTTGAATTTGTTACATTCTCATCCACAGTTTGAGTGTAACCCATGTCATTGGGTGGATAATGGTATTCTCACTGTGGAGGGAACTCCAGCTAGGAGTTATAGCCCAGGGCATGCTGCTTGTGCCTTCAGTATCTGTGATGAGCTGATGAGGCAGAGAGTGGGAATAGAGATGGCAGCAGTCAAGAGGAGAGAAATAGAGGGCAACCGCTCTGGGAATAAATTTAAAAGCCTTCCTGCTGGGATTAAGGATGTTCTGAAGACAAGCAGCCAAATGTGTTCATAAAGGCACTTACTGAGGGAGTTGGCAGATATATTTTGTCAAGCAGTTAGAAGCCAAATCCCAAGATAAAGGCAATAGAAAGTGTGGGATAGAATTAGGGCTTCTGATCCTGGGGAGTAGATGAATTTCTCTTTCACCTCTTTCATTCACTGTAAAGGAAACAGGGAAATATTCTTTCACTTTGACTGAGGCAAAAGGTTCATAGGGCGACCCACTTTGACTTGCAGTATTGTTGGGAGGCTTTGAAATAAGGGTGTAGTCCCTTGTAGGAGATTTACTTTCACAGCTATTCCTGGTAGATTTTCATGCCAGAAAGATTGTCATACCCAACAGAGAGCAATCCAAAGCTCTTTTAGGCTTGGCCTTACGTGAGTGACACACATAACTACTTCTTAAGTAACTATTTTATAAAGTGCTAATTTACAGATATTTTCTCATACAAAAATTTGGCCTATCTGATGAATTATCCCATCACTTAACTGATGCCTGGGAAGAAACTTATGGCTTGAGGTTGATTCTGCATAGAAATGTATGAAGGAAGACATGAATGCTATAATTGGTGCTCTTTTACAAAAATTTTTGGCAAATGCTGAACTTTACATTTTTCCTAGATGATGATGTGTAGTGAGGGCATCTGTAATTTGCAGCTTACATATTTAAGTATATTGGGACATCAGCATTAATTTCTTGTCAAAATTAAAAGAAAAGAAGACTTTTGCAGATTATCCAAAGAGACCGAATATACAAATGGACAATGGCCAGACCATGTCTACAAATAGAACTCTAACCTGCAACTAGCACAAGAAACCAGCCTTTTTCTACAGTAACCAGCCCAGGAAACCAACCTGCTATAAAGACAGACTTATACGAAGTCATATTGCTGTCTCTACCACAACAATCCTGGAAACCAAGCAATAACCCCCTGCACCAGCTGGCCCCAAATCACCAGAAATTGATTAATAACTGACAGCTTCCTTAATTTTTGTCCCTGCTTCTAACTTAGGACCAACCAGAAAAAAGCCAAAGATGCACTCTTAACCAACCACATAAGATGTCCCGCCTCTAGTTTGCATGCCTACAGTTTCTCCCTGTCAGCTGTCTCCAATCAAGGCAGTCTAGAAGCCTTCCTTTTTTCCCACTATTAAGCTTTCCTATCTCTCTGTCTGCTTTTGAGTCTCTGCCAGAACACAAATGGTAGTGGCTGATGTCCTTGCTATAGCATACTCTTTAAATAGCCTTTGCATGCTCTCATTTTGTTGGTTTTAATTTATTTCCACACCAGGATATCACAAGACCACTTTATAGCAGTTTCACAAAGTGAACATAAAATCTCTTGAAGGTAGTGGTGGGGCTTTTGCATTTTCTCTCTGCTTCTTTGATTTGATGGATTTGCTCATCAAGGAACATGTTTTCTCTTCAACATCAGGGAACATCCTTTCTCTTATAAAACTCCATTTAGTAACCTTTCATTTTAAACTGTGGACATGTCCTGATACCTAAATCTTTAATTCATTCATTGGCTTTGTCTAATCTACTGCTTATCTCCATTTAGTGTTTCAAGTGTTTAAGAACTGTAGTTTTCTTTTTTAAAATTTGGAATTGGTTCTTTGTCATATTCACCTGTACTTGATTCTTATGTGCACAGATTATCTGTTTAATAGATTTAGGATTTTATTTTGTAGATAACCTTATCTTCTCTATACACTTGAGGATTTTGAATTGTGATTTTAAAGCACTTTCAATTTGCTATATTATTTCTGTTTCTTTGGGCAAAAATTCTTCTGTCTTTCAGGTTTATAGAATGAGTTTATTAGCATTAGTTTTCTTTATACATGTCTGAATAGGATTTGAGAGCTCATATCTTGCAAGAGTTTTCATTTTCTTTCACCCATTTTCTCCATTTTCTGTTTTGTGGTTCCATGATTTTCTCATCCAGAGACATCCAGAGTTCAGAGACAATATTATATCAGCAGCTCAGACATTCATTCTATGATAATTCTGCACTCTAATCCCCTCAACCTCATGTAAGCAACAGCCCACTTTCCAGTTCCTAGTTTATGCTCCACACCAGGAAAACCCTGTGAGAGTAGTTGGTCATTGTTTCTATATTTGTTGATGAAAGGGTGAATGGGAACCTAATCTCAGTCTTCAGATAGGGAAGATGGTACTCCTTCTTCATTTCATGTAAAGTGTAATCAGTTTCATTTTCACACAGGAATTCTGGGACTCTGGACCCTTCTGTTATAGCTTTATTACCTAAGTCACTGCTCAACACTGTGGGGGTCCTATTTTATTTCTTACCCAGAGAGATTTTTTAATTTGTGTTAGAATGTAGCTACATATATTTCATGTATTTTAAAATACTTATCATTTCTTTTTGTTTGGAACAGATAAGAGTGATTATAAACTGCATGCCATATTAATAAGCATTTCTTTACCAGCTGTGTTATTGCCTAGATTATAGTCAGCATGATTTTTTTAGCAACCATCTTTATTCCCTTAGCTTTATTTAGACATACTTGATAAATAAAAATTGTATATATTTAAGATGTACAATGTACTATTTTGATATATGTATACATCATGAAAAGATTACCACAATCAACTTTTGGCAAATCTTTTTTATTATAAGAGCATTTATTTTGACTGGAGAATGATATTAGTGTAATTTTATTCAGTTAAATATATCCACTTTCTATGTCATTAGCTGAACTGCTTTCTGTCTGCTGCCAAGTGTTAACTTGGTTAAGACAGTAGGCTTTGAAGTCAGATCTGGGTTTGAATCCTGGTGGTACCACTTATTAGTGATCTGACATTTGACAAGTTAATTAGACCTTGTTAAAGCCTCAATTCTCTCATTGGAAAAGTGAAAATGGCACAATTGTCTATTTTATAGGAAAAGAGAGTTAAGTAACAAATACATAGTACTTAAAATGGTGCCTGGCACATAGCAAACACTGGATGTGAGGTGTTCGATACTACTTCTGCTACTGCTTCATTGTTATTCTCAAGCTGACAGCAAAATGCCTTCATTCCATTTTTTTTTTTTCAGTTTTCCCCCACCTGGCGCTTTTGTCTTGTATTATTTTTATTTTTTACTTTATTTTTTTCTTTTTACGGCTGCATCTGTGGCATATGGAAGTTCCTAGGCCAGGAGTCTAATCAGAGCTGCAGCTGGGGCCTATGCCACAGCCATGGCAACAGTGGATCTGTGCCACATCTGTGACCTATGCTGCAGCTTGTGGCAGTGCTGGATCCTCAACCCACTGAGTAAAGCCAGGAATTGAACCTACACCTCATGGACACTACGTGTTCTTAACCTGCTGAGCCATGATGGGAACTTCTTGTATTTCTTGGTTATTGGTTTTATAGTTTTAATCTGGTTATAAATTAGTGTACTCAAAGCTCTATATTCCAAAGTTTTATCTTTTTAAGGAAGATGGATCCTTAAAAAGGATTGTTATTGTAATATAATAACAATATAATATTGTGTACAATATTTTTAAGACAAGGGATATTTATTCATAAACCAAATCGTGCTTTGGTCATAGGGGACATATATTATAGAAATAAATATTGTTGTATGCATGTTACATTTTTAATATTACCTGGATGACCACGGTTGATTTTGAGAATAACATACATCAAATGACATGTACACAGTGGACTTGATACTCATTTAATAAGTGTTATTGCTATAGTTTTCCCTGAGATTTTTATTTTATTTAAATTTGGTAAGTAAGTAAATGGGACATGTAAATAATGAAGAAACTATATTCCTAAGGAGAGAGAGACAGCAGTAATCCAAGTTTAAATCTCACTTTATAACTTCGAATCTATAAAAACCACACAAAAATTATAACATCAGAAGCACATTTGGTTTGCTTTTAGCTATTGAGTGCAGAGACGTTACAGGATTGATGTTTGCATTCTGATTTTATTATAAAAACTATAAACATAATTAAATGCCATTATACCCTTTATGAAGGACACATTTTATTGCCTATGAATGTAATAGTGTCCTGTTATTACATAATCTCATGTGATACAATAAAAGTGTATAAAATAAAACACACATATAGATATAAACTCTACCTTTGGGCTGAATCTTAATATTGTACTTTTCAGATTAGCATTACGAAGAGATTCTATTAATATTGATCTTCTATTTTATTTCCCATTTTAAAAGCAGTTACTATTTTTGAGTTTTTTATTTTAAACCTAATTTTCATTATTCTACACTCAAAATATATTCCTTTACAAGATAAGACAATGCCTTTTCTTAAAAACTAAAAAAAAAAAAAGTATCACTAGACACTTCATTTATAAATTGTACAAACCATATATTTTTTGCATTTAGATTTGTAAATGGAAAGAAAGTGCCTTAAGAAACATACATTTTATAAGTTCTGCTTATGCTTGCCGTTATTAAAATGTACACTTGTTGCTATTTAAAAACTTGATTTTAATAGTTGTACTTTTAAAATAGAAAGATACTTTTAAGTCAAATTAATCTCAGTTTTAGTGAAACAATGACCTTTGAATTTACAGACAACATCTGGAGGAAACAGCTGGATAACTGATCAGGTGTTTTTCCAAGTAGAAGTGCAATGTGGTGTTCCTGTGGTACTGTTTAGAGATTTGCAATTCTCACATCATGTAGCACACAGTGGTGCTATTAATTAGAAACTGATGGAAAGCCAGAAATAAATCCTTATGTCAAGCAGAATGTCTTACATGGAGGAGATTCAAAAGTCATGCAACTTTCTGAAATTGAAATGTTCAGGGTAGCAGCAAGGATAACAGACTCCCTACTGTCAAGTCAATATTTTCTAACTGCTAAATGTTAATTTCTCTAATATCTGGCTTCTCTCTTAGATGCATAACATTAAAGTGGACTTTCTGATCCTTTATAAAATTAGTGATACCAAAAAACTATTAAATTGTTCAGGATGCATTGTATATGCCTTATAAAATAATTTCAAATATTATACATTTGCTATTGTTACAAACATAATAGCTATAAAATTAATATTATAATTTTATTTATATTATAATTTTCTCTCACTCTACTGCATTTCCTTTTTCCTTGGCCCCTAGTGATGAGTATATTACTGATCATAACTCATATGTAGTCATAAATTTAAACATCATCTTTGGCATGTAGACTGGACTTTACCTAGAACATTTGATGGGCTCTGTGTTCTATTTAATTAATTAATTAATTTAAGGCTTCAGGTGTGGCACATCAAAGTTCCAAGGCTAGGGCTCAAATCAGAACTGTAGCCGCCGACCTATGCCACAGGCACAGCAACGTGAGATCCACACTGCATCTTCGACCTATACCACAGCTGACGGCAACGCTGGATCCTTTAACCCCCTGGGCAAGGCCAGGGATCAAACTTGCATCCTTATGGATACTAGTCCAGTTTTTACCGTTGAGTCAACATGGGAACTCCACAGAGTCTGTTTTCTTAACACTTGCCTTAATATAGAAGATAGTTTCTAGTGCCAGTTTCTTAGCTATTTTTTTTTTTTTGTAACATACCTGGCCATGTCAAGTCTGATACACCATTAAAA
This sequence comes from Phacochoerus africanus, assembly GCF_016906955.1. Taxonomy (NCBI): domain Eukaryota; kingdom Metazoa; phylum Chordata; class Mammalia; order Artiodactyla; family Suidae; genus Phacochoerus; species Phacochoerus africanus. The sequence continues at coordinate 164,309,571 of NC_062546.1, read as the reverse complement.
TAATATATTTTATTGCTATTCAGTGTGTAATCTGTGGATCAGGAGATGGGACAGCACCTGAAAGCTTATGAGAAATGTAGGCTCTCAGGCCCTATGTCAGACCTACTACATTAGAATTTTCATTTTTGTAAAATGTCTGAGTAATTTGCATATTAAAGGTTGAGAAGCCTATCTTGGAGCAGTGGTTCTCTACCATGCTGCATATTAACATGCTTGTATTGCCCCAAATACTCTTATCTGAAACCTATTCAATCTAGATGAAATGTTTGGGTAGGGTGGGAGGCTTGGGGGTAGAGGATGGACTAAGCCCATGCATTTCTAAAAAGCTTCCAGATGATTTTGGTGCAGAGAGAAACTTAGAATCAATTTATTTGGTGGGCGACAGCAGAATCATCTAGGGGTACCTGTGAAAATGCACATTCCTGACTCTTTCTCCAGAGATTAGTATTCTTTAAAAATAGGGTAGGTGTTTGGAAATTCCCCATCTGTCATCTCACAGTCCACAATTAAACTACAATCTTGTTAAAGCTGTTGTAAAAAACAAAACAAAACAAAAAACCTGACCTTTTAAAGAATTAACTGAAGGAAATACAATTTTCATTATATATGGAAGAAGAATAATTTGGGTAGGTAGGAAGGAAAGATTTTAGGCATGTTTAGTCAAGGTCGAGTGTACATTTTTCTAAGATTCTCCCACCTGTGCTTCTTCCAGCATCAGATTCATCCTTGGGTAGAAAAATGCCTTTATCACTCACGGGGATCATTCATATTTTTACTTCACACTAAGTAGAGGAAAAAAAAAAAAGAGCACTGTTTAGAAGGTTGTTTTTGTTTTGTTTTGTTTTGTTTTGTTTTAAGGGTAAAGAAACTTCTTTCCCAGAAAGTGTCAGAAAATATATACTTCAAGTTTGTTTTTAAAATAACCACTGTGACCAGGTCCTTTGCTGATTGGCTTAATTAAGCCTGTTAGGGACATCAGGATTGCTACAACCAGGGAAAAGGCAAACTCTACCAAAGAAAACCCAGGGTTACCTTTGGCAGAAGAGAAAGGAAGTCTCTGCTGGAGAGGAAATCTGCAGATATTCATTCTAGAGTTGTTTTGTTAAATATACTTTGAAGAGTTAGATTTTGTATATAGCTATATCAGTACAAAATACAGTATTTTGGGCTCAATATATAGGCATTATAACATGGGAATGTGTGAACTCTAGAAATAATTATAAACCAAAACCATTTATAATTTATAATAGTAAGCAATTCTTAAAAATAATGTTTTAACTAAAAATCCTAATATTCTAGCTATCCCTAATTAAAGATAATTGTTTCTCAAAATTTTGTTAATTTTCCTGCAATGAAAACTGATTTTATTTCTTTCAGTATATATTTAAATTCTAGTCACAGACTCAATCAGCATATGAAATTTTATAATATGAATTCTGTGTTACATTTGAGATAATCAATCATGTTTCAATGTAATCCACATTGCATAGGAGACTTTTATTATAAGCATTATCGTTGTAGTATAGTAAAGTGCATTGTTAATGAAGCATGGAAAAGGAATAATTTCAACTAATAGGCTTATATGTCAAATTTCAATTAGGACTATGTTGGAATCCAAAAAGAGATATGAGCATATAAATTTAAACCTTTGACCTTTACCATAAAGAACAAGGTCTATGAGAGAAATTAAACTATTTTGATATAGCATACAAATTTAAATAAATTAACGTCTGAACTCTTTGTCATGAATCTTAGACTGTGTATGATTTTTTAAAACTTAATATACTTGCAATTTATGGCCTTGAACTGTTTACTGCTATTTCGTGTATCAAAATATTAATGAAAAAACATTCAGTGAAAGTTTACTGGGTGTCTACTTCTTTAGGCAACATACTAATATATTGATGACTAGTCCTGAAATTAGTGATGAATGAAACAGATCAGGGTTATAGATTTTTTTGATTTCTTTATATATATATATATTTTCTACTGTACAGCATGGTTACCAAGTTACACATACATGTATACATTCTTTTTTCTTACATTAAGTGTTCCATCATAAGTGACTAGACAGAATTCCCAGTGCTACACAGCAGGATCCCATTGCTAACCCATCCCAGAGGCAACATTCTGCATGTATTTACCCCAAGCTCCCAGTCCCTCCCACTCCTTCCCCTTACCCCTTGGCAACCACAAGTCTATTCTTCAAGTCCATTATTTTCTTTTCTGTGGAAAGGTTCATTTGTGCCATATATTAGATTCCAGATATAAGTGATATCATATGGTATTTGTCTTTCTCTTTCTGACTTTCTTCACTCAGTATGAGAATCTCTAGTTCCATCCATGTTGCTGCAAATGGCATTATTTTGTTTCTTTTCATGGCTGAGATAGTATTCCATTGTGTATATATACCACATCTTCTTAATCCAATCATCTATCAGTGGACATTTGGGTTATTTTTTCCCAAGAAAATGAAAATAATCCTTGTTATTATAAATCAGTCAGTGAATTTTCAAATTTCCTTGATTGAAGTGTAAATTTTTTGCAGTTGGTTTATTTGAATCAGAATGCAAATGAAGTGCACACATTGAATTGGACTTGATTGACCTCTCCTTTAATTCTATCATAATCTATTGATTGCCTTTCCTTCCTTATAGTTTTTTAAATTGATAAGTTCTTTTTTCAATAGTGTTTTCCTTGTTATCAATCATGCTAATTAGACACCTGTAATACTTTTTAAAAGTTGTCCCTCTGCTCCATATGTTTTCTATAATTAAGTCTAGAGACTTGTTCAGTCAGAACAATCTGATAATTTTTGTCAATAATATTTCATGGGGGTTAGAAGAGTATATGTGATTTTAAAAATGAATGTTTTACTTAACATTTGAAAGGGAAATGCCTTTAAAATGTGAGAATATACACTAAATATGTACATACATATTTGGAGAATCATTTATCTCAATGAGGCAATACACAGATATTATTTGACCTATTCCAGTTATAATTTTCCATTTCATAAAAAGGCTTTAAAAATTCTACTTTATTATCTTGCCACATTTTGCTTTAGCAAAAACATCTTCAGTGTAAGAAATTCTCAAGTTACTCCCTTATTTTAAATTTTTGCTTGAAAGTAGATTTTGCCCCCATCCTTAGTCTTAAAACCTAATCTTTCTGTTCTTCTCTAGTCATTTTTCAGACATAAAAGTATAAAAAGCAATTTATTACATAAGAAATGATATAAAGGGCATAGAATTTAGGAATTGAGATCGATGACATGTTGTATATTCTTCTGAGCTGAGGTAACCAAGGTCAAACAGAAGTAAGATTAAACTGTTATCCCCTCTATTCTCAAAGCCTTTTCTAAAAATATAGAGGAATGAGACATGGAGAAATTTTAATTCAAATGTCAGCTGAAATTTATCTGAAATGCTCAGATGCAGAAAAAAAATCAACAAAGTTAAATAATGAAGCATGCTACAGGCAACTAACTGATGGAATCATCTCACAACTGAAAGGGCACGTGTGGATTAACAGTGAGGTATATATTTGCTTAGTTAGAATTGAAACAAATGTTATTTACAACATGCATTTTTACCTAAAGATGTGGCGAATACTGAGTGGGCTTTGTAAATCTTAATAATGAAGGAAAATATGAGCTACTATATATAACTATCTTTTTGAAGATGTATCTTTAAAATTGCTGTACTTGTGAATTAACAGTGAAATGTACTATTAAAGAATAAGATCTTTGTTAGAGAGATTTTAGGATCCTTTGACTCAGTTTTTTTCATTGTAATGACATGGAAAATGACATCCAAAGAGGCTACAGTTTAAGCATGGTCAGAAAGTGAGTTAAAGGAAAGACTGAAACTTGAACCTAGGTGCCAAGGTGCATCTTTATTGTGTTCTTATTTTTTTTATTTCACCTCAGTTGCTGATTTGATTTTCATTTTCTGGGAATGCTTCTCATATCTAATGTAACAAGTCTATTCATTTAGTATATAATGCAGTTTTATAAATACAAGTTAACATTTCAAGTTTCTGAAATATATAAAGCGAGACTATTTTTAAAGGGAAATTTTTTGGTATTTTTCATTCTCTAAATAGAGCCTTTTATTTCACATACTAAATCCAAATGATGTTTACTGTCACTTTTAAGTTAAAAACTCACTAAATACTTTTATTTGGATTTTTACCCTTGGGAATTACAGGGATAATGCAGTGATTGCCATGCTTGTGAATAGTTCATTCACCTTCCTTTAGGAAGTTATTTAATATTTGGTACTTCAACCTTAGTATTTTCTAATAAATTTATTAGTGACTGCATCCCATCTTGCTTACTAAAGAAAATTATGAATTTGTATACTACATTCCTGGCCTGTTTCTGATTAGTTTATATAAAAATTTTTATGCATACATGCAAAAAAAAATGGAATGGTAAATGGTATAGTGTTGGTCCAGTTTCTTCTATTTTAGTTTTTTCTGTGGTCTTAAATCTACAAATATCCACCTTCTCTATTCTCTACTAATAGGATTCAGAATGCAGTGCCAAATACTCTGCCTGTGACTCACTGATTTAGTTTACAAATGTAGAAAATATTTACACATTTCATAACATTTTACTGAAAGGACAACTTGATTTTAAACCATGCAAGCATACATTGGAAGATACTGTAGTAATGGCAGAGCAGGTGGACTTCAGGGGATCTTAGCATCTCTGTGGTGTTTGTGTTTAAGCTAGTACTTAATTTGAATTGATATCTCAGTTAAAGTCTGGACTATGATAAATATTTCATCAAATTAATGATTTTCAGTGACTGGAAATGCACATCTTAAGTCCAAAGTGATTGATAGCTTCTATAAAAACTATTAATGAGGCAGGTCACACCATTATAGCAGTTTCCTGAACTGTATTCTGTGGCCTTATAAGAGGTGTTAAATGTTTGTATCTTTTGATTGTTTCCCTAATCTTCCATACCATTTAAGTTTATATCAGGAAAGGCATACCCAATAACAAAGGTAATCTAAGTTTTGAAATTTAAAATCATGTTTCAAAATAGAAACTAAATTTATAAAGTAAGTTCATTGGTATAAAAAGGAGATACCATATTCCATTATTCAGATGATTATGCTTATTAGTGCAAAAATCACTTGATGTGTATGGTAAGAGGGTTTCTAACAGATGTCTCTTTGATGTAAGATATAAAACAGCACATACCTCATTAAACAACACATCAAAAGCATAAAAATGCAACCATTAATCTATATTTTATAATTTCCCCATAATAACTCTAAGTAAAACTCATTGAACACAAATGAAAGAGCTATAGAAGAAGGTGATATTAAAATTCACATATGGTTCAGTCCTTGTTCCTTTGAGTTCTGTCAAACATCTGTTGGTCCAAATTGAATGTAAAGGATAAAAAACAGTTTAATATATAAACGATAACTTAGGAACATTTCCAACAGAAAGAATGATCACTTTAATGAGTTCATCAAATATGTACATGTTATCAAAGAATACTAGACTTTTATGAGATACTAAGTACTATCAAACCAGTTCCTATATTTTACAGGTGAATAAATTGAGGCATATATCAATTAACAAATTAATTGTTTTAACTTATGCAATTAATCATATTCCAATTTTTATCACAATTGAGGTTTTTAGACAAATATTTCAGAGCTCTTTCTAGTACTCTGCTGTGCTCTTAGAAGTATACTTTCTACCTCAGAGTATCTTAATTTCTTGGAGTTGGAAAATGCCTTATGCTAGAAATGTTTGTTATTCAACAGCATAAGCAGAAGCCTGGGGCAGGTGTAATTTATGAAGCATAAAAATAAGTATCATTAGGGTAGAGACCCTCTTTATTTGTTTAATGCCTACTAACCTTTATTATTCCTCAGCTACGTTCAGATATAACCTTCATGAGCCTGCTCTATCACTGGTTTTTATCCCTGTCATTATTACCTTCATCCTTAGCAGAAATCTGAGCATATTCTCTCAATCTAAACTGTATTTTCTTAAGTTAATATTTTAAAAAACGTATCTCTCATATCTATCTATCCACTTTTCCTCTCCCTAACTCTGTTACTTGTGCTGTTACCACTGCCATCCTCCTCCTCACATAGGGACCATTCCATATATCATTCCCTTTGTCCTGAGCTCTTTTGACTTTCTTCAACATCTGCCTAACATCCTGAGACCAAATTTGTTTCCTTCCCTGGCATGCCATAGTGACCTTTCCTATTCATCCCTCATTGTATCACATGAACCTGAGTTTGACAGAATTATTTACCTGCCTCAACAAATGTATGCTCCTTGAGAGCAGAATTTGTATCCAATTCACTGTTTTATCTCCAGCATATAGAATTGTATCTAGCTTATTGTGGACACACACACACTTGCATGCATAAATGAATAATTAAGCTATATTTTAGGATTACTAAAATTACTTCTATTTTACTGATTACTTATGTTAAGTTCCCAGTTTTCTCTAAAATGTATCTGTAGTTTTCTGGAGAGGATAACATTTCCTAAGATTTTAATATGGTTTAGCCTATTTATTGTATTATGGTGGAATGGAATTGCTTTTATGTGTTACTAAGATTAGCTCACTCTCTAGAAATCTCTACATGATGCTGAATAATTATCACATCTTTTCCTGCAAACTATAATTTTTTTGGTTGTTTTGGTTTTTTTTTTTTTTTTTGGTCTCCTCTATCCTGCTGGATCAGTAATGGCTGTTTAGAATTTATTTGTGACAACTTTCAGTGCAGAAATAACCAATGAAAAATTGTTTTGCTCACTAAAAGAGTGTTCATGCAAGTATCTTTTATTTTATTAAAAATATCCAGGCTTCAATTATCTGTAAATTTAGTTGCTATTATGAAATTCAAATATTCATATGATATAAAGATATTAACAAATCTTATGAGACATAGTAGCAACAAGTTAAATTATCTGTCCATTACATTGACCTTCAAGGCCTTGAAAACATGCTAACATATATGAACTCTTATGTAACCTTACATGAGAAGGTAAATCAAATAATAAAAAAGTTTATCAAGTGCTCTTATTCTAATTCTTGCAAAGAAATATTTTATTGTTAACACATTGATATTGATTATATTGTATAGTTTATTTGTTACATAGTGTGTCCATAGCATGCTTGTATAATTTATCTCTATACCAGGAGGGAACAATCTGCAAAATGAAATTTCATCCACTTTCCTCCTCCCCAACTCTGCTCTCTGAAATGAAGCCACTGATAGATTTCCATGTCTGGATGAACTGAGTAGGAGTTTTTACTCAACATTTAATTGCATAAATTTAGATTTTAAATATTCATTATGCTTTAGGATACATTTTAATGTAACTATTGTATAGTGAATATGTTATCTGGAGAAATAAACATAATTAGGACAAATAAATCATAAATTTATTTACATTTTGAGTAGATTTTTCCTCTGTTGCATTTTCAGATGTTACATATTACACAGAATTAAAGTTATTAAAATTTCAAACTGCATCAAGAGTTTATGACTATCATCTATACCTGCTAAACTACTTGGACTCAGTCTAAACTTATTAAATCCTTTTGAAAAAAATAATGCCAGCTAACTATAGTACTTGTGCTTGCATTAATCTCAGTATTTCACATTCATTACTCACCTAATTCTATGTCTAAGTATTCTGACACGTTTTATTCTCATTTTTCACAGATGACAAAAACTGAAGCATAGAGGGGTTAAATAAACCCAAGATAACCAGTTTATAAACGGAAGATCCATATTTTGAACTCAGGCAGTTTGTCTCAACCCTTTTAACCATATCACTATTCTACTTCTCTGAAGAAAAAAGATATTTTCATCTTTATTCAGAAAAGTAAATGTGCTGAATAATTCCATAATTTTAAAAAAAATTTGTCCTTTTTAAATATGCCAAAAATCAAAATCAAATAAGTAAATCTAACTTTCTCATAGTAAAAGTGGAATCACAGTTATACTTCTAATACTCAGCTTTATTATAAGAATAGCACATATACCAAGTTAAAGTAACTCTTTCCAGAAGAAATTTAGACTTTGGGTCCAGCTAGGCAAGTTACCCATCTGAAATTTCAGTTTACAACCAGTGATATTTTAAATTTCCTCTTCAACCAATTTAACTGTGGAAGGAAATTTTGATAATCTTAGTTTTCTAAGATGGTTCATTTTAGTAGTCCAACTGGATAATCTGCCCCATGGGGTCATTTTTAATATGTTAGAGCATCATAGCATTCAGTACAAAGTTCTCAATTTAATAGTTCACTTATCTTCATTATAACAAGTCAGAAGGTAAAGTAATAACTTCAGAGGCATGAAACTGTAAGAACTTGTCAGAGGCAATTGTTACTGACATTTTCAAATAGTCTTTTGGAGGATTTAAGGGCATAGTGTATTTTTTCTTTTTTCTTTTTTTTTTAAGACTTTTAGAGAAATTTATCTCCAAAATCTGTTTCACTGCTGTGAAATTTTCTGTTAAACCATTATACATTTTAAAGTTCAAAGTGATGGTCATTTTACCGTCTATGAAAAATATGACCTTTCTACTTTTGTCAAATATCACTTCCTCAGAACTTAGGTTGAAATCTTAAGTTTCAGCTTAAGGTCTGATGTTATATAAGGCACACTGACCTTGAATTATGAAATTTAATTCTCTTATGTACTTATTTATTCTTTTTTGTTGTTGTTGTTGCTATTTCTTGGGCCGCTCCCGCGGCATATGGAGGTTCCCAGGCTAGGGGTTGAATCGGAGCTGTAGCCACCCGCCTACGCCAGAGCCACAGCAACGCGGGATCCGAGCCGCGTCTGCAACCTACACCACAGCTCAGGGCAACGCTGGATCGTTAACCCACTGAGCAAGGGCAGGGACCGAACCCGCAACCTCATGGTTCCTAGTCGGATTCGTTAACCACTGCGCCACGACGGGAACTCCCGTACTTATTTATTCTTGATGTAAATATTGGTATCTTATGTTATCAAAAGTTTGGAAGCAATGATTAAGTTGTTGCAATTCAAAACACAGAATATCTAGCCTAAAACTTCATTTGACATGATAATAAAGGAAATGATTAAAAAGGTATAATTTGGGGAGTTCCCTTCATAGTTCAGCAGTTAAAAAACCTGACTAGGATCCATGAGGATGTGGGTTCAATCCTGGCCTCACTCAGTGGGTTAAGGATCCAGAGCTGCCCTGAGCTGTGGTATAGGTCACAGACATTGCTCAGATCCCGTGTGGCTGTGGCATAGGCTGACAGCTGTAGCTCTGATTCAGCTCCTAGCCTGGGAACTTCCATATGTCACAGGTGTAGCCCTAAAAAGCCAAAAAAAAAAAAAAGTATAATTTTTCTTAGATTTAGCTACAGATTGATGAGAAAACCACTCTGTACATACTGGAGTGTGTATGATGTATTGTGTTTGAGAGATGATAATATTTAGGGAGATAAAAAAATAAAAGAGTAGATAGTGTAGTCCAGAGATTAGAGATTTAGACATTTATGATGTCCAGGTATATGCAGAAATGAAGGAAAAAGAACCAGGCTAGACTGGAGCATACTGAAGAAATGTACCCATTTAAATGTAGTGGCTCTAGCTATTTGTTGACCTGCATGAAATTAGATTCGCTATAGCCAAATCTTCCTAAATTTTGAGAGGTGTGACATTCAGATTATGAAAAAGTCTCCATGTTTAATCACCAGCACTAATCCAAACATTTAAAAATTCTCAGTGAGGAGTTCCCTGACAGCTCAGTAGGTTAAGGATCTGGTGTTGTTATTGCTGTGGCTCGAGTTGCTGCTATGGCATGGGTTTGATCCTTGGCCCAGGAATTTCTGCATGCTGGGGCGGGGGGGCGCCAAAGAATAATGATAAAATAATAAAAATTAAAACAATTCTCAGTGAACCAATCAAGACATGTGTGCTGATCAGACCTAGGTCCAAGAAAACAGTGATACAAGATGACCCATTGTAGGTGGCAGATAAGAACTTGTAAAACAGAACCACCATTAGATACAAAGTCTAAGTAAAGGGAATCACCAAAATATTTCAGCTAAAGGAGGACTATATATTGAAGCTTAAAGGAAATGAAAATTCAAACCTCCAAGAAGGCAAGTGAGCATTTTATTTCAGAGTAGCTCCCTTGCCTACTAATATTTTTTTTTAATCAAATTTCTTCCAGAATGATAGAATCACATTGATTCCTTGGTCCCTGCCTTGCCATAGCACAGCATTGAAACAGCAGGCATGTTAAAAATTTATTAAAGCAAAAGTACATTTTCAGAGAGAGAGAGAGCACCCTGTGAGTAAAAGGGGGCCCACCTCGCTTTACGGTTATTTTTATATCCCGATGCTGCTGACCTGAGTGGGGACCAGATTTCACCCACCCCACGCCCACTAATTTTTCCTGCCCTGGCTCCCTACACTGTTTATAAAGGCTGAGTGTTATTTGATTTCTGTATGGGGCATATTTGGTTTTCTGTTTGGTCTAGGGCAGGATACCTTATTTACATGGGGCACAGGTTATATAAGAGGCAGGGTGAGGAATGGGCAACATTCCTTCCCTCACAGGGAGTATGCAGGCAAGGATGCTCAAGGTGGGGGAAGGGGAATTGCAATGAGACATGGCCAGAGCCTTTTGCATTTAATCTCCTTGAAGGAGACTTAAGCCTATAACATTTTCAATTATACTAATATTTATTTCTTAAACTCTTCTGAGGTATAGTTTTCAGTTTCTTTAAGGAAAGTTTACTAAAAATACATTAAATGAGCCTCATTACTTTATAATCAATAACATGATTTATCATTTTCAATGCAGTGAAAATAGCCATTATTGGACACATACCATTTAGCAAACTCTTTACTTGATACTGAAATTTTAGCAAAGAAAAAATGTACTGCTCTGCTAGATCTAATTGCAGAGTAGGAAACTGACAAGGAAATAATAATTTTAAAAATGTTTATCCCATGGTTAGTATAGTAGTAGTGTGATGTATAGACTTACATGAGATTTTAACAGAAAGGAAAAAAAATGAACCAGTCATCAGAGTAGGATGAAAGTGATAGAACCATCAGCAAATATAATGTGAAAATGCACAAAGAAGCATGAATGGAATTTTCATGATAATTTGAAGAGAGACATCAGCTTGGAAAGGGAAAAAGTTCCTCTGGGGAGTAAAGGAAGAAATGATGGGATACACAGGCCATGGTATAGACATTTGGTAGTGATTAAATTGTTCTTGAACTTTAGTATCCGTTTGAATTTTCAACTGATAGAAAATAATATGGATAGGGTAATAACATGTCTGTAGAAGACATGATTTCTCTAATTTCTAAAGATAATCTAACAAACAACTAACACACAACCATGTACACCCACATACCCACACACATATACACAAGAGCTAGATGATTTTCTCAAAATGAAAAGAAAGGAATTCTATTTACACATGTACATTATTCATTACCCTTTATATCTGTAAGAGTGGGTGAAAGGGGTGCTGTCAGGGAGGAAGAAATTTTCCTCTGCACTACTATGTTCTTCTGGCTGGTTTGAGAGTTGGTTGAAATAAGATGGGTTAATCTAACACAAGTTCAATAACATATGTACATGACAGAGACCCAGGAAAACTGAGTGGCTCACCAAAGTGGCTGATCTCACCTGAAATACCACCTTCAGCTAAAGACAAAAGAGCATGTTGGGGGTAGTGGTTTGGGATTTCAAAAGTGAGGAAGGCAATTTACTGGAGATGGAAAAGCAAATATTTGGTAAGCAAATATTTGCTGGGTCCTGCAGAGACAATAAGACACAGAGTAGACTCTGATCTCTAGGCCATGCCTAGAGTTTCTCCACCACACCTGCCCTTGTTCTGTGCAGGTATCTCTAGTGATAACTCTATTTCATTCTGAAGCCTTCTATGTAATTTTCGGTTTTTTGGTTTTTTTGTTTGTTTGTTTGTTTGTTTTTTTCAGGTTAGTTTAGAGGTAGGTCTGAATTTCTTCCTGAGTCTTTTGAGCTTTGATTGTCTTCAGCTTGAAACAGTCTACAGATCAAAGAGACATTTTGGGGTGGCAGGTTTGTTCCTCCTCAATGGTATAGTATAAGTCAACAAAGACATTTATTAAAAAGAAGTTTTGAGGGGCTGAAAAAGGAAATGGTGTTCATTTGTGGTCTCTTGTTTTCCATACATATTATGCCACTGCACAATAATAGAAGCAAATCATAAAAGTGTATTTTCAGTTTTTCAGTTTATTGTCCCAAGAACAGCAATATCATCCTACAACTCTGTAAACTTAAGGACTCTCTTCTTCAGTTGCAGAGGCAAGAAGAATCATCACTTTAATCCTATACTCATAATACATTTTTTATGTAATGCTAATTAGTTTTGAAGTGATTGATTCAAATCTACAACAGACATCTAAACTTCTAAGAAAAAAATGCCTGAAAATATTATCTGATTTCTATATATATATCTTCTATATATATATCATATATATGTGTATATATATGATATATATATAATTTTAGCCAGCTTATAAAAAGATAATATCATTGCCCTGAGATTTTGAGAATTAATTCACTTAGTAAGCATGAGCAACATATGAGTCAAGCTGATTCATTTTTGAGCAAAATCTCAGACTTGCAAATATTCTCAATTTTGACATTTTGTGAAGAACCACTAGCTTCTCCACTCTCTTTGCTCCTTTACTACAAAAACATTTAATACATTTTTACCCCACTAATTTAAATTCATTAAGAGGAAAATAATTTCAATGGCACATCTCAGAAAGACCAAATCATGATTATACTGCTATAATCTAGGCAAACCATTGTTTCTTAAATGTGATTATTTTCCCATAGCCTCATCTAGAATTCTGAATATTTGTTTGAAATAACATTTAAACCTAGGATGGGATAGAATTTTAAAAGCCCATATAGCTAGTATGTTTTTTCTTTGATTAGATATGTATTTACTGCTCTTGTTTTAAGATTAGACCGGAGGAAGAAAGCAGAATTACGTACATATTAGGTTCATTTATTTGAGTAAAAAATAAACATTTGATGAGAGGCTATGTCACCAGCATATGTAGGTGACAAAAACAGGTTGTGTAGAAAATGACTTTATGGTAAATAATATATTTTTCTCAAAACAAGGCCATGTATAAACTATAAAACAAGACATATGATACCCACTGGGAACGTATTCTGAGTCAGCCATTATTGTCTCATTAATCTTAATTTCTTACCTAAGAAATCTCCATGTTCCTTATAAAAAAAGTTTTGTATTCTACATCAGTATGTTCTGTATAGTTTAAGATTTTAAGAAAAAGTAAGCTCATAATAACTTTGATGCTTAGTAGGAAATGGGCTAACATTTTTTTTCACCAAGAATATGACAAACAAACAAGCATAAATACTTATTGTATTCAGATGATTAGAAAGATCACCATTAAAAAAGTAATAATGTAAAGTTCATTGCTAGAAGGACGTGGTGATAATAATAAGTCCTATTATATTTTGCTTTATGGGCACAATCTACTTTCGCTAATATGCTTATTCTGGAATTTTATAAAATCCCATTTTTTTATACAAATTTTTATTTTATCCATTTATTTCAATTTGCTTTCCTAGTCTGAGGATGCATTTAATATAATATTTTTCCTATATTATCTTGTTTTATAGCTTTATTTTCTCCTTTCTTTGAAAAGCATCTCTAAATGTCTTATGCATGATCTTTTGCAGGCAGATAATGTATGAAATGACTACAAAGAGTTCAGTTGAGGCTATTCAGCATATCTCCTCTCTTCTTTATCACATTGACTCTATTTTCTCTCTATACGAAACTAGATGGCAGAACCTCTCAGCATCCATCCTCCACAGTCTACTTTATTCCCAAGGCAGGAGCATTGGGAGGATATATGTATCTCTCCCTTTGGACAAAATATGCAAAAAAGCAGAAAGACTATAGATTGAAAAGAAAAGTAAGTCCTACTTATAAAAATGCCTTCATTTCTTGCAAATATCTAGTCACCAGTTCCAAGGCTTCCAAATATATATTGCTCATGAGCTAACTAAACACACAGTTCCCTTTGTTCCTAGCAGAATAGACTTGCTCAGATGAGAAGGAAAGTGTTAAGAGGTTTAGATTTGATTAAGCTGTTAATTGTCAAGTAAGTCTCAATGAGTTCTTTCTTTCCAGTACTTTATGGCAAGGCTGTTTGAAGGACTGATGTAGATTTGTCATGAGACATGGAGAAACCAGAGCCAAGAAATTAAAGTTATAAACTCTAATCTGACATCAAGGAATTTAGGGAGAAAAGGGAAGAAAGCCATTTTTTGAGGTCCATTTTTGCTAAAGGTACAAAGGCTACACCAAGACAAATTTTAGAGAGAACTTTCAAAATGGAGAGTACAGATACTGTCAATTAATATAGCCTCTGTAGGAGAAAATGGACATTTTCTTGTTGTTTTCTTTTTTCTCAAACAACAGGCTTTGAATCTGTAGACTGTTTTACAAACCCAAAGAAAACGTAGAGAGGTGTGAATTGTTTATTAGCTCTATTCACTTATTTTGACCGAAGTACCTTCTGTGGTCTGTCAGGAAAGGGAAAGCTCTGCTTTTCCTCTGGATACTGAATTAACATGTTGATCATATAAAGAAGTATGAACAGCAAAATCTGACCTGATCAAGTGGAAAAGAAGAGCTAGGCATACAGTAAACATTATTTTTCATATTTTCAACAATGCTGTAAGGTAGAAAGTTCTTTAGTTTCTGTTTGTTGTTTCTTTTAAATTTCCATCTGAAAATGAGGATCAATTACATGTTTGATGTCGTATAACTTAGAAGTGTATAGCTGGAATTCACACCCCTGCCTGTATAATTCTAAAATGTTTTCTCTCCAATATGCCTCAAAATCAAAACTAAGGGTCTGTTTAGAAAAACTTTATTTATGTAGAAAGAAATGGAAAACGGTTTTATTCCCTTATCAATTATTTATCAGTATCAATTATTTATCATGCACCAGACTCTGGGTTAGGTGCTGGAAACAGGCAAATATGACAGAGTAGCTGCCTTAAGTGGGGTTAATAAGAAAGTTTTATCCTTATGACAGGTCCTCAGAATGGATTTTTTAAAAATATATTATTCTACACCTGAGGAAAATATGGTTTAGAGAGGCTTAATAACTTACTCAAAGTCAAAATGGAATAAACCTAAAATTATGACTGAACATATTAAAAAATATGAGAAAAATCTCACTTGAAAGGGACTTGAAAAAGAAAAATGATGATTGGTCTTCTCTATATGATATGATTAATTAATCATATAACATAATTTACTATCTTATGTGTTTTGTGTAGATACTATTTTATTATAACTTTTAATCTTCTTGTAAGGTCCTCTCCTATATTTCTTTTCCCTCTTCCTCATTCCTTCATTTTCCTTTTTTTTGGGAGGCGATATTATTTGCGGTTTTCTTTAATTTTGTTTATCTTTCTTCTAAGTCCTAATTCAAGTCACTTCATTAACAGATAATGATTCTTTTGGAATAAAACAAAAGGAAGTACAGAATCAGAGAAAGAAAAAAGTAACTTGTCATTTTTACCACATGACTAAATATTTTCTTATTCAAGAAATTTATGAACTGATTTAAAAACATCTGGAGTTGGAAAAGCCCTAAATAAAAGAAAATTCTAATGATGTGATGAGCTCTTTCATTTAGAAAATAAGGTTTTTTTTAACTTACTCTGATTTTCAGATATCCATTTGCTATTGAAGAATTATAGAAAAAAGATTACAAAAAACATTTTGGATGTATTGCTATGCTTTGATATATTTTAGGGTTTAACAAACTAAACACTAATAATTTAATATCTAGATATTTTATGAATAATTCTTTACTCTTTTTTCTATTATTCTGATAAATATCTTTTAAATATACCATTATTTTGCTTTTGAAAAACATAATTTAAATTTACTTTCCTTAAGAAATATTTAAATAGGCTTAGAAATGTTTTTTTATAATTTTTACTTTTAAAAAGATTCAATAGGTACAAATATTTATCATAGAAATATAGAATAGATAAATGAGTTTGAGATAAAAAGGGAAACAAAACTACACATTAAACTTTTAATCAATGTCTTTTTATTCATATATTTCTGTTTTCCATATATTTTTGATATTTATTTGTATAAAATTATACTTTAAAGCTTTAATATAGTTTATGCAACTATATATACTTGTGTGTGCTTTACATCTTTATTTTCTTTTTATCTTTTATTTATATACATATATATTTTTTGACTGTACAGCATGGCGACCCGGTTACGCTTACATGTATATATTCTTTTTTCTCACATTACATGCTCCATCATAAGTGACTAGGCAGAGTCCCCAGCGCTACACAGCAGGATCCCATTGCTAATCCATCCCAAAGGCAACATTCTGCATGTATTTACCCCAAGCTCCTCATCCCTCCTACTCCCTCCTCTTCCCCCTTGGCAACCATAAGTCTACTCTCCAAGTCCATGATTTTCTTTTCTGGGGAAAGGTCCATTTGTGCCCTATATTAGATTCCAGATTTAAGTGATATCATATGCTATTTGTCTTTCTCTTTCTGACTTCCTTCACTCAGTATGAGTGTCTCTAGTTCCATCCATGTTGCTACAAATGGCATTATTTTGTTTCTTTTTATGTCTGAGTAGTATTCCAGTGTGTGTGTGTGTGTGTGTGTGTGTGTGTGTGTGTGTGTGTGTGTGTATACCACATCATCCTAATCCAATCATCTATTGATGGACATTTGGGTTGTTTCCATGTCTTGGCTATTGTGAATAGTGCTGCAATGAACATGTGGGTGCATGTGTCTTTTTCAAGGAAAGTTTTGTCTGGATATATGCCCAAGCGTGGGATTTCTGGGTCATATGGTAGTTCTATGTATAGATTTCTAAGGTACCTCCATACTGTTCTCCATAGTGGTTGTACCAGCTTACATTCTCACCAACAGTGCAGGTTTCCCTTTTCTCCACACATGCAAATCAATTAACTAGAACACACCCTCACACCATACAAACCAAAATGGCTGAAAGACTTAAATATAAGACAAGACACCATCAAACGCCTGGAAGAGAACATAGGCAAGACATTCTCTGACATCAACCTCATAAATGGTTTCTTATGTCAGTCTCCCAAAGCAGCAGAAATAAAAGCAAAAATAAACCAATGGGACCTCATCAAACTGACAAGCTTTTGCACATCAAAGGAAACCAAAAAGAAAACAAAAAGACATCTTACAGAATGGGAGAAAATAGTTTCAAGTGAGGCAACTGACAATATAGAAACAATATAGAAACAACTTATACAACTCAAAAGCAAAAAGCCAACAACCCAATAGAAAAATGGGCAAAAGACCTGAATACACATTTCTCCAAGGAAGATATACAGATGGCCACCAAGCACCTGAAAAAATGCTCAACATCCCTGATTGTTAGAGAAATGCAAATCAAAACTACTATGAGATACCACTTCACACCAGTCAGGATGGCTAAATACTTTATATTTTTAACATATAAATAAATACTTCATATTTTTAAATTTTCATATAAAAATGTAGTCAATGAAATTCTTAATCTTCCTGCTTGGGGGAACCGAAAATATGCTGACAGGTGGTGAGATAAACAGGCAATAGTCAACTTTTTTTTATGTACTTTCTTAGAAGACCATAAAGAAATATAATTTTATTTTCTTAATATGGGTCATGAATAAAATTGTGGTTATTTAAAAATTCTGGTAGAGAACACAGCTTTGTAAATGAGAAATAGTCAACCACCATATGACATATAAATATATATATATATATATATATATATATATATATACACACTCACACACATATATATGTATATATCTCCTTTGATGTAATTAGAAGAAAACTTATGTAGATACTTGATCCTGATTTTGTTATTAGCTACCTTTCTGGAATTGGATTTACTTTCTTCTATAAAAAGAGGAATTTATTCATGTGAACACTGAGGTGTTTCTTACAACCCCAAGATAATACACTTGTGTGATAATATCTTGTTTACTATGTCATCATTCTGAAATAGTTAAAAGTGAAAAAATTCACTACATGGGTGGTAGTAAAAGAAATTGTAAGAGATTTGCAGAAAACCACCATTTTGTTAAGTGTGCTCAGTAACAAAAGACATTTACTTCCAAAATAAATATTTCCATGTTACTTCTGTTAGTAAGTTATTACAAATTTTGCATGTGACCATAAGGAAACCTCTCATATATAAATGTATCTAGTATATACCTTTTCAAATCTTAATTTATTTCTCAAACAAGGTATTTTCCAAATGCTAAAAGTAGGCAGCATTAAATATATAAAAAGTGAAATACATCACAAAAGTTTGGACAATTTAATAAGTTAAATAACAGTATTAATATGCATTTTGAAATAAATACAGATGAATAATTTGCTTCTTTATGAAAAACAACTTTTTTATTATAAGTGGTTTATAACAGTATATTACTTTCAAGTGTACAACACAGTGATTCAGTCTTTTTATAGATTATAGTCTACTTAAAGTTATTTTAAAATACTGGCTACGTTTGCACTGCTATATGAAATGTCCATGTATCTTATTTATTTTATTTTTTATTTATTTACTTTTTATTTTATTTTATTTTATTTTTAATTACTCAAATGAATTTATCACATCTGTAATTGTATAATGATCATCACAATCCAGTTTCACAGGATTTCCATCCCACAGCCCAAGCACATCCCCCCACCCCCCAAACTGTCTCCTCCGGAGACCGTAAGTTTTTCAATGTCTGTGAGTCAGCATCTGTTCTGCAAAGAAGTTCCGTCTGTCCTTTTTTCAGATTCCACATGACAGTGAAAGCATTTGATGTTGGTGTCTCATTGTATGGCTGACTTCACTTAGCATGATAGTTTCTAGGTCCATCCATGTTGCAAAAAATGCTGGTATTTCGTTCTTTTTAATGGCTGAGTAATATTCCATTGTGTATAAGTGCCACATCTTCTGGATCCACTCCTCTGTCGATGGACATTGAGGTTGTTTCCATGTTTTGGCTATTGTAAATAGTGCTGCAATGAACATTGGAGTACATGTGTCTTTGCAGGTTGTGGTTTTCTCTGGATAGATGCCCAGGAGTGGGATTGCTGGCAAGAATATACAATGGAGAAAGGACAGCCTGTTCAATAAGTGGTGCTGGGAAAACTGGACAGCCTCATGGAAAAGAATGAAATTAGACCACTCCCTAACACCATACACAAAAATAAACTCCAAATGGATTAAAGACCTAGATAGAAGACTAGACAATATAAAACTCTTAGAGGAAAACATAGGCCAAACACTCTCTGACATAAACGACAGCAACATCTCAGATCCACCTCTCAGAGTACTGACAACAAAAACAAAGATAAACAAATGGGACCTAATCAAACTTCAAAGTTTCTGCACAGCAAAGGAAACCCTAAACAAAATGAAAAGACAACCCACAGAATGGGAGAAAATTTTTGCAAGTGAATCGACCAACAAGGGATTAATCTCCAAAATTTATAAACAACTTCTGCAGCTCCGTACCAAAAAAACAAACAACCCCATCCAAAAATGGGCAGGAGATCTAAACAGACATTTCTCCAAAGAAGACATACAGATGGCTGAGAGACACATGAAAAGAAGTTCAACATCACTCATTATTAGAGAGATTCAAATCAAAACCACAATGAAGTACCATCTTATACCAGCCAGAATGGCCATCATCCAAAAGTCTACAAACAATGAGTGCTGGAGAAAAAGGAATACTAGTACACTGTTGGTGGGATTGTATATTGGTGCAACCACTGTGGAAAGCAGTATGGAGATTCCTCAGAAAACTAAACATAGAACTACCATTTGATCTTATTTATTTTATACATAGTAGTTTGTACCTCTTATCCCTACTCCCGTCTTGTCTCTTCCTCTTCCCATTAGTAACCACTGTTTATTCTCTGTATTTGTGAGTGTGTTACTATTTGGTTATATTCATTCATTTGTTTTAATTTTTAGGATTCTGATGTAAGTGATGATATACTGCATTTTTTTATGATTTTTTTCCATTATAGCTGGTTTACAATGTTCTGTCAATTTTCTGCTGTAGAGCAAGGTGACACAGTCACATATACACATATACATTCCTTTCGTTCACATTATCATGCTACATCATAAGTGACTAGATATAGTTCACAGTGCTATACAGAAAGGGTCTCCTTGCTTATCCATTCCAAAATCAATAGTTTGCATCTATTACCCCCAAATTCCCAGTCTGTCCACCTCCCCCCACCTCCCTCTTGGCAACCACAAGTCTGAAAATCATGTCCATGATTTTCTTTTCTGTGGAAAGGTTCATTTGTACCATATATTAGATTCCAGATATCAATGATATCATATGGTATTTATATTTCTCTTTCTGCCTTACCTCACTTAGTATGAAAGTCACTGGTTCCATCCATGTTGCTGCAAAAGCAACATTATGTCATTCTTTTTTATGGCTGAGTAGTATTCCATTGTGTATATATACCACATCTTCCTAATCCATTCATCTTCTGATGGACATTTAGGTTGTTTCCATTCTTGGCTATTGTGAATAGTGCTACAGTGAACATGCAGGTGCATGTGTCTTTTTCAAGGAAAGTTTTGTCCAGATATATGCCCTAGAGTGGGATTGCTGATCATATGGTAGTTCTATATATAGTTTTCTGAGATACCTCCATACTATTTTCCATAGTGGTTGTACCAATTTACATTCCTACCAACAGTGCAGAAGAGTTCCCTTTTCTCCACACTCCCTCCAGCATTTGTTATTTGTGGACTTATTAATGATGGCCATTCTGACTGGTGTGGTATGGTACCTTATAGTAGTTTTGATTTGCATTTCTCTAATAGTCAGTGATGTTGAGTGTTTTTTCATGTGCTTGTTGGCCATCTGTATATCTTCTTTGGAGAAATGTCTTTTCAGGTCTTTTGTCCATTTTTCATTTGGGTTGTTGGCTTTTTTGCTGTTGAGTTGTACAAGTTGCTTGTATATTTTAGAGATTAAGCCCTTGTCAGTTGCATCATTTGAAACTATTTTCTGCCATTCTGTAAGTTGTCTTTTTGTTCTTTTTATGGTTTCCTTTGCTGTGTAAAAGCTTGTTAGTTTTATGAGGTCCCATTGGTTTATTTTTGCTTTTATTTCTGTTGCCTTGGGAGACTGACCTGAGAAAACATTCATAAGGTTGATGTCAGAGAATGATTTGCCTATGTTCTCTTGTAGGAGTTTGATGGTGTCTTGTTTTACTTTTTTTTTTTTTTTGCTTTTTAGGGCCACACCTGTGGCATATGGAGGTTCCCAGGCTAGGGGACTAATCAGAGCTGCAGCTTCCAGTCTACACCATAGTCACAGCAATGCAGGATATGATCGATCCTTAACCCACTGAGTGAGGTCAGGGATCAAACCCGCAACCTCATGCTTCCTAGTCAGATTTGTTTCCACTTCTCCACAATGGGAAATCCCTATTATTATTATTATTTTTTTGATGGTGTCTTGTCTTATGTTTAAGTCTTTAAGTCATTTTCAGTTTATTTTTGTGCCTGGTGTGAGGGTATGTTCCAGTTTCATTATTTACATATGGCTGTACAGTTTTCCCAGCACCACTTGCTGAACAGATTGTCTTTTTTGCATTTTTCTTTCTGTGACTTATTTCACTAAAAATAATACCCTCAAGGTCCATCCATCTTGTTGTAAGTGGTAAAATTTTATTGTCATGACTATATTCCATTATGTGTATAAATGCATAATATGCACACACACATATACATGTTTTTATAGATACATATAAACACACACGCATATATATAGATGTTTATGTATATCACATCTTTTTCATTTATTCATCTGTTGATAGGTACTTAGATTACTTCACTATCTTTGCTATGAATAAATACTACTACTATGAACATGGAGGTATATATATCCTTTTGATTACTGTTTTCATTTTCTTCAGATATATACCCCACTGTGAAATTGCTGGATTATATGGTAGTTCTTTTATTTTTTGAAGAACTTCATATTGTTTTCTATAATAACTACAGCAATTTACCTTCCCACCATCATTGTTCTAGGGTCCCCTTTTCTTCACATCCTCACTAACGTGTGTCATTTATTGTCTTCTTTTGTTTTTTTTTTCTTTCTACCTAACTGGTTTTGACCTGCTCTCTCAAACAGCCTATTCACATATTCACAGCTGGTTTTATTTTATTTTATTAATTACTCAATGAATTTTATTACACTTAATGTTGTACAACTATCATCACAACCAAATTTTATAGCATTTCCATCCCAAACCCCCAGCCCAACCCTTCAGCCCCCAACCTGTCTCCTTTGGAAACCATAAGTTTTTCAAAGTCTGCAAGTCAGTATCTGTTCTGCAAAGAAGTTCATTGTTTCCTTTTTATATAATCTACATATATGTGATAGCATATGATGTTGGTGTCTCACTGTCTGACTAACTTTACTTAGCATGATAATGTCTATGTCCATCCTTGTTGCTGCATATGCCATTATTTCTTTCTTTTTAATGGCTGAGAAATTCTCCATTGTGTATATGTAACATATTTTCTTCATCCACTCCACTGTCAATGGATATTTAGGTTGTTTCCATATCTTGGCTATTGTATGTAGTGCTGCAATGAACATTGGAGTACATGTATCTTATTTATTTATTTATTTATGTTTTCATGTATCTTTTTGAGTCATGGTTTTCTCTGGATAGATGCCCGGGATTAGGATTACTGGATCAAATGGTAATTCTGTTTTTATTTTTCTTAGGATTCTCCATAGTGTTTTCCATAGTGGTTGCACCAATTTACATTCACACCAACAGTGTAATAGGGTTCCCTTTTCTCCACACCTTCTCTAGCATTTATTGCTTGTAGACTTTTTGATGATGGCCATTCTGGCCAGTGTAAGGTCATATCACATAGTCATTTTGATTTGCATTTCTATAATAATTATTGATGTTGAACATCTTTTCATGTGTTTTATGGCCATCTGTATGTCTTCTTTGGAGAACTATCTGTTTAGATCTTTTTTTTTTATTTCCCCAATACATTATGTTTTTTTTTTCTGCTGTACAGCATGGTGACCCAGTTACACATACATGTATACATTCTTTTTTCTCACATTATCATGCTCCATCATAAGTGACTAGACAGAGTTCCCAGTGCTACACAGCAGGATCCCATTGCTAATCAGTTCTAAAGTCCGTAGTCTGCATATATTAACTCCAAGATCCCAAGATCTTTTGCCCATTTTTTGGTGGCGTTGTTCATTTTTTGGGTATTGACCTGCAAGAGGTGTTTATAAATTTTGGAGATTTATCCCATGTCAGTCTCTTCATTTGCAAATATTTTCTCCCATTCTGTGGGTTATATTTTTGTTTAGAGTTTCCTTTGCTGTTCAGAAACTTTTCATTTGTTGTCTTCTTGCTAAAAAATAGCCATTCTGACAGATGTACCATGATATCTCATTGTGATGTTGATTTGCATTTCCCTTATGATTAGTGATACTTAGCATTTTTCATGTGCCTGTTGGCCATCTGTATAGATGTCTTCTTTGGAAAAAAAAATCTCTGTTCAGGTTTTCTTTCCATTTTTGACCCAAATTGTTTATTTGCCTTTTTTTAAATTTATTTTTTATTGTTAATTCCCTGAACAAACTTTTTTTTTTTCCCACTGTACAGAATGGGGACCCAGTTACACATACATGTATACATTCTTTTTTCTCCTATTGTCGTGCTATATTGCAAGTATGTAGACATAGTTCTCAGTGTTACACAGCAGGGTCTCATTGTAAATCCATTCCAAGAGCAATAGTTTGCATCTGTTAATCCCAAACTCCCAATCCTTCCCACTTCCTCCCCCTCCCCCAGGCAGCCACAAGTGTAATCTCCAAGTCTATGATTTTCTTTTCTGTGGAAAGTTTCATTTGTGCTGTATATTAGATACCAGATATGAGTGATATCATATGGCATTTGTCTTTCTGACTTCCTTCACTCAGTATGAGAGTCTCTAGGTCCATCCATGTTGCTGCAGATGGCATTATTTGTTCTTTTTTATGGCTGAGTAGTATTCCATTGTGTATATATACCACATCTTCTGAATCCAATCATCCATTGATGGACATTTGGCTTGTTTCCATATCTTGGCTATTGTGAATAGTGCTGCAATGAACGTGTAGGTACATGTATTTTTTTAAGGAAAGTTTTGTCTGGATATATGCCCAAGAATGGGATTGCTGGACCATATGGTAGTTCTATGTATAGATTTCTAAGATACCTCCATGCTATTCTCCATAGTGGATATACCAGCTTACATTCCCACCCACAGTGCAGGAGGTTCCCTATTCTCCACACCCCCTCCAGCACTTTTTATTTGTGGACTTGTTAATGATGGCCATTCTGACTGGTGTGAGGTGGTATCTCACGGTAGATTTGATTTACATTTCTCTACTAATCAGGGATGTGGAGCATTTTTTCATGTGCTTGTTGGCCATCTATATATCTTTCTTGGAGAAATGGCTATTCAAGTGTTTTGCCCATTTTTCCATTGGTTCATTGGCTTTTTTGCTGTTGAGTTGTATAAATTGCTTATATATTCTAGAGATTAAGGCCTTGTCCATTGCGTCATTTGAAATTATTTTCCCCCATTCTGTATGTTGTCTTTTTGGTTTGTTTTGCTGTGCAAAAGCTTGTCATTTTGATTAGGTCCCACTGGTTTTCTTTTGCTTTTATTTTTGTTGCCTTGGGAGACTGACTTGAGAAAATATTCATAAGGTTGATGTCAGAGAATGTTTTGCCTATGTTCTCTTCTAGGAGTTTGATGGTGTCTTGTCTTATATTTAAGTATTTAAGCCATTTTGAGTTTATGTTTGTGCATGGTGTGAGGGTGTGTTCTGGTTTCATTGCTTTGCATGCAGCTGTCCAGGTTTCCCAGCAATGCTTGCTGAATAGACTTTCTTTTTCCCATTTTATATTCTTGCCTCCCTTGCCAAAGATTAATTGACCATAGGTGTCAGGGTTTATTTCTGGGTTCTCTATTCTGTTCCATTGGTCTGTATGTCTATTTTGGTACCAGTATCACACTGTCTTGATGACTGTGGCTTTGTAATATTGCCTGAAGTCTGGAAGAGTTATGCCTCCTGCTTGGTTTTTGTTTCTCAGGATTGCTTTGGCAATTCTGGGTTTTTTGTTGTTTCATATAAATTTTTGGGTTGTTTGTTCTAGTTCTGTGAAAAATATCCTGGGTAGTTTGATATGGATTGCATTGAATCTGTATATTGATATTGAGTTGTGGGAGCTGATTATATATGTGGATATTAGTCCCTTATCAGTCATACCATTTTCAGATATTTTCTTCTATTTAGTAGAGTCTTTTTTTTTTTGTCTATGATTTCTTCAATGTACAGAAACTTTTAAGTAATTTTTAAATAAACTTTTTTTTAAAAGTTTTGCTCTTTTTCCCTTAACCTGAAGAGACTGATCCAAAAATATTTTTTTTTTTGCTACAACATGTCAAAGATTGTTCTTCTTAAATTTTCTTTTAGGAGGTTTCTGGTTTCTTGTGTTATAGTTAGGTCTTTTACCTCTTTTGAGTTGACTTTTGTATATGGTTTTAAAAAATATTGTTTTCATTATTTTATATGTAGCTGTCCAATTTTCCCAGTACCATTTATTGAATAAATTTATCTTCTCCATTGTATATTCTCACCTTTTTGTCATAGATTAATTAATCTTAAATGCATGGGTTTGTTTCTGGGCTCTCTGTTCTGTTCTATTGATATATGGGCCTATTTTTGTGCCAGTATCTCACTGTTTGATTATTGTGACTTTGTAATATAGTCTGAAGTCGTGGAGTGTGTTATCTCCAGCTTTGTTCTCTTTCTTAAGTTTGCTTCAGCTAGTCGGGATCTTTTGTGACTCCATGTAAATTTTTGGATTATTTGTGCTAGTTCTGTGAAAACTGTCATGAGTATTTTGATAGGAATTACATTAAATCTTAGCTTTGGGTAGTATAGATATTTTAACAATATTTTTACTTCCAATCCAGGAATGTGGGATGTCTTTTCATTTCTCTTTATAATCTTAAATTTCCTTCAGAATTGTTTTGTAGCTTTCAGAGTATAGTTCTTTCACTTCTTTGGTTAATTCTATTCCTATATATTATTCTTTTAATGCATTTTGGAGCTGGATTGTTTTCTTGCTTTCTCTTTCTGATAGTTGTTTTATTGGTGTACAAAAAGCAACAGATTTATGTATATTAATCTTGTAACCTGCATCTATTTTTTTTTTTGTATCCTGGGTCTCTTTGGGTTCATCTTGTTTGGGGGCTCTCTGTGATTCCTAAACCTGGAAATCATTTTCCTTCTTCAGCTTTGAGAAGTGTTTAGCAATAATTTCATCAAATATATTTTCTACTATTTTCTCTCTCTCTTCTTTTGGGGTTCCTGTAATGCAAATGTTAGTTCACTTGATGTTGTCCCAGAAGTCCTTTATACTGTGCTAGTTTTAAAAATTTCATTTTATTTTTGCTGTTCTCATTGGGTGACTTCCATTATTCTATCTTCCAGGTCACTTATCATTCTTCTGTATCACATAGTGTACTTTTAATTCCTTCTCATCAGTTTTTCATTTCAGTTATTGTATTCTTCAGCTCTGACTGTTTCCTTTTTATATATTCTATAGTTTAGATTTCCTTTTAAGCTTATAACTGTGTTATTTATTCTCTTTCCTAGTTCACTTAGCATTCTTATTACTAATCATTTGAACTCTTTTCCTGGTAAATTATTTATCTCTGTTTCACTAGATTCTTTTCTCAGGATTATTTATGTTCTTTCTTGTTTGAGAAAAACTCATTCTCATTTTCTTTAACTTTGTCTGTGAATTAGGTGAAATAGTTATCTATCCCATTCTTGAATGGATTCCTTGTGTGGGAGGGTCCCTATGAGTTTGCCAAGTGACTTTGGCTGAAGAACCAGATCTGAAGTGATCACAGGTCATGTGTTGCCTCGGGGTCTGCTAGCAACTACCAGGTTGGTGAGTGGTAGGGATGGGGATAGAAGAGCTAAAGCCAACACCTGGTGGTGTGAGCCAGGGCTCTTCCTGTGCTCAGTCATGCTGGAGCACTAGCCAGAGAGGGGCTAGAGTTCCAAAGAGTCTTTTGATTTTGGCAAAACTCTGCTTAATCCAGTGTATTTTTCCCTATACAGTGGATTTTCCAAATGTAATAAACTTTAATATAAAGTAAAAAAAAAAAACAACCAAAAACCAAAAAACATGGCATTCTCTGGGACACATGTTGTAATGGTATTTAGACACCAGAGAATCAGGCCACTTCCAAGCTGCTGCCTCCATGCATGCTGCAGTGGTCACCCTCACCCTATTCAGATGAAGGGCCAGACTCATCTGGGGGACAGAAGCTGCCTTAATGTCTAGCAAGTGTGTTTTCCCTTAGGTAATGGCAGCCTTTGCCCTACTCCCTAGAGTTGCCCAAGGGAAAATGCTGGCACATACTCCCTGGTATGAGCTGGAGCATGTGCTGGGGTTATCATGGGAAACCAGCAAGAGCCTATGGGGATTTTCAATCTGTTTCCTCTGCCTTGTTCCTGGGACTAAGCAAGCATATGTGTGAGCTCTTTATGAGTGGAGTTTTCTTTCTTATAGCCCTCCAGTACTCCCACTGGTTTTCAAACCAGCTAAGGGGACTTGTCTTTCTATTGTTGGACCCTAGGGCTAGGGTGTTCAATATGTGGCGCAAACTTCAGAGAGAAGCTCTGACTTGGTGATATCCCTTCCTCTTCTTTGTTCCTATTAGGGACACAGGTCATGACCTGATTTCTTTTCCTCCCTTCCTACCCAACTCCCTGTGGGTCTTTCTGGGTTGATACAGCCTTGGTTGTAGAGGAGTCTTTCTGCCAGTCTCTGGTTTGTTTTCAGTGAGAGTTGCTTCAGATGTAGATACATTTTTGATGTGTTCATGGAGGGAGTTGAGCTCAACATCCTCTCCACCGTCTTGATCTGCTCTCGAAAACTAAGATTTCAATTATTCACTGTAAAACTGAACCCCTGTGTAAAAAAATATTTAAAACATTTATTTTAAAATATGATTTTCACATTTACACAAATTATTTATTTCTTGTTCTCTCTCCCAAATGCTGTATTACATGATGAAGGAATGGATAAAATAATTCTAATTATTAAAGTATTTATATGCATAAACAAATACACTGATTTCCTATTTGCCTTTTTTAGAGGCTTGTCTCTGGGAATATTTTAATTTGAAAGCTTCTGCTGAGGAAAGGAGTTGTATTGATAGTGAAACTTAGAAAAAATATGTTTGTTTCATAAAACCTTTTTGTCTTTCTGTAAGTTTATTAAAATCTATTGAAATAGTATTGAAGTATTGAGAAGTGTTAAGGCAAAAAAAAAAGCACTTCTGATAAGGAATCATATTATTCAAAGTGATAAGTATATCTCTCCAAATATTTTCAATTATAAAAAGAACTTGGAGAAATGTGTAAGTACTTATTCATTTGGAATAAGTATATCATTCAACTAAAGATATGCATACCTTTAATATCTCTCATTATCTTCAAGATGGTATACAGCATCTGTGACTGAAAATTATATGTAGTCACTTAATTTTTTTATGCAGTCTTATTTTTAAGAAATACCACATCTAAACTTTTAAGCATATATTCACACATCATAGTTTTTTTCTTCTTAAGTTTACTTTTTACTTTAACACTGTAGGGAAATTCATAACTTCCTTGGACACTATCACTCACAACCCCTTGTCACCATTCAACTTTGTCTGAAGTACAAAAGCTCATCTCTTGGGACTTGAGAAACAGACATAAAGTAAAAGCAGAAAGAAAAATATAAATACAGTTTTTTGTTCTGAGCTTCCCAGTCAGGATGGATTTTATATCCAGGACCAAAATCCACAACAATCTTTTCACATACAATTGATGTCACTGGAAAATGTGGTTTCTTTCTACCCATTTTTTTTTTACCCCACTCATTCACCCATATCTCTTTTCATTTGTTTTCTCTTTCTACTTAAGTGTATGCTTTAGCTCAGTAAGCTCTTAGCTTGTCAATTTTCAGCTTCCTACAACTATTTTGTCTCTCTAGAGTTTCTACTGTGTTCTAATTTTTATCTTGTAGCTTTTCATTTTTAAGCTTTTTACTTATATTTTACAAAAAGTCAACTATCTTTTTCTATTTATTCTTAATATCATTGTCCTGAAACATTAGCTTATCTTTAAAGGATTTTTAGTTGTCTTATTTGTAAAATACATAATTTTTAATTGTTAAACTAGTTAAAAGAATTCATATATATTTCAAACCTACTTTTCCCTATTATTGAAAACACACTAATCTGATACAATGTCATAATTAAGGAACTAATATTGAAATATGCTTTATTATTAACTAAAATTCTTTATTTAACCTGATATCCTTTTTTTTCTGTTCCAAAAGCCTGTTCAGAAGGATATATCATATTTAGTTGTCACATCTCCTTAATTTTCTCTTAACTGAGATATATTCTTAGACTCAACTTGTTTTGATGACAACAATTTTGCATATTACTGGTCATATAGTTTATAGAATATCCTTCAGTTTGGATTTATCTGATGTTTTTCTTCTTATTAGACTGTGGTTAAGGGTTGGGGTAGGAAGACCACACACCACCAGTCTCATCACATCATATCAAGGGTACCCATCATATCAAAATCTGTTCCCTTGATATGATGTGATGAGATTGGCAACATGATTTATCATTGTTGACATTGACCTTGATTACCTGGCTGAAGTAGTTATTTTTAAGTTTCTCCACTGTAAAGTTACTCTTTTCCCCCTTCTTTCTGTACTCTGCACTTTGAAAGGAGGTCACTATACCAGCCCACACCTAAGAAGGGTGGAGTTTTTTTCCTTGTTCTGAGTATCTATCTAATATATGAATATTTCCAATTCATGTACATAGGAAGTTTATCTTTTCCCCTCTACTTACTTTTATTCAGTAATTTTTATAAATATGGATATTTATTTGATATAAGTATTAATTTTTGATACTTACTTTGTACTTTGGGTTATAATACAGTGCCACTGTATTTATTCTGTTGCTCAAATTTTTCCAGGTTTGGCATTTGCAGCTCTTTCAGTTGGCTCCTGTATCCCTTTGACATACTTCCAATATTGTTTTTTGTTAATATGATGTCTTTGATTGTTTGCCTTAGTACCTCTTTTGTTTTTAGCAATATAAGATGCTTCAAGCTGATCTTAGGCGATTCCTGCCACTGACTAGGAGTAGGCATTTCTCTAAGGAACACTGGTTCCTTTTATTAAAACTACTAGAAACTAAGATCTAAATACTAGGTGTGGTTATTGCCACTGATCTGTCATTATTTCTAGGTCTTTTCAGTTGAAAAAGTAAATATATGTATATATCATGTACATGCACACAAACCTCAATCATAGCTATCTGTATCTGTATTAAGCTACACATGAGTTCATAGTGGATAACCCAAATTATAAATTACTATCACATTGACCATCCTTGAGTTCTCTTGTTGGTCTATAACATCCTACACTAAAAGTGGGAAACTTGATTCCTGCCATTTATTACCCATTTATTTAATTATGTTCACTATACATATCTAGTGGTTTCAGAATTGTTAGTCCATACTTATGTGGGAATAATCATTTGACTACAGCAAATTTCTTATATTCAGTTTCTTTTACATTTATCTCATAGAATCCATTAATTTCCAAACTTGCTTAGGTTAGAAACTTCAGTGAGATTGTTTCAACCATTTGCTATATGGTTAAACTATTTCATCACATTCTGCATTTATTTTATCCTGGGATCCCCCGACTTCCTAATTTTTTTTTAATTAATGAAGTTTACTCCTTGTGCTACAAAGTCTTATTGGTTTTGACAAATTTATGATGTCATGTTTCCACCATTAGAGTTTCATGCAGAATAGTTTCCACTACCCTAAAAAGTCCTGTATGATTCATCTATTTGCTTCTTCAGCCTTTTCCATCTATGAACCTTTGGAAATCACTGATTTTTTTAACTGTCTCTATAGTTTTGCCTTTTCCAGAATCACATATAATTGAAATCATACAGTATATAGCTGTTTCAGACTGGCTTCTTTAACTTAGAAATATGTACTTAAAATTCATTTATGTATTTGTATGGCTTGATAGCTCATTGCTCTTTATTACTAATAGTACTCGGAGATCCCGTCGTGGCTCAGTGGAAACAAATCCAACTAGGAACCATGAGGTTGCGGGTTTGATCCCTGGCTTCGCTTAGTGGGTTAAGGGTCCAGCATTGCCATGAACTGTGGTGTAGGTTGCAGACCTGACTTGGATCCCGTGTTACTGTGGCTGTGGTGTAGGCTGGTGGCTACAGCTCCGATTCGACCCCTAGCCTGGGAATTTCCATATGCCATGTGTGTGGCCCTAGAAAAGGCAAAAAGACAAAAAAAAATAGTACTTCATTATAAACATGTACCATATTTTCTTTACTCTTCCACATCTTACATATTGTTTGCTTCAAGTTTTTGAAAGTTATAAATAAAGGTTCTATAGACTTCCATGTGCAGGTTATTATGTGGACATGATCATTTAGCCAGTTGGATAAACATCTAGGAGCTGGATTGCTAGATCATATGCTAAGACTATGTTTAGCTTTGTATGAAAATATAAAGCTATCTCAGTGCACTAGCTTTGACTTCTAGTACAATGTTGAGTAGAAGTGGTGAAAGAAGGCATCATTGCCTGATTTCCAGGAATCTTAGTGGGAAAGAATCCAACTTCTGACCATTAAATATAATGTTAGCCACTTGGTTTTTATAAATTTTCTTTATCAAGTTGAGGAAATTTTTCTTTTTCTGGTTTTCCCAGAGTTTTAAAATGAGTGAGTATTGAATTCCATCACTGCTTTTTGCACACAAATTGATATGATTTTTATATCTTTATCCTATTGATATATAGATTACACTGGCTGATTTATGAATGTTGAACCTGATTTGCTTACCTGCAATAAGTCCTTTTTAGTCTTGGTATATAATTCTTCTTATATGTTGTAAGATTCAATTTGCTAATATTTTGTTGTGTCTATGTTTAAGAAAGATCCTTATCTGAATTAGGGTAATGTTGGCTTCACAGGATGATTCCATTTTTTCTATTTTCTGGAAGATATTGAGGAAATCATTATTTTTCCCTAAAATGCTTGATAGAATTTACCAGTGAAATTCTCTGGACCTGCTACATTATTGTTTTGAAGTTATTCTTTATTGATTCAATTTATTTAATAGGTATAGAGCTATGAGGTTATCTACTTATCCTTGTATAAGTTTTGTTAATTTGCGTCTTTCAAGGAATTGGTCTATTGCATTAGATGATCAAATTTATGATCAAGGAGTTATTCATAGTATTCTTTTAATTGTTCTTTTAAAGTCCATGGGCTAAGGAGTGATTATTTCTCTTTCATTTCTGATATTGGCAATTTTCTTTTCTTTCTTTTTTTTTTTTAAGACTGGCTAGAGTTTTATGAATTTTATTTGTCTTTACAAAGGGCCAAGTTTTGCTTGTGTGCTTATTTTTATTTTTCAAGACCGCCTATTTTTTCTTTATCATATTTAATTTACTATCTTTCCATTTTTTCAGGAGATTCACTGTGGGGCCTCTTGGTGCTTCCATATGTGATAATATAGATACATAGGCTATTGCATCGGTCAGTTTCTAGTAAGAACAAAGTTAACTAGGGACTCACATCTCACTGGTGAAGTTTTGATGACACCTCCCAGAAAGAAGCATAGACCTCTAGAAATGTTGGCTTGAGATGAGAGGGATCTAGAAAGGGCAGTAGAAGAGAAAGATGAGTGTATTAATTGTGATTTGAGACTGTGGCTTTTAACACTAATTCTTACATTTTAAGGCTTTTTGTAGATTGTGCTTGGTCACCATCCTTAACTGTCAGTAACAAAGTTGACAGCTCTGGAGCACAGCATGATCTGACTAGTGTAGTGTTAAGAATAACATCATTAGACTGGCGATGCCTATACATATTTCCTTCTACAGTATCATTCTTATCTTCAGGAGTTCTCAATATTCTCTAATAGAATGGATGAAAGTGTATGGAACTATAGAATCCACTGGTTAAAAAGGAGCCATCTTTTCATTAAAACATAAAAATGATATAATATTTTACATGGCTCTTTTCAAAATCATAAATATATCCTCTGTAATTTTCATTTAGAAAGTATTTTTGAATAAATCTTCCAAAATACCATGACAGAACACTTTTGCATAGAAAAAAGGGCCTCTATTATGTATCATGAATAGTATTATATGATGAGCTAAATGAAGAGTAGATGTAAATCCAAATTGATGGTGACTCAAATGGAATGATTTATGACCAAAACTAACAAATGCTTTTTAGCTTGAAATTGAGTTAATCCCTGTTAAATAAGCATAATAAGTTTCCTGCCATCTAGTTATATCTAACTAGTCAAAATATAAATCTGAGCATTGCTTATGATTTGCTTGGCTTACCTTTAATCTATTAATTAAACATTGTCTAATCTGTGAAATATAGAATGCTTCTGGCAGCTGTGCCCCACAGGATTTAATTCCTGAAATGACTAAATTCCAATCTACTAGCCATCCAATTAATTGTGTTTCAGCACTAATCAGATGTTCTGCAGATTTCTCTGGTTTCTGTCCTATTTCCAGAAGCAGCAATTGTAAAGCAGACTTTCATATATGCATACAGAAAGTAGGAGCCTAATCTTTGCAAAGACTGATCAAGTGAGGAAAAAAAAAAAGAATTCAAATTTTTGAAAAGTATAACTGGATTTACTTTAAATGCTTGGTCTCTTTCAAATTTTGATTAACTCCAAGTGCATTTACAGTCTGTGGTCATATGAATTCTTAGCAGTTATGACTTTTCAAAAAAATTTTTTATATTTTGGACCACTCTGCAGCATATGGAGTTCCAGTCAGGCAACACTGGATCCTTAACCCACTCTGTCAGGCTAGGGGTCAAACGTGTGTCCCAGTACTCCAGAGATGCCACTATCCCATTGCACTACAGCAGGAACTCCACAAATATTTTGATTCTACTCCATTTGACATATAAAATTTGACTGATCTGGAGTTCCCGTCGTGGCGCAGTAGTTAACGAATCCGACTAGGAACCATGAGGTGGTGGGTTCGATCCCTGCCCTTGCTCAGTGGGTTAACGATCTGGCATTGCCGTGACCTGTGGTGTAGGTCGCAGATGCGGCTTGGATCCCGAGTTGCTGTGGCTCTGGCATAGGCTGGGAGCTACATCTCCGATTTGACCCCTAGCCTGGGAACCTCCATATGCTGCGGGAGCGGCCCAAAGAAATAGCAAAAAGACAAAAAAAAAAAAAACTTGACTGATGACCTTAATGTTAATATTAAATATTAGCAAAGCTAAATTTCTTTGTTCTTTCTTTTTGATAAAATAAATGTAAATAGCAGTTTTAGCATTTCATGTTTTCATTTCCATTGTTCCTCTGGTAATATAGTAACAAGGATTCAAGAACCCTATGACAGATAATAGTGACTTGCGAAATAGAAGTTCATTATATTATTTGCCTCAAATGTAACTCTAAAAATAATTATACCCATAAGCTTCCATTACAGAATTTATATTTACTATTAAAGTGATCTATACCAGAAAATATGCTAAGATAATAACATGTTTGGATATGTCTATGAGAAATTTAGATGTTTTAATAAATGGTTTCTAGCTATAGGAACTTAGTTTTGCTATTTTCCAGCAATTTTGATTTATATGAGTTGACAAATTAGTCACAATAAATAAATACTAAAACTGACTTGAATTCTTTAGTTAGAAGTGATAAGATGGAGATCCTGTTGTGGCTCAGCGGTGACTATCCTGACTAGTGTCCATGAGGATGCAGTTTGATCCCTGGCCACACTCAGTGGATTGAAGATCTGGTGTTGCTGTGACCTGTGGTGTAAGTTGCAAATGTGGCTCAGATCGGGGGGGCATTGCTGTGGCTGTGGTTTAGAATGGCAGCAGCAGCTCTGACTGGACACCTAGCCTGGGAACTTCCATATGCTATGGGTGTGGCCCTAAAAAGACAAAAAAAAAAAAAAGTAATAAGAGATGGCTTTGAAGGTATTTGGAAAACTTTTAGAAAATCAGAAGGACATTTATATCTATATAATCTGCATATAAGAAAGAGGTTTATGTTTACATAAACATAAACTGCTTTTGATTATATGTATTAATAGGAGCTAAAGCTACCTAAATAGAATTTTATTTTTACTTTCAGTTTATTGTCATCTGAACCAAGGTGGTATTGAATCACATGGTTTGCAGAGGAGTGTGGCAAAAACCCTCTTTTATACATGCTATCAATTAGAAAGCTCAGTGAAATAGATTTAAAGTTTTGATGTTTACCCAGTTTTATGACTGGCTACATTGGGGTTCCTTTTGGGTATCTAAATGTATTTGAGCCATAAGGTAGAAGTTAAGAAAATAATCTGGTGCAAAGAGAAAGATCTAAAACTAAAGTTTTTTAGGTTATTTATATGTGATTGAATGTTGAGAGTATTATTCTCATTAGCATTGATATTATAGATTCAATAATGTATAGAAATCATCATTGGACATTTGCTACTATTGTTGCTGCTGAAGATGCAGAGAAAACCAGGCAATCTTAATTTTCACATTATAGTCATAATTTGTGCCTTCGAATACAAAGTTTTTTCACTTATATTTTTTGTCTGACCTTATTAAGTGACTAAAAAATGATGAGAGTAATAACAAACATGTATTTCCCAAAGAATTCCCAAAGCTTTAACTGATCTTCCTGGAATTCCCAAAGATTATTGAATGAGCCTCTTCTGTATCTTCTAGGAATTCTTGACCAAGATAAACCCTACAGAAGCTGTCATGTTTGACTGGCTGTTCTATGTAAAAGATATGCAAATCAAAGCATTACCAAAATGCATTAAATGCTCCACTGCAAACCTTCATGAATCAAACATGGGCTAAGTCACATTGCATTCTGTTTCATAATGCTGTGTTTATTTGTGCTCTTAAAAATATTTAAAATTTATTTAACTTACAGTTCTTTAACAACGTAGATCTGAAAAAGAGTAGCGTTACTTTCCAAGTAATGTAGAATTTGGAGAGGGAAAGAACAAAACCCAGATAAGAAATTTACTTATCTAAGGCCAACTAATTCCTTAATGTTGGAGATGGGAACAGCATCTTGCTTTGTTTCCTCTACTGGATTCACTTGGACTGATTATAGGGAAATGTCAAGACAGGCAGGAAAATGAAGAAAAAAAGATGAGTTTTCATTTCAAGCTCCAATGACACTGTACAGAGGCATTAGGTTGAGCTTTTTTAGACATGCACTTAAACCATTTAAAGTTAACCTAGGATCCTAGGAGTTGCCGTTGTTTGAGACTACGTTGCCAGGAAAAATATATGCTAATAATATCTTTCTACTCCATAGTGATTAAAAATAATAGAAAAAAGATAATAATAAATCAAATATTAAATCACAATAATAAATACGTTGCACCTTTTGCAGTTCTCAATTTATACTCATATTAAAAGATATGTCACTTTAGAATTAGGTGTATTATTAGATGTTGGTCAAGCTCAACCTTCTTATTTCATAAAATACTGCATCCAGTATTTCAAGAAAGTTTTATGAAGCTTCTTCACTTATCCATCATATGGTATAGAAAATTCTGTATTAGAAAACTTTCTGTTTTGGTGTTGATATATTAAAATAGCAACTTGCTAACATTCCCTTGCTTAGTGGCTTTGTTATCTCTCTTATGTCTAGTTATTTACTAGTAAATTTGAGAGTTTAAAAAAATACCATTCTATTTTCTTATAGATGTTGCGTTGAAAATCTAACTTAATGCCTCCCAGAAAAACTAGTAAGAGCTACCATTTCTCACAAATGAAATGTCCTCTCTGGATCTCCAAGGACATCTTTCCCCCATCAGCTTTCCCATTTAAAGTCAATCCCATTTTAAAGACTGAGAGTATTAGAAGCTAATTCTCCAGATAATTGAGGATTTTACACTTGAACTAAATTTATCAACATGATTTGGAGGGTATCTTGCTTAAATGGGCAAAAAGTCCAAATAGCCTTTTGTATAAAACTCCACTGCATAATCCTGGTATTCTTTATGTTAAGCATAAAAACTAATATAAGGAAAATCTAAAGATTTACCCAATCATTTCTTCCATTATTTATGCAACAATATATTTAAAATACAACTCTATGTACATATATTAATACATATTTATATTTATGAATATAAGTATATAAAAATAAAGTATCTATACATATGTATAGATATCCCTGTATCTATTAAATTTAATCACTTATAATAGCAGAGGGCACTCCTCAGGTGAGAATCATTTGAGACAAGACAGCACAAACATGAAGAGATAAGACATTTTAAGATAAGAAAGATTAAAGCAGGAAGTTGAAGACAAGGATACATGTTTAAGTCACTGTGAAGTAGTAGAAAAATGTAGGAAGACTTTGATCAATGACAGTGATGAAAAAGTGAGAAACTTCAATCAAAACCACCCGAAGCACTTTATAAGTTTGGAAAAATAAATTACTTGAGCCTGGGCAATTTGGATCAGAGGCATAAAAACACTAATAGATATAAATGAAAAAGCAGCATCAGACAATTCTGCTTTTTCTGATGATAGGGACATCTTATTTTCACTCTACATTTCAGATGGTGATCAAAAAGTACCTTAATAAATATTAATGAAAAACCAGGATTGATATCTAGTTATTTTCTGGTGATACACTCATTTTACTTTTTATTCCTCCTTTCCAAAAATAACCAAAAATACATTGAGGATTGGATTTTATAAAGAAACAGGGTTGTGTATAACTTTATCATCTGAAGTTATTCAAAGTGCTTATGTCACTTTCAGAACTTTTGTTTCAGAAAATATAAAATAGTTTTATTTATTTTTTTATTTTTTATTCTTTGTCTTTTTTTTTTTTTTTGGCCATTTCTAGGGCCGCTCCCATGGCATATGGAAGTTCCTAGGCTAGGGGTCTAATTGGAGCTGTAGCTGCCAGCCTACACCACAACCCACAGCAACACGGGATTAGAGCCGAGTCTGCAACCTACGCCACAGCTCATGGCAACGCCGGATCCCTAACCCACCGAGCAAGGCCAGGGATCAAACCCACAACCTCATGGTTCCTAATTGGATTCATTAACCACTGTGCCACGATGGGAACTCCTAAAATAGTTTTAAATAATAAAAATTTTATCTATTATTTTTAAAGCACTGTAATTGAAGATAGAATGTCTGTATAAATAAATATATGGAGAGTTGGTATTGTTGAATAAGGAACTGTTTTAAGAGCTTTGTGTATTTTATCCTAAGGACAACCCTAATGAAGTAGGTAATAGTATATTGTACAAGTTTTATGGAGTTAAAATCATAGGTTCCTAAGATATTGTTTGTCAAAGGACACACAACTAGAAAGTAGTGAAGCCAGGATGCATACCTCAGAATTCTGTCTGGTTCAAGATCTCTCTTTACCTACTCCTCTCTCTCTCTCTCTCTCTGTCTTTCTGTGTGTGTGTGTGTGTGTTTCTATGTGTGTGTGTATATATACACACAAATGCACATATGCATACACACACACACACACACATATATATGTAAACCTACTTAAGCGAAGAGTAATGGTAGAGCCGTTCACTGAAATTCACATGACCTGATTTCAAAATAAGCCTTTATGGTTGTTCTCTCCCAATTTGAAAAAAAGAAACCGTAATGGCCATTCCTCTAAATTCATTGTGTACTGAAAACTACAGAATAGAAACTCAACTATATGTAAAGTGGAAATAAATAGGGAAAACTGAAATTCAAAACAGATAATCAGGTATCAAAGAAAAAGAGAGCTTAACTTGTTCATTCTATTCATTCAGCTTTGAAAATTAAAAAGAAAAAATAAAAACCCCCATGAGGATTGATTAGCCAGATTTTATTTTTAATAGCCATTGTGAGTATGATCCCACGTAGGTCAGGTTTTCTCAGCCTCAGCATTACTGGCATTTTCAGCCAAATAATTGGGTGAGGGACTGTCTTTTACACTGGAGTATGTTTAGCAACATCTCAAGTCTTTATCTTCTGGATGCAGTTGTAACCCTTCCTGGTGTGACATCCAAAAATGTCTTCAGGCATTGCCAAGTACTATGTAGGAGGCAAAATTGCCTATAGCTGAGAACCAATGGTCTAAAACAGTGAAATGGACTGCTCATGTTTGGTATCACTCCTGCAAAGTTTGCTAACCTGTGGGAGATTTATACTTAGTCCTCTGACAAATTCTAAAAGTCTGACACCATCACCCATTTACAACAAGATCACTTGCAGTGACAGTCG
Source organism: Phacochoerus africanus (assembly GCF_016906955.1). Classification (NCBI taxonomy): domain Eukaryota; kingdom Metazoa; phylum Chordata; class Mammalia; order Artiodactyla; family Suidae; genus Phacochoerus; species Phacochoerus africanus. The sequence continues at coordinate 164,269,951 of NC_062546.1, read as the reverse complement.
CAACTTTTTAAATGACACTTTGTTTTGCCCATATAATTAAGAGTTAACTGGCTGTGATAATTAGTCCAAATGGACATGAATGTTTCCTCAGAAAAAGAAAAATCGAAGTACTTTCATGTCTGTGAAAATTCCCTCTGAGTATTAGAATGATGAATAATACATAAGAGATAAAACATGCTCTGACTCTGGTTCACAGACCTGAGATCCAAAGAGAGGCACAGCACTATTACAGTCTTGCTAATCATCAAACCCAAGTCATTTAAGCTTTAGGCCTTAAATAGACCAAAACATTAACTATTAGTCATGAATGACATGAAATTTAACAGGCTGGGAGCCAACACAAAGTAACAAAAGAATTCATTAAAAAAGACGGAAGTTAATGTGAAAGGTATTCTGGCTATGAGTTATTTTCCAGAATTAATTTATATTGTGTGGCAACTTAGATCTTTAGAAACAGTCTTTAAAATAAGACTTATACTTCATGTCATTTTGCTATTATATTCTTTATAAGACTAACCAGATGTGGTTCCTGAGCTTTAAGATCCCACAGTATTAAGATCTTGGCATTTTTATTAAACATTTAAAAATCTTCGTTTTTTATTATATAATATATTCAAACCATTTGTTATCTATGTGCCCAGATGATGTAATGATAATATCAGAAAATTAAGAACATTTTGTTTTAAAACAATCAAACCAACTACTAATTTTTGAGTGGAAATTGAACTGTTTTTGCAATTGTAAAATATGATTTCTTTCTGCATCTGAGACCTTCAAGCTATATTAATTTGACTCATCAAATACTGTTCTATAAATTGCCAACAATAATATTTGTCCTACATATTTCACAAGGTTATTTTGGAAATCATAATAAAGGTCTAAGAAATCACATTGTCAACTCTAAAGCTTATTAGTCTTCTTATGACATTTACTTTTTTGAGAATCTGTCTAAAATGATTCAATTGCCCCATGAAAGTAAGTGGAACTAACTATGGATTATTGGCGATCATTCGTAGCTCAGGGGCAGTAGGATTTCCAAATCATGATGCAGGTAGATAGTGTAGTTCCACTCATACTTTTACACAGGGATGATGAGGTCATTTATAATGAAAGACCAAAAATACTTTCAAGGAGCGTTAGTACACAGTTCGGACTGGTACACAGTTTTTCTACTCGTACTTGTCCTGGACGCTGATCTTTTTCCTTTAATGCCAGAATGGACAGGTAAAAAAAATCCATTTTTTTGCCAGTACTATTATAATGAGCAAGAAATTTTTGTTCTATTTTACCTACAATTACTTACAGAAAATTGTTTCAGTTAATAAAGTTAATGAGTTTGGGAGTGAAGAGTTTAGGAACAAATATACATATATCTATACACATATATGTTTTATGTATATGTATACACATACATGTAAACATTGACATAAAATGTTTTCACATTTTACTAGGTGTTTTGTTTTACATATTGCCTGATTTTATAAAGATTTAATACCATAATTTAATTTTTTGATGCACAACTTTGTATGAATGTGATGAAAGAGTAAGTGAAGAAGTTTTAGTCTTTTTGGCTTTGTTTTATTTTTTCAAATTGAAGTTTTTTTTTTACTCAAGTATTACCAGTTTTTATATGTTAATTATTTGCCTCTTATGCTAGGGATTTAAGATCTCTGACGAAGTTTCACTTTATCATTTTGAGCAATTTTTTCCCCATTTTGCATAGAGTTTCCCAATACCAACAGTTGTTGATGTCTCCAGGAACAGATGGTTTGTGGGAGGATTGTTGAGTGAGATATTCTGCATCGTGGTCCCAAGACTGCACAGTTGCTGTTGGAAAGGTTACAGAAATGACAACTGGTATAAGAGAAGTTGCAAACTAGAGAGTGAAAATAGCCAGACAACTGCATGGAGAATATCCAAATTAAAGGACTTTTTGATGAAATCTTGACATTTCTTATAGAAGAAAATGCAGCGATTGCAGGAAGTTTGGATGGTATTAAGGTGGTTGACATATTGGCAATGCTTTTCATATCTATACTTTAACAAGTTTCACAGTTCAACTTGAGAATGATGAATATGTGGAAGACTATAGCAGAACTTTTTTTTAATGTTCTGGGTTAAGAGATAATGGATTTGTTCATTCATTCCCATTTTTACTTCATGTCCCTATTAAACTAAAAGTATTATATTTCTTCCATTCAAAAAAAAAAGGAATGGTTAAAGAAACAAATTATTCTCTATTACTTAATCAAGGCATTCCTTATCACAGTAAACAGTAAAATTTGCAAAATGAGAAAACAGTGTGAATCCTGGTTAAAGTGGCTATTCTAAGTATAGGGAATTTAGGTATGAGTTAGGAACCCATTTGGGATACATTTCTGGGATTCCCAGTGTTCAGTAGCATCTCTCATGAATATATCAAAAGTGAGTTCCTTTCAACCCCCAGCTTACTGCCTGTTAGGCTAAACATGCCAATAAATATGTCTTAACTTTTTTAACCTTTTCCTTACTTATCTTCTACTCAGTCTGCATCAATTAAAGCCCAGTGAATGAAAATGTTAGTACCTCTGTTCATTTATCTGAGTATTTAAAAGTGAAAGAAAGCACATGGTAAATATAGTATTTAATTATTGTATTGTTAAATATGTGTTGTTTCTTTTATATGATGTCAATTAAATCATAGTAACTCAGATTTCAATGTATAGTAAAAAGTACTGCTAGTGGATATTTGGAGCTATAAGAACATTAAATGAAGGCTATACAAAAGCTATACCTTAGGAAGAATTGATTTTTAAGCCCCATCTGTCTTTTCTACTTCTTTCCTACTTTTTAATATTTTTGTATACCTCGTGTTATTTCTTTCTCCCTCTCCCTCTCTCCATCTCTTTTTATTTTTTTTTATTTTTTTGGGTGGAGAGGGCTTTTAAAAATTATTCTCTTAGCAACTTTTAAAATGCAATACATTATCACTAACTATAGTCATCATTCCTATGTATTATATTCCTATGACTTAGTACAAGTTTGAAACTTTTTGACCCTCTTCACTCATTTTATTTATCCCCAACCCTCTACCTCTAGCAACCCACCAATCTCTTCTCTGCATATATAATCTTCTTATTTTGTTTTGTTTTTGTTTTTGAAATCCACATATACATGGAAATCATATGATGTTTGCCTTATTCTGCTGACTGATTTCACTTATCATAATGCTCTCAAAGTCCATTCATGTTGTCACAAATTTTTTTGGTAGCTGAGTAGTATTCCATTGTGTGTATATATCTTCTTTATATGTTCATCCATCAATACATACTTATCCCCTTCTTTCTACTAATTCCAAAGCCATGGCCAAAAACATGACATGTATATTGATATTTGAAACATATAGATTTCCTTCTTTGAATTGGAAAGACAATATAAAAAGACTGAAAAACAAAACAAAAACCCAAAACAACTCATTATGAGCTCCTGGTCATACATAACTTGGAAACAAGTACATCCTAGGAACATGAAGCAGGGAACTGGTTGTCTGCATATATCAACTGTTTCAAGCAGTGTAAAACAGCTATTAAAACATACCTGGTCATCAATTGATTGTTTTGCTTCAGGGAGGGATAAATGGACATTTCAGCTCCACTATCCCTATTCTGCAATGAAATTAAATGGACAGGTCAAGATAATTTATGTTACAATTCATATTGATAAAATTCTACTTGAATTTCTCATGGCATTTTAGTTTGGGCCATTTCATTTGATAGCCAGCTTTCACAATTTTCTTCCCCATATATTTTTGACATTAATTTTAAGGATGGGTACACAAAGTCATAGTGAAAGATAAAGACATATGTAGGAGGGAGGATTTTTTTTTATTGTTACTTTAAAGAAAAAAAGCCTTATTTTTTAGAGTATTTTAACTTTTAGGTTTTAAAAAAAATGAATAGAAAGTACATAGAGTTTCGGTTTATTTCCCCTCCTCACCCAACCACTGACATACGCACCACCCCAACTCGTTTCCTCTGTTATTAGCATCTTGCATTGGTGTGGTCCATTTGTTACAGTTCATGAACCATTATTGATATAAGTTCATAGTTGCATTATATTACTTTGTGTTGTATACATCTAAGGGTATTGCCAAATGGATAATGTCATATCCACTGTTATGGTATTATATAGAATAGTTTCACTGCAGTAAAAATTAGCCGTGCTCCACTTATTCATCACTTACCCCTGGCCTCCCATCTCCTGCCAACCACTGATCTTTTTAATTGTCTTAATAGTTTACCTTTGGAGAAAAAAGGATGTTAATTCAAATGCCTCTTTATATTAAAAGGTTCTTTTCCCTGAAGGATATTTCACTTTTGAGTAGAAATGGAACAAAGCTAAAAAATTATATAAGGAGGGCCAGCTGTGTTAAGCATTTGCTTAGGACTTAAATGTGAAAACTTGTGTGGCTAATTTATTTTAAAAAATAGAAAATATGTGCTAATGATGATAATATAGACTTAATGGTAGATTTAATTGTAGCAATTAAAAAACCCATGCCTCCGGGAAGTGCTTTTATTTTCTTGGTTGTTTTTGACTGATGCGTTAGTAATCTAGATACAACTTACAGTACCAAAGTCTCTTTCTAACATAAATGTGATAATTGCTACATTTAGTTTATGGTTGTGTCCATTTGGAAAATCAATAGTGATCAAAGCAGAGGAGATTTGGGCCAAATATATAAGTGACAGATGGTTACAAAATAGTTCCTTTACAATATGCAATGGGCAAGCAAAGTAAAGAACAGCCAGGGGGAGAAGAAAGAATTTTTAGATGAGAACAAGCAATGTGATGCAGTTTCAAACTCACAACTGATTGTTTCTTTTATGAAGTAACTTCCAGTATTTCTCTGAAGAATTTTAAAGCCTCTTAAATATTGTACCCAGGGGAGGAAGCTATTTTTGCATTGGCAGCGCTTCCAAGAATGAACTTTTGGCAAGCTCAGCCCTATTCCCTTGCTCTACAGTACATGGTAATATTCATTATGACTGTATTGAAAATGATCCATTTGGTATAGTACTAAATCTGCTCTAATTCAAAAATGAATTCAAATTCCATAAAACTCAACAGTAAAGCTGAACATATTTTTCTTCTTTTATTGATGATGGTTTTATTATACTTATATTGCTTTTTAATTTTATACATAATGTTTAAAAATTTGTCATCACTTTTTTCTAAAGATAAAAACATTTATTGTGCTAGCAAATCAACTAGGTATTTTATAGGAAACTAAGGAATAGTCATGGCAATCACTTCAAGCCCCTAGAGTTTACTTAATTCTTAGTCTAAGAAAGAAGCACAATTATTATATATTTGTTATATCAAGGACAGCAACTCTAAAATGTTTTATATATTAACTGTTTTAAATTGTTCTGCTTTATACTGCCGATGATGCATAGTCACTTATTATAATATCATTAGAGTAGTCCCCAATTTTGTTAAATAATAGTACTCTATCCCTTGTAATTGAAAATCTATTTATTTAGTAAAAAGCATTAAAGATCAAAAGAAGTATTTAAAATGCCCAGTAGAAATTAAGATTTTTAAGCACTTTTTTTTAAAGATGTAAGTTTCACAAGCAGAGTTCATTTATATTATTCTACTAAATATCAGCATTAAAAAATAAACATGCCATATTTTTCAAAGATAACTGCCATGTAAGTCACACAACATACAATTGACTCTTGATCAACTGGGGTTTGAATGCACAGGTCCACTTAAAGGAAGGTTTTTTTGTTTTTTGTTTTTTTTGGCAATAGATATACAATCCACCATCTATATTTGGGGGTTTCTCATCCCCAGATTCAACCAATCTGTGATTGAAATGTTTTACTCTGCAGATGCAGAGATACAAAGCATGGATTATACCATGCCATCTTATATAAAAGGAACCAGTTATAACTGAGGGCTCTTGGAACCAGACCCTGGAGGATATCAAGCAACAACTGTAGTCCACATTAAAAAGTTAATTGTAACTGGGACTAGACAGAATGGAGAGCCAAAGCTAGAGTTTGGAGCTTGAACATCATTAGCTTAAGCCAGTTTTGTAAATTTCTTCTCCAAAATGCATGCTCCTTAAGGTATTCAATTGAAAACAAATGTGTATGTGTCTGTATCTGTGTAGTTAAAAATATGAGAAAAATGTGCAGTGATTTTCCTTTGTAAATCAACATGAACTATTAGCATACAAGCCACTTTAAGGACAGAGTGTCTGAACGAAGATTCTCTTGACAAATGTCAATAGTATATGGATTGAAAGAGCAGACACAGACAACATTTAAATAAATTAAATAAGATTTACTCATCCATACAACAAATTTTGCTACTTTAGCCAAGATGTAGAGAAAGAATGAACACTTTTTTAAGTGTAGTAAAAGATTTCCAGCCCCTAAACCTCAGCAGTGGGGACACAGTTCCAAACATAACTCCTGAGTGAGTGTCATATCAGACATTTTGGAATAACTATATTGTTATATAAATCTTGGAGAATCTAGCATGTAATTTTTCCTGGATATATGTCATATGCCATGTTGTATGAGCCACAGCAGTCTCAGAATTCTACGAAGCACATTATTGCTAAGGTATGGTAAACGGTATACTCAAGTATAAGCATGTTTCTTACATCATTCTCAGTGTCTCCATGATAACACAGATTAGTTCAGATGTTTCTAAAATACCTTCACATTCACTCATTCAATTATTATTCACTGGTTCCAATTTTTCCATTGGTCCTAACCATTGTCTGTCTGGGGATTTGGACATACAGACAGTATAAATTTAGCCATTCTGCCCACCACTGATATGAACTTAAATTAAAATTTTTCATTCATCTTTAATGGATGAGGGTATTATGTACAATTTATTGGTGTAATTGTTTCTCAAGTCTCTGTTTTAAGATATCATCGTGTAGGCTACCTTTTGGCTACTTTGTATATTGTCCAGACACTATCAGTGTGGGACAAGCATAAAGGCTGGAGAACCTAGCCCTGATTGAGATATTTCTAGAGCTACCTCTGTGTGAACTGAATGCTGAGCAGAATTGGCTCAGCTTCGCCAGAGAGGAGCGATCCAATATGTTTTTAACAGCACCTTGGCAGTATCTGCAACTGCTTTTCTTGTGTTGCAAGTTTGAGAAGTACTGCTGTGGGAATGACACTAACAAGAAATCTTAATTTTATTTTAGGGCTTGCTGTTCACTGTGTGCAAACAACAGAAACAAATAAAGAAAAGCCTAGTTTGTACTTTGTCCTAAAGAACTTATTGGAAGTTCTTTATCTGTTGGTACTTCCCCATGTGTAACATGAAGTATTAATGCATACCCTAGAGAGACTGAATGGAGATTAAGAAAATGACTCATGAAATAAGTATTTTTGCTAGGTTCCTACTATGAATCTGCAGTTGCAATCTTTGAAATCTACCTCAGGAGTGGGATGATTTATGATTTATGATACTGAAATCATTCTAACTTGTTTAAAACAGCTTCTTGCACATGCCAGTTGCTCTCAGGCATTGTGACGAGTGTTAATTAAGCCCCAATGATAAAAAAAAATTAGCACACAAAAAACCTTTTACTGTGTTTGATGTCATAGACATATACTAAGCAATTTAAAGAAATTCTGACATTCGATAATTATAGTAACATTGGCAGGTAGGAGCTATTACTATCAATTCCATTTACAAATGAGAAAGTGAGATGTCGGTGAGTTAAAGGATGCTCTAAGTTCATATGCCAAGAAGTATTTACACTGGGGAGTTCCCATCGTGATGCAGTGGAAATGAATCCAACTAGGAACCATGAGGTTGCAGGTTCTATCCCTGGTCTTGCTCAGTGGGTTAAGGATCCGGCGTTGCCGTGAGCTGTGGTGTAGGTTGCAGATGTGGCTCGGATCTGGCATTGCTGTGGCTGTGGCATAGGCTGGTGGCTACAGCTCCGATTAGACCCCTGGCCTGGAAATGTCCATATACCATAGGTGCATCCCTAAAGGACAAAAGACAAAAGGACAAACAAAAAACATTGGTCCTTGAACCCATCTTGTCTGATTCTAGAATTCCATGCTCACATCCACGAAGCACTACACTAGAGCCAGTAGCCAAGAATTAATTTTTTTTTAGGAAAAGGAGACCAATAGATCTGAGCTGCTCTAGTAAAATAAAATTTTCAAAATGAAAATGCCAAGTTAATGTTTGTTTAGGGAAAATTAGCCTAGGATTTCAAATCATGACTTTTAAGAATACCAAATGAAAGGATACTTACTTTTCTTCTATTTCATTTTTAAAAATTACTATCTAATATTTTTATAGGCTTTATCCATTACTTGTAATTTTACATTCTTTTTTAAATCCCAAAATATACATGTCCCCTTTAAAAAATCATGTCAGTGATTAAAACATCCTTTGTGGCCTTTACATATCCAGCTTTAGTGACTTAGTCTTTTTCCATGCTAGAGGCTTAGTCTTTTTCCATATTTCTAAGTTTAATAAAAATGCCTCTGTATACCTGTCATCTCTATCTCTTCATCTATCTATCTACCTATCATCTATGTAATTATCTATTTACTCATCATTTCATTCTTCAACCAAATATGAATTGTAGCAATTATCCATTAGAAAGACTAGTTGGCCTTTTGGATCTGGCAGCCCTGGCTTTAAATTCTGTTTCCAACCCCCACCAACCGTGTGAACTGTGGCAGATGTATTAAATCTCTTGCTATGTAACAAATTGCCACAAACTTGATGGTTTGAAACAGTACACATTTACTATCACATAGGTTTGTTTTTTTGTTGTTTTTTGTTTTGTTTTGTTTTTTGTCTTTTGTCTCTGTCATTTTAGGGCCACACGTTTGGCATATGGAAGTTCCCAGGTAGGGGCAGAATCAGAGCTGCAGCTGCCGGCTTACACCACAGCCACAGCAACACGGGATCCGAGCCACGTCTGTGACCTACACCACAGCTCACAGCAATGCCAGATCCTTAACCCACTGAACAAAGCCAGGGATTGAACCCACATCTTCATGGATACTAGTTGGATTTGTTAACCGCTGAGCCACGAGGGGGACTCCATTATCACATAGTTTTTGTGGGTCAGGAGTTAAGACACCATCTATATTGCTACCTGTCCAAAGTCTCAAGGTTCATTCCAGACTCAAGGTCTTCTTTTAAGCTCACATAGTTATGGACACAATTCATTTCTTTGCTGCCATGGAACTTAGAAAGTTTCTTGCTTCTTCAAGGCCTTCAGGAGAATCTCTCTGACCTCAGGGAAGGCCTCTAACGGCTTGATTCCCAAGTCTGTGTTATCTGTATATAAATATAATGATATATACCTTTTAGGACTTCTTGTAAGTTTCATATGAGAAAATAATATAATAGTGTCTGGCACACTGTAAATACTCAAAATATTATTCATTTTAAAGTTAGAATCCATTTTTTTTTCCGTCTACATCAAAGTTTCTGTGTCACTTTCCATTCTAGATTTTAGTTAATTCATAATTTACTTACACTTTGCAATTTCTTGGCAAGCTTTATTAAATATTTGCTTTTGGAAATTTTATAGATAAGAAGGTTAGAAAATGTGGCTGTGTGTATAGGTAAGTATGCAGATTTTGTTTAGAAGTAAAAACATTTTTAGTGTTATAATTTCTATTTTCTCAGTTTCATGGTGAAGATTATGGTGAGGTTATATATGTGAAAATGCTTTTTAAACTATGAAACATAATGCAATTATTAGTAACAGATTTTGATACAGGCTGATGAGGACCCAACTAGGGTGAAGATAGGAAAAACTACAGAAGAGAAGAGTAGAAGGGAATATTGTGAAAAAAAAAGTTGGATTTGGAATAACTCAAGACCTGTGTCATTGCATATACAGCAGTTGACGATTAAATAATATTTATGAAGTGGGGCATTAAGATAGGCAAGACTTTCAAGAGATTACCACTTAAAGATTTTCTACAATTTTTCTGTCAGAGGACAGATAGCTTTTATTTAAAGAAGAGCTATTTTGAATGCTCATATTTGTTTTCTAAATCAAAGGGCAATCCATCTCATTGCCCTAGGGATTTTTGTGATAGATCTTTTATGATTTGTGATGGTCTTTTTAGTTATTTTTGTTGTTATGCAAAGGAATTTTCTTAGATGGAAAGGAAATAGAACTTACGTCTTTACCTTTTGAGGCGCAGTGTTTTTATGCTCTCTCTGATAAACAGCAGTGATCTTAATTTGGCTGTTTGGAAATGTGTCCAAGTCTCCAATAGGAAACTCCTCATGAAGGAAAAGAGAGTCTGGCTGATGATGTCAATTTAGCATCAAGGTTTGACCAGCATCACAGGATCATTGGTTTTGTCTCAGCCTTTGGCTGATGTGAGAGGCTTTCTCTTAGCTAGTTCAGACATCCCTACGGCAGGGCCAAATTTAGGAACCATGGCTGAGTGTGAACGTATAAACTAGAGGGTTCTCACTTTAGACGCCAATCAACCAAACTCATAGCCAAACAAGAGTGGTGTCACATTCCTCACTAACCAGTGTGCCCTCTGAGGAATTAGGTTTTTCAGGAGCTTTATTGAAGAATAGGTCACATCAAAAAGAGTAGCACTAGTTTTAGATGTGACCTCTGTGACAGTGCAAAATGCAAGGACGGCTTAAAATTGGTGTCCATGTTTAGATTATTAAGGTTCTTTAAGAAGATCTTTTCCTAGTTTTGGACAGATGTGGATTTAGGCTAATTAAAACTCCGGCATTATTTGCTAATTTTAGGCCCCCAAAATGAGAAACTGGATGTTCTAGTAATTTGGGCAGGTTGTGGCTCAAGTGATTAATTTGAATTAAAAAGCTGATGGAGAAGGAAAAACCAGATGTGCCTATACAAGTACTTCAAGGTCTTATTTAAATCAATGCCACTATTCAGCCATTTAACAATCATTTAACAAACATTTTTTTATAACTCCTATGTGCCTACAACTTACCATTATACATCAGAAGGTCAAAAACTTCTTTGCAACCCTACAGGACCGTATGAGAAAGTAACAGACCTGTATTTATTTCAGAGTCACCTTGCAACTAATAATGAACAGAGAGTAGAACTCTATTCTCAGTATATTTTCAGGGTAAACCAAGCAGTCACCCATGATTATTTTTCACATCCAATCTTTTAAGGAATATCAACTTGCTTTGTTCCAGTTTGTGCTTTTTCAAAGCAAAAGCTCTGCATTAAAAATACAAGACTGAGAGAAATGTGCATTGAAGAGGAAAAAAGCAGAAATGTCAAGTGGAGAACCTGAGAACAAGAAAGAATATCATGGAAGTTATTTGAGTCATAGTGTACCTTTAAGAGCTGAGTAGTAGGTTTAGAATTGCTTCTGGCTTCTTAATTATTTGGGCACTGTATCTAAACTGAGGGAAATTTAGTATATTCTATAAATAGAATGTAAAAATAATCAGTGTAAATAAGATATTTTATTCTGATGTCAACCACAAATTTAATTTAGCCATTAAAAGTTCTATGTGGAAATATTATCTTTTCCTGACCCCAGTTTCCTCATGTGTAGTATGTAGGCTAGTAGCAGCAGACCTGTTAAACATTCTTCCAGATTCAATAGGATTTGCTATTGTGCTTGATATTTAAGTATATGTAAAGGGGATAATATAAAATATGTAATGTCTGTTTTCTAATATCATATCAAACAAACATATATTTCTAAAAAATAGATATATTGTAATTTAATATTTAAAGATTGGAAAATAAAATTAGGTACAAAGGTAACTAAAGTTATTAAGTTGGTAATAAACCTATTGGGAGAGAATCAGCAATTTTCCTTGCCTTGTTTGCTATTTCAGGAAAACCATAAAATTGTCATTGATTTTTACTCAACTGGATATAAAACTACAGAGACTTGACATACAATTAAGTTTTACTAGGAGTTCTACTCTGCCATTTTATTTTAATGGCCATACCTCTGGGATATGGAAGTTCTCGAGCCACACACTGAATGTGAGCAACAGCTGCAAACTATACTGCAGCTGTGGCAGTGCAGATCCTTTAACTCGCCTTGGCAGGTAGGGGATTGAACCTGTACCTCCACAGCAACCAAGCTGCTGTAGTCAGATTTTTTTTTTTTTTTTTGCTTTTTCTGTAGCATTTGGAAGTTCCCATGCTAGGGGTCAATTTGGAGCTACAGCTGCCGGCCCATGCCAAGCCACAGCAGTGTGGGATCCGAGTCACATCTGCGACCTATACCACAGCTCACAAGTGGCAACTAGGGATCCTTAACCCACTGAGCGAGGCCAGGGATCAACCCTGCATCCTCATGGGTACTAGTCGGGTTCATTAACCACTAAGGCCTGACAAGAACTCCTGTAGTCAGATTCTTAACCCACCGAGCCACAGCAGGAACTCCTACTCAACTATTTTTAATATTTTCTTTTCATTACTACAAGAGAAGTGTATCATGACTACTATTTTCCTGTCTTTGAATATATGGCCACCAATAAATATTTTTTAAGCAAGTAGATCTTTTATAATCCACTGAAATACAGTGGATCCCATATTTGTGAATTCTGTTTAATAACTTGGCCTGCTCAATGACATTTATTTGTAACCCTCAAGTCCATACTTATGACTCTGTTGAGGTCATCTGTGGACATTGTAGAGCAGCAGAAAAGTTGAGTTACCTGAAGTCCATGTTCCCAGGTGGGGTGGCACAAGACTCAAGGTAACATTAAATTCTTGTTTCAGCCCTCATAAACTCATGTGCCTTTCATATTGGTCTTTTTAGTGTTATCTTTAATGTTTTGGGCATTTTTGAGTTTTTTGTTGATAATTTGCTGTTTAAGATGACCTCCAAGAGTAGTGCTGAGATGCAGACTAGAATTCCTTAGTATAAGAAGGCTTCAGAAAAATTTATGTTAGGTAAACTTCATTCAGATGTGTGTTATTAGTGTTACTGACTATGAGTTCAATGTTTAAGAACCAATAACATAACTTAGATAAGGTGCTTTAAACAGAAATACACATGAAACAAGGTTGTATATTGATCAATTGACAAAATATTGCAACTGGAAGCTTACAAAACCTAAACCCCTATTTCTTCTAGGAGCAATGGTTCAGATTAGCTAATACAGTGTTTGTGGCAATTTTATGGAACATAACTATTGTAAATAATGAAAATCAATTGTACTAGAGGAAAAAGAAAGTTTAACATCTGGGCTTCGAGTGGTGATGGGTAAATATTTATGTGTTTGTGAAGAGGCAGTGGGAGGAGTAGTTTTTCTCTGTTATAAAATCTCCAACAGCCTCTTCTAGGACTCACAGTAATCAAAATCAGACTCACAACATTGTAAGATTTCATTTTGCACCTACTATAGGATGAGGGTTGTACAAAAAGTCCTTGTGCTATTGACATGTATTCAAGAAAATCCCACTCTCATGGAACATTGCAGTTTTGTATTTTTACCTGTAACTCATAGCGATGTCAGTGATGCAACAGCTAAATGGCTGAAAAGCATTCATTCATTCTCTCTCAAACAGTTATTCAGCACTGAACGTATGCCTCATATTGTTTTACTCACTTAGAAAAATATCTCACAGTCTGTGGAATAGCCTGTATGAGATTAAACTCTTAGTTCCCGAACCCGAGAATCATTTGGTAACATGAGAAAGGAAGCAATCAGAGTGATAGGTTTTTTTAACTGAGATATAATTGACATAACATTATGTTAGTTTCAGGTGTACAGCATAATAATTCAGTGTTTGTGCAGAGAAAGAAAGTTCTAAGTAATGAGGAAGTCCCTTTTTATAAAATTTAATCTAGACAATAAACTTGTATCCACCTAAAATCAGAAAAACTTTAGTAGGCCTTGGGCACAAGATATTTTTAGAGTGATATTCATAGCCTCTTTCAAGTAGAAGACATAGATGAAGAGTCACAGCTCCAGAATTTACAGTATTTCATAAATTTGTGAATTTGCACATTGGAATAGAAATAGCTAAAGCAGTAAAAGTATCATTTGAAAGACTTCTGTAGTAACGGGAAAATCTTACTTTAAAGAATGAATTTAGAACATTTGGAGACATGTAAAATGATATTTTATTTTTCTATCGTATCATTTCCATTAAAAAGAAATTACCATCTGTCATGGGCAGACATTGACATGTACAGAACAAAGAAGCAGATCGGGTATTTCAATCTGAGAAAGTTATTAGTGGAATTGATAGGAATAATGGAAATAGTTTGTTGCCAACTTCTGACTCATAGTTGTCAATAATACAGTAAAGAAACACTGGTATTTAATGCTGTATCCACCTTTCATTTATGAATAAATATTTTGTAAATTTGTTCATAATTTTACCTAGGTTAACTATGTAGTAATGTCAATATTTGAATCTCCTTAAATAATAACTTTTCCTTTATAAACTTCCTAAGTTTCCATCTTGCATTAAGTTTTGATCCTGTGACCTCTTTCAGGCACTCTATTAAATTTCACTCATGCATTTCCTCACTTACTCTTGATATGCCAGTCCTGGCCAGATATTTGACTTTTCCAAGTCATAAACATATGTATCCAAAAGTTGGCCTGACATTTCCACTTGGATATTTCAAAGGTCTCTCAAAAACAAGTGTGTCCAAAAAAAGGTTTTCTTCCAAATATGGTCCTTTTCCTGTGTTCACTATCTCAGTGAATTGTGCACACATTTATCTAATTACAGAGGGAAGAAACTTCCTTTACCTCACATCAAGTCTAAAGAAACTTGTGTTGATATTAAGTCCTTTGTTCTTCTCTCTCCTTGCTAATACCATAGTTCACACTGCAGCCATAGCTTACAGTCTGGTCTCCTCAGATCCACTCCTCTCCCTGTCCAGATGCTTCTCAGCCAATATGAGTTCCAAAAACTGTTGAAATAAACATTTTTCGAAAGTTACTTTTCAAAACTCATCTCCATTTCTCTATCCCTAATGTTTTTGTTTTCACCTCAATTCTTCCTGTTCTCAAATATGTGGCATTGCTTGCTACCTCAGAGCCTTTGTACTTGTCATTGCCTTTAGATGCTTTTAATTTACTTCCCACCCCCTAGCTTTATCTATTTATCTAATTTTTCTGTCAGATCACAGATAAAATATTAACTCCTAATAGGAAGCTTTCCCAGACAATGCCTTCTTTGGAATGGATTAAGTTTTCTATAGTAAGCTTATCATTTTGTGTTTTTCCTTCATTGTCTTTATCATTGTAATTATTAGCTTAGGCATTGAACTTATTTTCTGTTTTTCTTACTATTTTGAGGAAGTATTGCTAGAGTTAACTGATTAAAGAAAATTTTGATTTATTTTAAAAACAACAACAGAACAACACTATTCTTTTGGCAAATAATACCAGCAGTCTGGAAACAATGTGAAACCACTTGTCCACCCAGTAGCATAGATTGTTATAAGACAGTATATTGGCCAGACCATCTCTAAGATCTATTTCTAAGATAATATTTTCTTTTCTAAAGATGTGGATCTAACCTATACACTTATACCTCTCTGTCATATTATTTAAACTCAAAATATAACTTACATATTCTACTCTAATCATTTAATTGTTACCCTGACCAAAAACAGAACAGAACAAAACAAAACAAAACAAATCCACAGTATGCTTTACTCCTGCATAGGAATAAGGATTTTATTAGCAGATGTTTTCTTTTTCAAATGATTTTTATTTTTTTCTATTATAGCTGGTTTACAGTGTTCTGTCGATTTTCTACTGTACAGCAGTGACCCAGTCACACATAAATATATACATTCTTAATTACTAGATATTTTCAATCATTTCTTACCCAAGAAACAAGTACAGTGAGATGTAATATACCTGACAAATGGAAATGTACATCATTGATAAAAGAAGCAAAACAAGTAAGGGAGGAGTTCCAGTCCTGGCTCAGTGGTTAATGAACCCTTCTAATATCCATGAGGATTGCTCAGTGGGCTAAGGATCCAGCACTGCTGTGAGCTATGGTGTAGGTCACAGACATGCTACAGCTCACATTGCACCCCTAGCATGGGAACCTCCATGTGCAGTGAGTACGGCCCTAAAAAGACAAAAAAAAAAAAAAAAGTAAGCGAGGACAACACAAGTAGCGTCCATGAATTCAGTTTCAGGAACCTATTTAGAAAATATCATTGTTCCCCTTTCTGCTAATTCCAAATAATTATTTTTGATACTTAGTGCCACTGGCTTATAAAGTATTCCTCAATATTCTTATAAATATATTATTAGGTAGGCTTATTAGGAGTCTTCCAAAGAAGTGCACATCAGAATTATCAAGAAGCATTTTTAGAATCCAGATACCAAAGCTCTATCATCTGAACTGGAATTTCCAGTTGTGAGCTCACACATGTGCAATGAAAACAACAAAATCTTTAGCTACCGTTTGGATACAGATGTTGCACATACCGGGAAATTTTAGCTATTAAATCTTTCAGGCCTGAGACATTTTTTGTGCTTTCAAATATACTTGTTTTTAGACTCATTGACTTAATTTTTGTCCTAGAATGTATAAATTGATATAGTCATTAGCAAGTAGGGTTTATTTTAGACCTTTCATTATAATGTATGAGGTCTATGATAACTAATGTATGTGGGATAAAGAGTAGCCATTCATATTAAATTGAAAGAAAATGTACATAATGTTAGAATGTGTAGTATGTAGGTTATGCATTGTTCTGAGATATTCAAGACAGTATTAGCTTTAGAACTGTTTATAACATAATTCTTAGTCTATTTTGAAATATTTTAAATGCCTTTAAATGTGGACAATTCCTTGGTCAGTATTTTAATACTCTGGGAGGCAGTTTCTAGTAGAGGTACTATTTATGAAACAAAGCAAATTCAGAGGTATTTAGTTCAGATTTTTGACATCCTATTTTAGCAAGTATATGAATTACTAGACAGAACATCTACTAAAAATAAGAATGAATGTATAAAAGTGGGTACTTGTATAAATCAGGGTGTTAGCTTCATAAAACTAAAGTCAATTAGGAGTTCCCTTGTGGTACAGTGGATTAAGATATGGCATTGTCACTGCAGTTGCTTGGGTTGCTCCTATGGTACAGGTTTGATCCCTGGCCAGGGAACTTCCACATGCTGCAGGAGTGACAAAAAAAAAAAAAAAGAAACTAAAGCCAATTAACTGTACCTTAAACATAAAGTAAAATGCATTATTTCACATAATTCATAAGCTTAACAAGATAATAAATGACAGTTTTTTCTCCCATCTTTCTGCTTTATCATGCTCAGCATGTTTGCTTTAACTACTCAGAATCAAAAGATGTCTTTAGTAGCTCTAAGAATCACGCATTTATACAATAATTAGCAAAGGCAGTTGAAAAGAAAGCAGCCTGAAAGCCTTTTCTGTGTGTATCATTGATCACAGCTATTTTGTATACCCCAGCCTGATAAGAGTTCCAACTGTGTTTAGCTTAGACCATTTATATTTTACCCTCTGGGGATATTATTCATCCCTGAGGAACATGAGTATCCAGAGGAGAGTGAACAAACCAAAGTTCTGTTAGCAAAGATGAGGAAAGGATGGCTACAGGGTAGATGAGAATGGGTTATCTGATGTCAACCTCTGTGGCTAAATAACAAGACATCTGGGCAAGATTTTATTTTCAGGAGAGTTGAATTTAGATAGGGTTCAAGGACTGAGGGATAATGATAAAGTGAACAGACAATGATAGCCTTTATTTGAGTAAAGGTCTGACCCCATGGGAGGTTTTTATACAGTTCAACCAAAAGAATTTTTCTCATGGTAAGAATAGCCTACAACTTGTAGGCCAGACTCAGAAATTGAATGTAAAGAGTGAGGAGATGGGGCATAATGACTTTTTCTTTTCCACCTTAAATTCTTCATTAGAGTTCATTGTAATATTGCATACACTGTGGATGATGAATAAATTGAGTTGCACATAAAATTTTTTTTTTTTTTGGACTTTTTAGGGCCATACACACAGCATTTGGAAGTTCCCAGGCTAGGGATTGAATCACAGCTGTAGTTGCCAGCCTACATTATAGCCACAGCAACATGGGATCTGAGCCATGTCTGCGACCTACACCACAGCTCACAGCAATGCTGGACCCTTAACCCACTGTGTGCGGCCGGAGATAGAACCCACACCCTCATGGATACTTGTCAGATTTGTTTCCACTGCTCCAGAACAGGAACTCCCATATTGCTTCTTTCAACAACGAGTAAGAAAATATATTTGTTCTTACAACAGTAGCTAGTAAGAATCTCATTATAGGCATCATAAATAAAATATATTATATTCCTTTCTTAAATGAAAGTAAAAAAATTGACCTAATTTCCTGTGGACATTATATTTAAAAGGTAAAGCTTAACTCATATTTTGGGAAAAATAATTTAACCAAGAATTATCCTTGTAGGGTAAGTCAGACAACTCAACAGGACAGGGAGACATGACTTAAAGATATCAGATTATGGAGTTCCTGTTGTGGCACAACAGA